>NC_090265.1:1494050227-1494361338 GCF_040414725.1 Anabrus simplex
GGGGCTAGCAAAGCCGATAGTGGCTCGTTTTTAATCGAATTACTTGCTTCAATACGTAATTCGATAGTGTCTTATCGCTTTTTTAAAAATTGTTTGCGCGCTTGTGATAAGCTGAACAATTTGTGTTCGAGACACGCTCATAATAGACTTGTCATCTGGACGTGATGAGCGCCACCCAGATGTGGCCTTGTCCTGTTTTTTGACACCCAACCCCTTTTTTTGTTAAAAAAAGCGCTGTTGAAAAAATTAGAGAGCATCAAAATAGGGTGTCACTGGCAGACAACGAGTATAATCAAACGTGCGATAGGAATTGTTCGGAATAGTCATAATACTGCATAACGAGCCAGTTTAATTGCAGTTCTGAACAGTCAGGAATAGAAGCCCGTTATAGCCAGCACATCTGTTTACTGGAGCACTTTATAGATTCAAGTAAGCTTCTATGTTCACAGGCTGGTGTTCGTCAACATTTAGAATTGAACTAGAATGGAGTACCCAGACTTCTGATATCAAAGCAAACTAGTGAACAGAATTCCTTGACCGAAGGCACAGAACCGTACGATTTGCACGAGTACGAACCACATGGAAGTGAATTTTTATTTCAAATGCCCCATGAGTATTGCCCGGGATTCGAATAGCGACCGTGTTGATGTCCCTCATCTCTCATGTGCACCCCAGTTGTTCCGCCTTGGGAGTACACTGCATGAGAAGTAATTTGCAGGTCTTAAAACCGAGGTTTCGATGTGCTGACCGGAGAACCATATAATCCTCTGAGTGACAGTCGACTTAGGAAATCATCCGATACTGTTGACATAACACGAAATGAGATTTTTTTTAATGCTACCTATGAGATTTCATTTTTTACGCAGAAAAAAGTAATGAAGTATTAGCTTTCACTGAGCGTGACATCCTCTATAATTAGAGCGAGAGGCGTATCACAAGTGGTGTGATAGCCGAATGACATTGTCACTATCCTTTCATCAAGATGGCCGCCGTTCGTACCCCGGTCAATCCACTCACCCTTGTTTGAACTGGAACGAAGTGTCCGTTTGTTTCCGATATGTTCCGCGGCAAGGCAATGATCATAATACTAACAGTCAAGTAAACCTAAGAAACTTAATTTAATTTTCTGACTGACTCAACATGAAGTGGATTTGCCTTCGGTCAAGGAAACCTGTTCACTAGTTTGCTTTGATATCAGATGTCTGGGTACTCCATTCTAGTTCAATTCTAAAATCCAATATCTACTGGCGATTACATTTCGTGGTAAACAACAGAACGGTACGAAATGGAACAGTGATGAGTATTTGAATGAAATTATGAGATAAAATTAATTTATTGCATTTGTGTGCTGAAGGATGAGCTTCACATGAGAAATGCAACTTTTCAGCTAGGGTTAAACTTCTTTGTTAAGATACCCCAGAACGTAACCACAACGACAGTTTCTGGTATGAGTCCTAGAGGTTATATCTACAGTTCGACTACTTTATTTTGGAATATAATATATTATGTTCATAATATATTGTTATTGACGCTTATGTTAGTTAGTACACTTGGTATAAACTGTACCACTTGATAAATGTACAATGCAACACAAGAACACTCTGTACTTCCCAACAAGACAGACCCTTAATCTCATTTTTATTATGAAAATAAAATTCAAGACCCTGAACTAAATCCACGTGTATCACAATGTTAAGTAATTTAGTACTACCGGACAACAGTTAATCCACTGTCATTTTGGCCGTACTGCACTGTCCCAATTTGCTTTCAACCTTAGGAAAAATGCAATACAAGAATCGGTAGATAGTTGGCTGCATGGTACGGGTCGTGTAACTATTAGCTTGTATTTGGCACATAGTGGGTTCGAGCCCCTCTATTGACAGTCTTGAAGATGATATCCCATTTTCACACCAGGAAAATGCAGAAATTGTACCTTAAGGCTACGGTCACTTTGTTCCCAGTCCTATCCTTTTCGTAGCCCTCCATCGACAAAGAAATAAAGCCCTTAAACAGATTAATGAGAAGTAATGCAAGTCTCAAACGACTAATTCTGAACATACTGGCCTCAAACTGCCTAGAAATTAGTGACGGAATAGTGAAGTCCAATCCAATTCAACAAACCACCGGTGTACTGCAAGGGGATCCACTAAGCCCAGTACTATTTATAATTGCTACGACGGTCATTATAGAAGTAATCCCTGAAGAAACAAGCATATATATGTATGCAGACGATATCGTGATTGCCTCGAGGTCCAGCGAGAAACTGCAAGAGACACTTGACGCGTTGGTGAAGTGGACAGAAGAGAATAAACTTCAGTTAAATGAGGAAAAGACAGTATACTACGCTTTCTATAATTCGTTTATTCGTGTCAACGAAATCAGCATTAACGATAAAATACCAAATGATTGTAAAGACTCGTGAAAATTCTGTATCACAGAAAGTTTATGTACAGAGAATATGATGGCTGAATGACTAGAAGTGATGTTGATATAACGCTGGCAAACAACAACTCGTGATTGCCGAGCGTGGTCGAAGTTAGTGGAGGAAAGCGGTGCTTGTTAGTCCGAGGTTCGAATCCGGTATAGGACGATTTTTTATTTCGTTGTTAAATGTTCGTGTAAGTCGTGCTGTTGAAGACAAATCTAAATCATGAACAGCTGTCATGTTGCAGGGGCTCTGTTATGTTCATTTATAAGCAGCTTTTAAAAGAGCTATTTGCAGTAAATTAAGCTATTACCGACAGAAGTGCAATGGGCTTGTGCACGGCCATTCGATTAATGTTCAAAAGTTCAAAAGTTCAAAATGACCACCTTCGTTAATGCATATCTGAGTAGGGTAGAGATGAGTCACTCTTGTTTGCTACAGCGTATGTGGTGGAACCTGCCTGCACTTTGCTGTAAATATTACTATGTGCTGTTCCATGTGCCTTACGTATGAAGTTCAGGTGTTCTTCGAGTCGAACGTGCGCAGTTGTTTCGTTGAATGGGTTTGTCATAATGCTGACAATACGTGCAGTGTGCTTCATTCTTTGTACAGTAGCTGTTTGCCATACAAAAATCGCATGTATTTATTCCTTTCTGATGTATGCTTTCTAAAGGCGACGATAGGCAGTATTATTGGACCTTTATGTTTTCTTATATAAATAGAATGGGTACCGAACTGGAATCACAGAGAAAGCTCTTCGAATGACGATATACCTATCTCGTTTTCTATGATACCGTGACCACTCTTTTCTGTCAAAAGAAAATGGTCTCTTGAACCAATCAGGTGGCTGTGGTATGTACAGTACAGTACAGTAATATTTCGTAAAAGTGACTGGAGTATTGGACTCCGCTCTACATAAAATAGTACGGTGTTTTTGACATTGGCCTTACTTACTGCCTCTTGTACCGTTTTTACATTGTATGGGGAAGTCTATATCGGACTAAGTGCACATAAAATTGCTGTGATATGTTGCGCAAGATAGGACTACGAGACATTATATTCCTCGCTGGTTCCATATGTTTGGGAAAAATACGGGCAGCTGTACTATCCGGTATATGTACATATTATGTAAAATTTAAATGCCATGGACCTGGAATAGAATGGAATCTGGAACAACAGGCTTAGAAAGTGAGTTCCTAAACACATTTCCCCACCAGGATGAACATTTCTGGAGTATTTTACCAGAGTTGTATTACATTTAAATTCACAATTGATATTCGGTCACTTAAAACTTGCCTGTACAGTTTTATTTATTTATTTATTTATTTATTTATTTATTTATTTATTTATTCGTGTCAGAATTGCAAAATATGAAACATGAAAACATTAAAAGAAAGAAGCATAAAATGGACACAACTAAAAAAATATGTGTTCATCAAATGACTTCAAGCAGTTCCCGCCCAAAACGTAGCCACTTCGAGAGCACTTGATTTACTGTAGCTTGAGTCAAATCATTCATTGTACATCTGTATGGCCACAACGGACAACATAAGAGATGTTGGTGTTGTTAGAAATTCGCCACAATCACATAGAACTGTCTTGGTCGGAAAATGCCACTTACGTAATTTGTCCCTTGTTATTGCAACTTCAGCTCGCAGTCTGTTCAGGGACTTCCCGATTGGCCAGTTCTCTGTGTGGCCAGGAAGTAGAGATTCTTTCGGTTCCCTCCATTCGGACAAATTACTAGTTCTCTCTTTCCAAATGGCAACTCGTGCTTTTGCAACTGTTCCTTGTAACTATTGAGTAGTTGTTAGGAAGTTCAGAGTTTGAAAATTCACTCTGATTTTTCGAGTGCACATCATCTTAATTACATCTATTAATAATATCTTAATAGAAATCTATCCTAATATCTTGAACTTTCTTTCAGCATTATGATACTGACTGCAGTAATTATATCATTTTTTTCAATGAAGTCTCTTTATTAGCCTTATTGCTCATGTCTGTGTTCAATTGGTACACAATATCACTCAGGTTCATAATTTCCTCCTCGAAAAATAATCTACTGACGATAGGCAGTATTATTGGACCTTTATGTTTTATTATATAAATAGAGTGGATAACGAGCTGGAATCGCAGAAAAAGCTCTTCGAATGACGTTATACCATAGAATATAGAGTAATAAATTAGTTACAGGACTGTGAGCAACAACAAAATGAGCTCGACGAAGTTGTGGGATGACATCAGATCAACGGGGTGAAAATTCAGGTGGTACGCTTCACCGAAAGGAAAAGTTTCCTCAGTTTTAATTATCTTAGTGGTGAGTGAATGTACATCATTTTGACAGCTGTAAGTAGCTAGGTATTAATAGAAGGAAAGATCTTCATCAGTATAATCACAATAGTTAAGTTGTAAATAAGGTTATAAATAAGATTTTTTATGGTTGTAGCGGTATTTAAGTGTTGTAATAAGGATGTAAAGAGGAGGACATAGCCAGTGGTAAGGCCCGAATTAGAGTATGGTTCAGTGAATGGGACCTTCACCAGGATCGATCGAGAACTGAACAAAATCTAAAGGTAAACAGCACGATTTGTTCTAGGTGCTTTCTGAGAAACGTGTCGTGTTATGAAAGACGAGTAGAAAGACGAGCTGTTTGAATAAACGGGACGTTCCTAGTTACAGTAGAAAGATGGCGTGGCATGACTTTTTTTTTTTGCTAGGGGCTTTACGTCGCGCCGACACAGATAGGTCTTATGGCGTCGATGGGATAGGAAAGGCCTAGGAGTTGGAAGGAAGCGCCGTGGCCTTAATTAAGGTACAACCCCCAGCATTTGCCTGGTGTGAAAATGGGAAACCACGGAAAACCATTTTCAGGGCTGCCGATAGTGGGATTCGAACCTACTATCTCCCGGATGCAAGCTCACAGCCGCGCGCCTGTACGCGTATGGCCAACTCGCCCGGTATGCATGACTTTAGTGGACGAATAAACTTGAGTCGAATTCTTTAAAGTAGGAATGATCATATTAAGATAATACTGGAATTCAAGAGGACAAATTGAGAAAAATATTCGTTTATAGCAGCATGAATTACGGATTGGAATAATTTACCAAGGAAGTAGTTCGATAAATTTCCAACTTCCTGGAAGTCATTCAAGAAATGACTAGGTAAACAACTGATTAGGAAATCTGCCACATCGGTGGTAAACGTTGAGCGATATAGCCAATTATTTTTCCACTTTCCTTCTTCCCCCCCCCCCCCCCAAACACACATCACGTCATGTGCTGCAGTAGAGTGTGACAGGGATTATTGTATGATGCTTGGCTATTACTTGCCTATTTGTTTAACGTCGCACCAACACGTCGAAGGTTTTTGGCGACGGAAAGATGTGAAAGGGAAGGAAGCGACCATGGCCTTAACTAAGGATTGCCTGGTGTGAAAATGGGAAAATATGGAAAGCAATCTTCAGTGCTGCCGACGGTGGGTTTCGGGCCCACTATCTTCCGAATGCAAACTCGCAGCTGCGCGATCCTAACCTCATGGCCAACTCGATCGATATACAAGGATATTGAACATGATAAATTCGTACGTGCAGAAATAAATGGCATTAAAGGTTACGAGTACGGATTCTTAAGTTACCTAGCGAGTTAGCTATGCAGTACGGGTATGGAACTTAACTGTGAGTTACCATTCGGGAGATTCTTGCTTCCTACCTCGCCGTTGGTAGACCTGGCGATGCATCCATCCTACACCATGTGGTCGCTACACAAATTGTACGACCGTACCTAAATTAAGACAAAGATTATTATTATTATTATTATTATTATTATTATTATTATTATTATTATTATTATTATTATTATTATTAAATTTCGTATGGCTATTTCTCTTTTTTGCCGTTGGCTTTACGTTGCATCGACACAGATTGGTCTTATGGCGACGATGGGACAGGAAATGGCTAGGATTGGGAAGAAAGTGTCCGTGGCCTTAATTAAGGTACAGCCCCAGCATTTGCCTGGTGCGAAAATGGGAAACCATGGGAAACCATCTTCAGGGCTGCCGACAGTGGGGTTCGAACCCACTATCTCCCGAATACTGGATACTGGCCGCACTTAAGCGACTGCACTATCGAGCTCGGTGTGGCTATTTCTAGCCGGGTGCAGCCCTTGTAAGACAGACCCTCCGATGAGAGTAGGTGGCATCTGCCATGTGTAGGTAACTGCGTGTTATTGTGGTGGAGGATAGTATTATGTGTGGTGTGAGAGTTGCAGAGATGTTGGGGACAGCAGGAACACCCAGCCCCCGAGCCACTGGAATCAACCAATGAAGGTTAAAATTCCCCGACCCGACCGTGAATCGAACCAGGGGCCCTCTGAATCGAAGGCCAGTACGCTGACCATTCAGCCAACCAGTCGGACATTATTATTATGATTATTATTAGAGATCAACCCTGTGGCCGAGGAGTAGCGAGTCTATCTCTTACCCACACCCGAGTTCGATTCCTGGCCGGTTGAGAGAGTGTTACCTGGATCTGAGGACTGGCTCTGGAGGTCCACTCAGCGTACGTTAGTGAGGAGCTATCTGATGATGAGATACTGGCCCCGGTCTAGAAAGCCAAGAATAACAACCGAGAGAACTCATCACGCTGACCAAGCATCACCTTGCAATCTGCAAGCCTTCGAACTGAGCAGCGACAGTGCTGTAGCGCCATGGAGAATAATAATAATAATAATAATAATAATAATAATAATAATAATAATAATAATAATAATAATTGTACCGCGAGGGTACACCCGCCCCGTTTATTTAAATCTAGCGCCTTGTGAAATAACATCTTACACTTAAAATTTGAAACAACTAGAGCAGGAAGTTTGGACTTTGGTCAACAGATGTCGCTACTAAAGGGATAAAGTAATTTTGTACTCCTAGGTTTACTACACTGAGTTGATTATGTTTTGTTTTCGGTATGTTAAAGTTGTCAACACTTCGACCTCCTTCCGCCAACTTCAAAATTGGCCAATAGAAAATTTCCTGTATTTAATTATCAACCAATCATCGTTTTCTTCTACATATTTTATGATATCAAATAAAAATCTGCGGGTGTGAGGTCCAGATCTCTCTCGAACCTTCCTCTCGGGTATAAAATCTGGCAATTTTTCGAGCTATTTGTCTTTTTGATCGTCCAGTTACTGAGTGTGTGTTAATAGCTGAGACGAGGGCGTTTCGCCCTTCATCGAGCGGTCCGGCGCAATAAGGTAATGGCAGTCATTTAATGACTAGGCGATAGCCTCTGAAAGCTAGCTTGAGGATAGGTTTCCTGTTTTTAATTATGTAACCTTTAATTTCCACTCTTCAATAATGTAAACTTCATCTTTAAATGTAAAGTTCAAAACTAGCCTAGAAACTTAGCCGAAAGTCAGGAATGGAGGGTGTGACACCCTCTCGTTTTCCTCATCAACTTGAATTTGAGGTGACTATGTTTTTGTAACCGTTTTCTCTCTCTATCTTGTCACTTAAATTTTCTCCATCTAGTCACCTCAGAAGCATAGCATTAGCCTCTGCAGCGTCGGACAGTGAGCCCAAACTTCTAAGGGTCAGTTTTGAAGGAGTGCAAGTGTCTGCCTCTCCATCATTTTGATTTTTGGGCCAGTAACTTAATCTATGTTTTTTCTTTCCTGTAAAATTTAGTTATTTCTGTTAAGTGGTTACGCCGTGAGAGTTTAAGACAGTGAATTCTGTTTGTATTGTAAAATGTGGATCGTGCCTTGAGAGACCTGAAAGTGTACATTTTCGTGAGCAAAGATGCTCTGGTAGGTGCAGGTTGTCTCCATAAGGCAGTATTGGTATTAGGTTCGGAGCTCAGTCTTTTAGACAATTCATAGAGCATAGATGCTCTTTCTATTCATGTAGATATACTCTGTAAATGAAATTGGGAGACCTGTCTCCTTGACTCTTGAGTGTACGGAGCAATAATGCTCAAATAACATTCGTAAAATTTAGTAGCTTTAAGCTCAGATTGTTAACTTGTGAATTTTTCTTATTTCTCCAGACTTGTAACTAAACACACAAACTAATTATGTATCTGAAATCTTGTACTGTCGCTGAGCGACTGGTTTTGTTAACAGTTGGCACTGAAAAAGAAACAGTCCAAAAGAAATTTAACTTTGATTTTTAAAGCTTTTGATTGTAGTAGATAGACCCATTCATGCCCGCACATTCTTTCGCCTCTGTCAACCACGGAATATCCGTAACAATAATAATAATTCTTTATAATAAATTTCTGCCTGGATCAGTGGAAGAATGTAGGCTTACGAATACCAAGTTTGTGGGTTCAAATCTAACGAAGGAATTCGGATTTTAGTTGGGCGGAGAAAAGGTCCATTGGGTACTCAGTTTCACACGATATTCTTCTTATTTTTCTACCATTATTCCCACACCATGGTACAATCTGTGTCAAGCATGTGGATATTGCCCAGTTTTACGACCAGATGTCCTTCCTGACGTCAGGACTATGTGGAGGGATGTGTTCACTATTGTATTTTTCTGTGGTGGTTGATAGTGTGGTGTGAAATGTACAGTAAAGCAAATACTCGCTCCGCAAGTAAGAGGCATTAATCACACACAGCTGGCCGAGAATGGAATCCAAGACCCTCTGAACAGAAGTCCTTGACGCTGACCATTCAGCCAAGGAGACATGCCATATTATTATTATTATTATTATTATTATTATTATTATTATTATTATTATTATTATTATTATTATTGTATTATATTGGGCTGATAGAAAAGTAAAACATCCTATGCATACCTGACTAGAGTGGTCCAATGTAGGCCATAAAATGTAAAATAAATATTATTATTATTATTATTATTATTAATTGACAAATTATTTATGCATACTTTTTCCACTACACTTAGAGGACGTTAAATAATCTTGGCCAGCCTGAAGAAGTAAGCACCGAGAAAGCGACAAACAACCTAACGATACCTTACTACAAAGGGAAATGCCACCTTGTTGAGATCAATGTAATAGGGCTAATGCTTGGAACTCGTGGTTCTGTGCCAGCCTTCTTCATCAAGTTCCGGAAACGGTTCAGTTGACCAAAGGACAGGATTTCAGACCTTGTCATATCTACAATACGCGGTTCAGTGATAATAGTGAGATCTCACAACTACAACCTGTGAACGTCATTTATAATCCACACTCTTGATTTTTAGCCTCCCTTTAATCAGCCTACTGATTACGCATGGTAGTTCTCAGCTGTGTAGCTTATACATTTTTTTATTTGATTATTATATACTTTGTTCATTGTTGGCAGCTCGCACATTCGGGAAGTTGGTTGTTTAATCCATCATATTTCTCTCTGGTAATGATTTCTTACATTTCATTTTCGTTGTCGTGGTTTGAAAAGATTAAAATTAACATTAACCCAGAAACGAATGGGAGTTTTGTATTTTTATGTACTAATCCTAGGAAGGCCTTGGAAGGAGGGAAATATGTTATATTTTGTGAACCAGAACGGAGGGGAGCAAAGCGGCAGAGAAACACGGTCGTAAAGCGTGTTGAGAAGACGGTGAACTGAACAGAGTGCCACGACACTTTCCTGAAGGGAAGGTTTTATGACGACATTATGTACCATTCAGCAGAAACTGTGACAGGGTCTACGGTCTTTAAGTACCGTACCTTTGATTCGTTCCCACATTTAAAAGCACAAATAACTCTGTTCAGCAGACAGCTTCCCTTCAAGGGAGCCAGTCAATTTGTAGCGTGAGATTATGTTGCAAAAGAAACGACTAAACTTTTATCTTAAACAAGGTCTTGGTAGTTGCAGTATATTATCACTCTTTCAGCTGTAAAGTGATGGTGATAACATTTCATGGACTGAAAATATTGACAGGTGGTTTTCTGGAGAGGAAGTAGTGGTGAGCAACACCACGAAGTACAAGACATTGGTACGGAGATGCAGTGCTTTGGCAATATTATCTCTTCGCACTGCCTTGAATGGCTGAGAGGGTTAGCAGTTGCTGTCGAGCTGAGTGGCTTAGAAGGTTAAGGCGCTAATCTTCTCACCCAAAATTGGCAGGTTCGATTCTGGCTCAGTGCAGTGGTATTTGAAGATGCTCAAATACGTCAGTGTCGTATCGGTAGATTTATTGGCAAGTAAGAAAATTTTGGCACCTCGGCGTCTCAGAAAACCGTCAAAAGTAGATAGTGGGACTAAGCTTGTACTCTTAGGCATCGAACTAGGATCTGTAATGTCCTTGTAAGGTTAAGCCTGGGGTCGAACCCGGGGCCTGTGAGGTTAAGCCTGTACACGTAGCCAGCCGCCCTACTTTTCAAATCGCCCACCAAGTAAGGCCATGCGAGGTTAAGCATGCACCCTTAGTCAGCATATTCCCTGCGGCGGAGGTCTCTCCCAGGCGCATGTGGTGGTGGTGACCGTGCCAAACCATTACTGCCGTGGCCTTAATTAAGTTCCAATCCCGTATTTGCCCGATGTGAAAGTGGGAAACGACGGAAAACCATCTTCAGGAGTGCCGACGGTGGGATTCGAACCTATCATCTCCCGAATGTAAGACAGCTGCACGACCCTAACCGCACCTCCAATTCACTCGGTATTAGTAGTAGTAGTAGTAGTAGTAGTACCGTAGTAGTTAACAATGAAATGGCGTATGGCTTTTAGTGCCGGGAGTGTCCGAGACATGTTCGGCTCGCCAGGTGTAGGTCTTTCGATTTGACGTCCGTAGGAGACCTGCGCGTCGTGGTGATGATGATGATGATGATGATAAAATGATGATGAAGACGACACATACACACAGCCCCGCGGCAGAGAAATTAACCAATGATGGTTGAAATTTCCGATCCTACCGGGAATCGAACTCGGGACCCCTGCGACCAAAGGCCAGCACGCTAACCATTTAGCCATGGAGCCGGACACCGTAGTAGTAATAGTAGCAATAGTAGATTTTTCTTTTTTGCAAGTTGCTTTACGTCGCACCGACACAGATAGGTCTTATGGCGACGGTGGGACAGGAAAGGGCCGGGAGTAGGAAGGATGTTGCCATCGCATTAATTAAGGTACAGCCCAAGCATTTGCCTGCTGTGAAAACGGGAAACAACGTAAAACCATCTACAGAGCTGCCAACAGTCGGGTTCGAGCCCACTATCTCCCGAATACTGGATGCTGGCCGCGCTTAAGCGACTGCAGCTGTCGAGCTCGGTAGCAATAGTAATATCAGTAGTATAGGTTTCTTTAAGTGCTTTTAACAACGCATACATGTATCACACTGTGTAGATTAAGTATAGGTATGAAGAGAAAGGGACGGTAGTCTGTGTATGGACGTTAATAAATTCACATTTATATTCTTGTGACGACTCACACCGCTGAGAATGTAATTGAGGAAGAGTTGGTTGTAAACTTCTCACTACATTAATCAAACATGCCCAGTGATCTGGCCGTAGTTCTCACTTCATCACGGAAGGACGCAGTTAATGAATTGAATGGAATGTGGAGACCCGCAGCACTACCGCAGAATTGTCCGCTCATTAGGTACGCCGCTATGGTAGCGTTTCCACTGGACTAGCTCGTGTTTCCAGTGGACGTCTGGGTTTCCGCTGCATCATGCTCATACTACACTAACACGAGAACCACTAATAATCAGTTTTTCTTCAAGTTAACCATGATCTTCAGAGTAATATGTCATAAATGAATGTATTTGCATTGCAATTGTATCTTGAATGAGATTCTTTTTGTCTGATCGCCTGTTATAATGAAATACGTTGTTTCTAATGAGCGGTTAAAGTAAACAGGAGTTAGATTATTATTATTATTATTATTATTATTATTATTATTATTATTATTATGATTTACGTCCAACTAACTACTTTTTACGGTTTTTGGAGACGCCTATTTAAATTAACTTAAATTTAAGCTGATACTTAGTTTTCATATTGGACAGGACAAGTAATGTCCAATGTCAGGATTTGTTTAATTTTTGTCTGGTTGCTTGCCTATCACAGCATCGTTGGAACTGGATAGAAGGAAGTTGATATTAAGATAAAGAGTAAGGGTGATGAGGACCTGAATTACACATTTTGTGACTCGTCTCAAAGTTAACGAGTTTGAAATTAAGCCCTGAACGTAAAGGGAGCAAAGCAATGGCTGTAATATTCCTTAATATAAATCTAAACGAAATCATTCTCAGTATTATGGGTATACTAAGTGTTGTTAACCAATACCCACCTCCTGTACAGTTTCTTATTCAACAAACAACGAAACAGCATGTCTTAGGGCTGGGTGAGACGATCTGGGATGACCTACGTGTCATCCCCATTCCCTAGGTGTATTAGGGGTGCCTTACCCCCGCAGTATTTCTTTCCAGTTAGTAAGTCATACAGTATGTGAACTATATTTGGTTTTGGACATTTTGTTTTCCACCCCTACTCAACTCCCAAGCCACTGGGAGCTGAAATTGGACTTAAACAGCATCCGGAGTGCCACTATTCATCTCAATGACCCCGAAAACTATGGATTCGACACTAATATTGGTCGTTTTGAATTATGTTTATATGTCACCCCCCTCCTTTAGGGGTGCTAGCGGTGTCATTTCTCCCCAGAGTATATTTTCCAGATAGTAAGTCATATGAATATTGAATTTTCACGACCGCATTGTAATCGAAACCGACTTTCAACCTATTAGGTCGTGTTACGTACATTTAGTACGTATTGAAGAGATGTTAAGTACAGAACAAAAATGGCCAACCAGACACCAGTGGGATCCGAACCCACAACCTCCCGATTTCGCGTCGGTTGCTCTACCAATTGAGCTATGGTGGCCTAGGCCATCCTTGTTCTGTTGGAAAGGATCTAAGCTACAGGTCTGGTACTACTACCATCTCACTGCAGAGTGCGTTTAAGTTGCCCGTTGAGGGCCAAGTCAATGAATATTGAATATTCACGACCGCATTGTAATCGAAACCGACTTTCAACCTATTAGGTCGTGTTACGTACATTTAGTACGTATTGAAGAGATGTTAAGTACAGAACAAAAATGACCAACGAGACACCAGTGGGATCCGAACCCACAACCTCCCGATTTCGCGTCGATTGCTCTACCAATTGAGCTATGGTGGCCTAGGCCAGCTTTGTTCTGTTGGCAAGGATCTAAGCTACAGGTCTGGTACTACTACCATCTCACTGCGGTCGTGAAAATTCAATATTCATTGACTTGGCCCCCAACGGGCAACTTAAACGCACTCTACAGTGAGATGATAGTAGTACCAGACCTGTAGCTTAGATCCTTTCCAACAGAAGAAAGATGGCCTAGGCCACCATAGCTCAATTGGTAGAGCAACCGACGCGAAATCAGGAGGTTGTGGGTTCGGATCCCACTGGTGTCTAGTTGGCCATTTTTGTTCTGTACTTAACATCTCTTCAATACTGCACCCGCCCACCTCCTGAGTCCCAGACTAGCATTAATCTCAGGGGTGATCAGTTCGAAAACGAATAAAAAAAATTTCTATCAAAAAAATATATATCGGCGCATCAAATGAACACAGGGATGAACGGGGCATGAAAATTTTAAGGTTACGGGGGACGACTCATTCATGGATACAAAATTCTGACTCCACAATAGGAATGGGAAGTGACAACTTAAATTCCATGGGCATACTAGACTAACTACAATGAAAAGATATGGAAGCTGTTTCCTATTGAAATTGCAATGAGGAGCAATTTATTCACTTATTTTGCATACTACACATGATGACAAATTTACATTGTGACACTTTAATCCTGAAAAATAAATGACATAATACTTGGATTTTACCTCACTACTCTGGTAGTGTAAAACATCTGGTGAATTCGTCCCAATTGGTTACTGGGGATCGAATTCACATCCGTATGATTGGACGTTTCACCGCTGGAGATCTTCTTTCGGAAACGAAGGCACGACAGTAACTTTTTACTGTCGTCTCCTCGTTCCGTTTGGACATGAGACACTTCCGGTATGTACATTCTGGTGAGCCGGACACCCACCGTAGAAAATGTTATCGCCTTGAAAAAACGGGAATTTATAATACGGACAAACTCTAGCCTATTATTTCCAGATTCACAAACACACCAGGTAGAGTTCATTAACTCAAAAGCTACTTTAATATTTACACTTGTCAATACGACAAGACGTACGGAAAGGTTCATTACTCTGCTCTGACCCTGCAAACATGTGCCGTCCGTGGGTTATTTACGTATCTACCGCTATCTCCCCGTGAAAACCCAACATGTGGTTCGGAGCAGTTCGACACAGGATGACAGTCCCTAGCATACCCTCCTATGATTATCAAATAATATCATTACCATTCTCTGTCTGATCATTAGCATATACTTTGACTACCATCAATTAATTTTATTATTATCATTAATTTCAATTATAATCCGGTATTTGATTATTATCATTTGTCATCCGGGATGATTATATGCCAACCCTTGCCGACGTTTCAAACGAGGGTCGTTCTTACTCCTAATTTATCCGCACAATATAATGATCAGCTTCCTCATAAATATTTTATTATTATTATTATTATTATTATTATTATTATTATTATTATTATTATTATTATTATTAATAGTGGAAATCGTGATTATCGTAACCCGTAATCAACCTCGCTATAATACTTCAACTTCTCGCTCTTATTAAATTCATCAAAAAAAATAAGTTTAAAAAAAAGTACCTTCATTGGTTATTCTTCTTCTCCTTCTTCAAATATTTTATTTATTATTATTATTAGTTAAAAATCTCAAATCTTTCATTTCATCTCCCAACTTCATTATTATGTCCAAAATATAAAAAAATTATTCTTCAAAAAAAAAGTAGCTTAGTTTTTATTATTATTATTATTATTATTATTATTAAAAAAACTTAAATTCGCCTGTTACACGGTAGTCCACTCTTAATATGTTTAACGCATAACCCCTTTTACAATTCCGATTTATCTTGGCACTAAGCACACGATTTAAGACAAGATTCACTTGGAGTATGATTATTGTTATTATTATTATTAAAAATGGAAAGATGATATTTTAATATCCACTCTTTAGAATTTAGTCACATATGTTAAATCCCGTTATGAACCACTAAGATCTGCTTTATATCGGTCGGGACAACACGGTATTCGGGACCGTACCTTCAACTTCGTACTGCCGTTAATTTTATATGGGGACACCTGTCCTCCCAAGACACATCTCACAACCTATGGCACATCGCGGCTGGGCAAATACCTCCAATGCCGGCGATTGCTAAACTATTCCTTCAAATTTGAAGTCCATTTCCTTTCATCGGAACTCTTCAAACATTTAATTCATAAAATAATCCTCGGTGCGTGGATTCTACCACTAAGAACACCGGCATATGCATTTATATCATCTTAGGCCTTGAGATTCATCTATTTCATCATTACAAACAATACGGCTCAACTTATTTCACGCCGGATATTCGTCCCTCATGACTTCCAACTCTAAATATGGGCTCAAATCATTCTGGGCTTTTAACATATCGCGACCATTCTAATTCACGTGCCTATATCGCTCTTAAACAAAATTTTAATGGTTAAATTAAAGTCCAAAAACTTAAATCAAAATTTTACGTAAAATCAAACTGACTACGCGAATGAAAGTCTTTAACGCTACATGTCATCTCCACTTTGATTATTATATTTGCACTGGCTAACTCACAAAGCACCGTCATTATTATTATTATACTTTAACTTCTACACGCCCAAATATTATTATTATTATTATTACTTTACTTTCCTTTGTCGACTCACAAACATGATTATTATTAGTATTTTAATGACCTTCCGTACGCAACACAAATCTTCCATACTCTGGCTCTTTCATAATCTGGCTGTCTAATAGAAATTATTCCTAATTAAAATACAAATGATCACCGCAGTGAATGAAATTCAAATAAATGGGTTAGCACAAAAAAAGAATTTAACACTTGAAATGAACTTAATTCAAAGTATTATAAACAGCATGCATTAATTGAAAGAAATATATCCCATATTTACATTATATACAACAAACAATACTCAAATTAATTAATCTAACCCATTATTACGTTAATATAAATTAGTTCGTCCGTCTAACAAAAAAATAAAAATCATGGACTCGGGAAGCGGACCATGTTAAGTAACCATAATTAATTTACACTGAACCCCGTTTAGTCGCGATAACATCCCCTAAATATCAAAATTGTGTACTCATTCCTATGTAGAATTCCATTGTCTCGTAGCGGAGGAGATATAGGCTTTACGGCCCCATGGTGATTTACACGTCCATCATGTCGCACAATACAAATTTTACACAATAAAACACTTCTGGGTGACTACCCATGATTAATACCTTATTACACTATTTTACACAAGAATACTAATAACAAAAAAAACACTTATAGGTGCTCCTAGACCCCTGACACTCGCACAATATACTCTTCATATACGCCCGAAACACACGTCGTGACACATTACGACGAAATGTCGTTCATTTGAACCGGCGCGTATCGCGTCTTCAACCGGCACTTCCTAGTTTATTTTCAAGCCGTCTTGATCATCGCCTAGCTCCTATAATTCCCTGCTCGGATAGTTATTCACCGTCTATCTTGAGGTGTTTACTTCAGGCTCCGCACACTGCCTTCCAAAAGTACTATCGGCGTTCCGTTAGTTAGTTATTATTTAAACACATGACATTCATTAATTTCAACATACAATTGTACTGATTATACACACTCGGTACTATGGATAATTTCACTGTTCGTATTCATTCTCCTAATAATTCACGTACTTTCAGCTCTAACTGACTTCGAATACGTCCCGAGGTACTGACTTACAGAGTCAACGTGTCAGAGTCTCAACTACTTCATACTACTGACACGACTGGTGACCGATAACGACTGGTGACTGGTAAGAACTGAGTGCTGGTAAGAACTGAGTGATGTGAGGTCCGCTCGGTCACAACTGGTGACTTCAAACGACTGAGTACTGGTAGGAACTGAGTGCTGGTAAGAACTGAGTGCTGGTAAGAACTGAGTGATGTGAAGCTTCACTACTGGACTTTTATGGACGATCTGGTTTCCCGCCGGGGTCATCCGCGGTCACTTCCTGGAGAGGGGGGTTGGTTTCCTAAATTGGCATATGCAGGTGGATTTGGATCTCTTGCTTTATCCTACTTAATACACTGGCGATACACATTCATGTGTCGTATTCTGAACTCCTATCGTTCGGTGATTATGGAAATATCACTTAATTTCTGTCCTCCACCTTTCGCGCGCTAACTCGGCGTCCCTGATGGCGTGCTCATCTCGACCAATGGCGAGATAGCGTGGGTCATTTCCACGAATTCATTACTTTAATTTATTACGATTACCATTATTCAACATGGGAACGATATCACAAAAATCCCCTCTATTCAATTATGTGGTTGGAATAATTTAATTATTGTTATCGGAGAAGCTAACTGGAGTTCACTCTGAGTTTTTCTTATGTTGGTTTATCTGCGGGCCTACGATACATTTTCTCATTGGTCAGGACCGCTTTGGTTAGTTTGAAATCTCTCCCTGTGAAACGTGGCCACACCAAATGCCTCGGGCGTGGACAAAACCCGTACGTCATATTCTCGGTATTGGCGATGCATCTTGCTCGGCCTTGGTCCGAAATATATACTCTTTCACTTCCTTGTAGTAATTATTCTGTTGTTGTGAGCTCTAGATTTAAATCCTCTTATCTTCTGACCAGGAAACCTTCTTCCCCTTAATGACAAGCTTACGGTGGCGCCGGACTGTCGCGATCATGTGGAAATTCTCCCGTCCACACAAAACTGACACTGTATTTATTTAATATTCCAATATATCTGTATTTCTCATATCAAAATCAAATCATGAAACTAGGGCCTATCTCATCCGGGTACAATACGTACTAAATGTACATAACACGACCTAATAGGTTGAAAGTCGGTTTCGAGTAAGTCATATGTTTACCAAGTTTGGTTGAGATCTGTTTTTGAACATACACACAGACATCCATAATCTCAGTCGTTTTAGACATATTCTTTTCACCGATTCTCACCCCCATGCCGATGGAGTTGAACTTGAAATTAAACGGCATCCAGAGTGTCATTGTTCATCTCAGCGACCCCGAAAACTATGAATTCGACACTGATATTGGTTGTTTCCGATTCTTTTTATATGCCACCCTCTCCCATAAGCGTGCTAGGGTTATCTTACATTCCAAACTACATTTCCTGAACAGTAAGTCAATGTGCACCAAGCTTTATTGGGAGCTATCCTGGATTATACACGCATATATCCATAATCTCGGTCATTTTTAATATCAACTTTTCCACCCCTTCTCACCTCCCATGCCGCTCGGGACTTAAAGACGTCCGGAGCGTCACTATCCATCTCAACGATCACGAAAACTATAGATTCAGCACCATTGTTGGTCATTTTAGATTAGTTTTACATGTCATCCCCTCTCCACACACCTCCCCTAGGAGTGTCCTACGCCCACATTATTTTTTCCAGAAATTCATATGTGTCTCAAGTACGGTTGAGAGCTATACATACGTACATACATAAACTCGTCATTTTGGACAATTTCTTTTTCACCCCTTCTCATTGCCATGCCACTGGAGGCTGAATTTGGACTTAAAACGACATCCGAAGTGTCACTATTCACCTCAACCACCTCGAAAACTATGGATTCGACACTATTTTCGATTATTTTTTACATGTCACCCCGTCCCCACCTCGGCCCTAAGGGTGATATGGGTATCTTACTCCCAAATTACTTTTTGTCCAGATATGTACCAAGTTTTGTTGAAATCGGTCCTGTGATTTAGGAGGAGACGTGTAACATACATACTGCATACGACTTATATTAAGATTGTTGTAGACTATAAACCGAGAACGACACTTGCGGCACTCGTTTTAAAACTCTTTCTTTCACTGGATATTCTAATATTCACAGTTCATTCTTTTGTATTCTCTCGTGTCAGAGAATAGGTACAACACAAATTTTGATTAACAAGTTAAATGAAAATTATGAAAATGAAATGTATGATTCAGACACTATTTCTGAGAAATTCAGCTAAAATGAAGTATACACTACGTTGAAAAGAGGAAATAAGACTTAGGAAGTGGGGTTTTGAGTTTTGTTTAATTGTTTGTTCTGAACTGTACTTTGTACGAACAAGTACAGTAATGTGGTTCAAATATGCAACACATAGAGATTATTATGCACACGCGAGTGAGTCCAGCAATTTAATATGATGAAGATGGTTGGCATTATATTCGTGTCTGCATACCATGCGTATTAGTGATTTAAGTTGATGTCTAGTGAGATTTATGTTGGCGAACTATGGTTTTGTAGGAATATTGTCTTGAAGCGTAGCATAATATCGTCTCTTGTAGTACATTCCGTTGACCATTTCTCTTGAACTTTCATGCATACAATGGGGAGGAAGTCTGAGTAAGGAAGTGGGGTGGTTCGGAAGTGAGTTTCAGTTATACTTTGTTTGACTAGGAGGTCTACTATTTCGTTGTGTTCAATTCCGGTAAGTCCCTTTATCTAAAGAAAATGAATAGTTGAATCTCTCTTCCTTTTTTTTGAAACGACAAATGTCAAGTATTCGCCAGACTTGAGTTATGGCAAGTAATGCATTCTTTAAGTACCCGGTATAGAAAATACACACGTCACTACATTGCTTTATCCGGTACCTTTGCCTGCTAATAATAGTTTGTTGGAGAGACAGCACTTGTCACTTTTTCCTTAAAATGAACTGGGCTGCTGTACCAAATCGGCAGTTCCACGCATTGCAGACATTGCACCTACTACCGAAATAAGCGCGAACTTGCAATAAGCAGACATGTAGTGCAGTTCAGATGCGGAAATCGTTTAAATGAATGTGAAAAGGAAGAATATATATAAACGAGAAGTAATTGAAAAGACTGGGATTTCTGGAGAAGTATATGTTAATTATCAAGGCAACATTGAACCTGAAAAAAAAAAACACCAGGAGGTGACTGCTGGTAAGATATGTTAGGTTATGTTCTTTGTACTGATGTTATACTACAACATAGATTAATGTATTAAATGCCTTTATAGCCATCTGATACATTATATAATACTGTTCTCAAATAGGTGCCGTGGGACGTGTTTCCAGCGTACTACCCCTGAAGACAGGGAACAGATCCATACCCACTTCCAGCAGTTACAAACAAAGGATGAACAAGACGCATTTCTGCAGGGACTTGTTGTAAGAATGGATGTTAAAAGTAAACGTCCAAGACCTGGGCACAAGGAGAAACCGAAAGGATACACGTTTGTAATATAGTGTAACTGCTTCTAATGATAGAATTGAGGTATGTAAAAAATAACTTATTAATACTCGTATTTTAGCTGAAATGGTGTATGGGATTGTCACCGCTAGGTATTGTAGCCATGATGCTCTTCCAACTCCAGCCAATATCAATCGAAGAGGAAAGTCTATTCCAGCAAATGCAAGACCAGGTGATGTTATACAAGCAATAATTGGCCATATCAAGAGTTTTCTTACAAAACTAGCGGATTATACAAACAAAGAAGTGAAATATCTCAATCCTAAACTAAACTTAGTATTGATGCACAAACATTTTGAAGAAAATCATACCGGCATCAAATTATCTTGTAGCTTATACAGAAATGATTTTAGGGAAAGATTCACCCTGTCCTTTGGTCGTACGCAAATGGATACATATTCCCGTTGTGGGGAACTCTCAATAAAAATTGACAACCCATCTTTAAATGACAAAGCAAAGAAAGTTGTAATAGCGAAATTACTTATACACAAAATGAGGGCAAACAAATTTGTCAAACAGAAATGTTTGGAATACCATTCACCTGCTGCTATAACATTCGATTATATGCAAAATTTGCAGCTGCCAGACATCCCTGTGCAAGATTTGTTTTACTTCCGTCAATTATCAGTGAATGCATTTAGCGTGACATCATTGGGTCCTGATAAGACGAAGTTTTATACATATCATGAGGAGCAAGGACATAAATGTCTGAATGAGGTTAAACTTCATTAACAATGAAATATCTGATTCGGTACAACACCTCCATGTGTTTTAAGACTCTTGCCCTGGACAAAATCGTAACCACACGGTCATATGATTTTTCTTAGCTTTGGTGACTATGGACAGATTTCAGACAATTAAGCAGTATTTTCCTCAAATAGGATACTCTTATTTACCTAACGACAGGCATTTTGCTGCAGTAAAGAAAGTAGTAAGGAAAAATGATAGAATTTAAGTTCCTAACGATTATACAGAGATGATTGTACTGTCCACACGTGAAATAAAGTTTAATGGTTGAATCCAATTATATTATTGAATTCAAATCTTGGTGGCTTTCTTTATTGAAAAAATGCCTATCTGTGGAATCAATGGATCGCAGACTTCCACGAGACCAAAAAATACCGTTCCAGATATCGTTCTTCAGTCATTACTGGCTTTTAATGGTCCAGTCAGGGTGTTTTAAGCGTTGCAGCACGCTGAGGTAGTCTGTTAAGATGAGAAATTTCTGGAAGTGTTGTGAGGTACCATACAGTTTAACTGCTTGAATTGCTAGCACTCCCGCTGTATAGACGGAAGTTGGGTCGGGGAGGGTGCGTTGATCAGTAGCCGCTGTTATGGGCATAAGCATATCCTGCTCCTGAAATTTCGGTACCGTCGGTATAGATGTACGTGAAATCTCAGGAAGCTGTGTGTAAGGGTGTGGTGTCCATACTCTTTGCTTAAATCACTGCATCCGATATAGAAAAAACTGTCCTGTGGGGATTATGTTAGCTCGTAGTCTTAGCAAAAACCAGGTGCCTAGGTGTCTTTGAATACAAGGGTGGAAGGAGGGGGGATGTACCAGCTCATGATAACTCGTCACGAGTAGCGGAGTTTAACGATTACTTAAGGGTTGATGGAAATCCATTAATTTTTGTACAAAGAAGATGGTTGACTTGGTTAGCTCTGTGTAGGAAAAGAGATATCCAATAGCATCTGTCTGTTTTGAAGTAGCATTTCAGTAGCTTCGCCTAAGGAAGCGTTCGTGAGTGGGGAATTAATAGCTCCTAAACAAAGCCTGATAGCTCGATCCTGCAGGACATCAAGTTTACGAAGAAAATATTGTGGTGTAAAGCAACTAGGAAAATATATATATTGCGGTACATTACCGAAGAAAATGCTTCCATAATTCTGGATAATTGGATAATTCTGGATAATTTCGATAGGGTGTTAACATAATGAATGGGTCCGCTCCCTACCACGTGTTACTAACTCCCCACTCACGAACGCGTCCTTAGATGAAGCTACAGAGTTTGACATGCAGTCATTTTCGTGGCAAATTATTGAAAGAACACTTAGTGCAGCTCAACACAAAGTTTGAGAGACTGATTACGCTACTAACGAACAAATTTCTGAAGTAATGTCCTTATGTCATTATTAACTGTAGAATATTTCCTATGTATTTTTCGCATATTACTTTCAAAACATGAAACACTGTATCTTGATTTGTATCAAACATATATAGCACAAAAGCACAGTCATCAGTCAGTAAACGCAACGCACAGCCCAGAAGCATCACAGTAATGAATACAAGGTTTCATATCTTTTATTTAAACTATACATTCCGAATTAAGTCACATCAATTCCCATTTAGAAACACATGTTTAGAGACAGCTGATCCCTGTCTATCTACACCAGCGCCGTGTAGTTAAGGAACATATCAACCAGGATAATCGACACACTATACATTTCTATTCGCCCTGGTGCCAGGGAAGAAAGACTCCTTGACCGAGTTTGTATTATACAATCACAAGGGAGATTTAAATCTTTTATGTTTGTTTTAAATCCTAGGAGATAGTTCGGCCGTAAAGCCAGGTAATTAATTAACGAATGTAGGTGATAGGAACCATTTTCGTAAATAAAGTATTTAGGGTTCTTCTTTCCAGCGACCTGCCAGGATGGCAGAAGATCCATGATTCGATTCCCTGCAAAATCAACGTGAATTCGCCCGAGTTTTTTTTTCTTGACCTGAACAGAAATGTACATACAGCCCGTGGTTGATTTTGTATTGTTTAATTGTTTTGTTGTTTCATGTTTGATTATATATGTGGTTTTGTTTGTTTGTTAAGAGTAAATTCTGATTTTACTCACGTAATGATTCTGGGTTCATATTTTCTTGGGCCCAAGTATTGGATCATTCTATTTAAGTGTATAATTTCACTTTTTTATTTTGTGTGTGTAAATGGTAGGCTTCATAAATTATTCTTGTTTAGTTTTTAACTTTGTTCCCAGTGTCGAAGGGAATGCAATATAGGGTTCGCTGACGCATTTATATTGACAATAATTTATTAGATCATTAATGGGGATGTACTTTTCTGAAATAAATTCAAAATCATTTTGTCATGTGAGTTTTTTTTATATTTCGGAGGGTCACGTTTTCCGAAGTATGGTCTTAAGGACCTATGTAATTATATGTAACGGTTCATTTTACAGTTCTTCTGTTTGTCACCCAGACCATTAAATATTAGTTTGCTCATACTGGGAGAATTTTATTTGCCGTAGCATAGAGCGTCTGGAATTTTTCCTCCACACTCCTAAGCCTGTCAGCTAGACTCGAATAGACCACCCCAAGAGTTTTGGAAATCAAGATCACGGGTGTGGAGAAGCGTGCGTTCGAATCCTACACAGGCATAGGACGTAGCCACATCTGTTGTCAAGGATACTTGGCTTTATCTTTCGTGGTGGCGTAGTATCCCAGGCCAGAAAGGGGTCAATATATATCATATTTTCTTTGGCCTGGGAATGGTACTAGGGTTGGTGATCCATCATTGAGGAAAATAAATCGTTATCTTCAACTAGATCTAAAAGAGTAATCCCGTAGACATAATTCATTTCGCATTCGCAGACAGTATTATGTGAGTAAAATCCCGAAAATTAGGTAGAGAGGTTCTACGTGATTAATTAAGTAGTTGCATTCTCTTGAACAAATTATTACTCTTGGGGAGCAGTATATTAATACTGCCGTGAGATGTTTCTGGGGCACTTGTACTCGAGCTGCAACTGCTTGAAAACTTTGTATATTTGAAAGATCGATTGGAATGATATTAAATGATATCGCAGATTGGAGAAGTATTGCTACGCCTCCTTTTCCATCTTCTCCGTCGTTCCGTAAAATGTGGTAACCTGTACTGTGTAGAGATGAGAAGAATGCAACCATGAGGAATGTGGCCTGCAAGCACGA
This sequence comes from Anabrus simplex, assembly GCF_040414725.1. Lineage (NCBI taxonomy): Eukaryota > Metazoa > Arthropoda > Insecta > Orthoptera > Tettigoniidae > Anabrus > Anabrus simplex. Next base: position 1,494,074,980 of record NC_090265.1, read on the forward strand.
ACTTCCTGTTCTGCCCAGGCAGATCGGTTCTTATCTGCTTCACGAAAACATTGACTCACACTTTGCAGTTTGCTGGATTACGACTGACAAAAGCGAAGAGCTGCCGGTAGAGGATAATATATAGTCCCCTGGGTAGTAGCGGAGTTGCTATGGTAACCATTGGGTCACTGACTCTGCTGGTGAAAACCCCTTCGCCCCGTGCCTCACCGGGCATGTGCATTCTTCTGATCTCCCAACAATATATGCCACTGCTACTCCAGGCTGAAACCAGGTCTCACTGAAAAGAGCAATTTGGGTGTTTCTGGGATATAACCCTCGTTGTAAGGACTCCCGATTCGTATTAAGCAGATCTCGCATTTCACCGTAAAAGTTTAAAGACCATCTTCCGAGTTGAAGGCGTTAATGATCATTTAGCGTATTCTATATGGATACAAAATATTCAGTGGCGATGGTGTCATTAGGATTATTGTGAAAATTTGTTCAGTTACTTGGGAATGCTTTTGGTTGGGCTCAGTATGCTTAAGGCACGGTGCTAGAGGGTAGGGATTGTGACAGATAGGTGTTACTGGTAGGTGTTTAGGGATATACTTTAAGTACGTTCAGAGATTGAAGGAAATTCTGGATACAGTTGAGTCAGAAGTGGGTAAGATGGGGAATTATTCTTGCGTTTACCAGCGTGAAATAGATTGGTTTAGCCTACTCTGAACGCTTATGACTTGTTTTAATAAAAGGTAAGAGCGGCTTGTCGCGTGATGTTTTTGTGAACCATGGCGTATTTAAGGTGAACTTCTTGTATTCCGGACAGTTTCTCTCTGTTGATAGCATGACAGTGAACGCAGTTGCCGGAGCATTTTCTTACTGAATAGGGCTCTACGCACCAAGTACAGCGTACAGCTGTTCGGCAAGCAAAGGCAACTTGATTATACCTGAAACATTTTTTATACTGAATGACAGGAAAAATGTGTGGTAATACTTCACTTATAGTTTCGTGAATATATTCGGGCAGATACTGAACGTGTATGCCTTTGCTGGCGAGATGTAGTGTTTACAGTTCACTGTGTCTTCTGGTATGGGCTATATCAAATTTGTTACTTTCATTAACCTGTCTCAGTCTCATCCTTGGCTTTGAAAATAAGAAAGTGACTGAGGTATGAGTGATGTTAGTAATACCTTTGCTTATACAGCCAGCCCCTGTTGGTGTGAAAATATCACTCATAGGGTCAGTTGGTGCATGCATTTCAGTGGGCTTGGCAGACTGATATGTAATAGCAACGGCTGGCTCGGTGAGGAAAGCAACGGGAAACTACCTCACTTCTCATTTCCCTAGTACGCCTCTTCAGTGACGCCTAAGCTATTTATGACAGCTGTTGGCGGAGCTGCAGAGGATCAAACCAGCCTTCGGGATGAATACCCAACATACATACTGAGCGTGTAAAGTAAGTACACGACCTGCTCATTCGCTACAGATTGCTTTGTAAAACATTTCACTCTTACTACAAAGAAGGTACTCTGTATCTCCTGTACTTACTATTTCCTTCTCGCTAGGTGTGACGTCTGTGCATAGTGTGATGTGGTATGTAAACATTTACTTTCTCTGCTGCAGAAGTTTCGATTCCACAAGGCGATTCGCTGCAACAGTAGTGGTAGTTTCAATACGTAACCTATTATTTCCTAGAGAATTAATGTTACAGGCAAGACGCCCACTGAATATCACTCTTCACACTGCTTCCGGGTGTAAATTTCCAAAGGACTCTTCTAAACTTTCTAATATTACGTAGTAAGGGCTATTGTCTAGGTGGCAGTATCGATTAGTACTATTTCTTGGGATGTTATTCTCATGATAAGGGGGAATCTGACTAGACAACTCAGGTTCGGTGTTATGGGATCTGGCACTGGAATTAGATATTACAGTACTTTCAGGGGTTTCAGAGCTGAAAGTCGAATCAAGTAACATCCATAGGTTACTTTCGGTCTCATCATTACGTTCACTTGAGCAAAAACGATTTACTTGGGGATCAAATTCACTATCGATTGTTCTAATACCTGTGTTGGAAGGTGGCTGTGGTGGTGAAGTATTTACCATACACAAACCTGGTCCGTATATAAAGTTACCTGGGAGCTGCTTTTGTGTATATTCCTGCTGCTGCTGTGCTGTTGGTGGTGTTCAGTGTACGGGATGTCCGGCGCCATGGCTAAATGGTTAGCGTGCTGGCCTTTGGTCACAGGGATCCCGGGTTCGATTCCGGCAGGATCGGCAATTTTAACTTTAATTGGTTAATTCCGCTGGCACGGGGGCTGGGTGTAGACTATGTGTCATCATCATCATTTCATCCTCATCATAACGTGCAGGTCGCCTACGGGAGTCACATCAAAAGACCTGCATCTGGCGAGCCGAACTTGTCCTCGGACACTACCGGCACAAAAAGCCATTTGCCATTTCATTTCAGTGTATGGGATAGCAGTTGGTTGAAAGTTGACGAAATGTTGTTGAGTGTCTTCATACGAACAAATCTGTAATGCTGTGTTTAAAACTTGGCCTCTACTAGACGGTTACCCCATTGTTCGAGCTGAGTGAATATGCGAATTATAAACCCTATGTTTGGCTTCGCCGGCAGGACCTAGTGTTTACAGTGCACTATGTTTTCTGGTGTGGGCTAGAGCAATTTTGTTACTTCCATTGATCTGTCTCTGTCTTATCCTTGGCTTTGAAAATATGAAAGTGACTGAGGTATGAGCAATGCTAGTAATGCCATTCCTTCTGCAGCCAGTCCATGCTATGAATGGTGTGCAAACGTTGCTCACAGGGTCGATTGGTGCATGCATTTCAGTGGGCTTGTCAGACTGACATGTAATAGCAACTTGTGGCTTGGTGAGGAAAGCAACGGGAAACTACCTCACTCCTCATTACCCTAGTAGATCTCTTTGGTGATGCCTAGGCCATCTATGAGAGCTGATGGCGGAGCTGTTGTGGATCCAACCAGCCTTAGGGCTGAAAACTGAACATTCACAAGCCCTATGAAAGTTATACTGACACCTGATAATGATTTAAAATGATTGCACACTCTCCTTCTCACACGTTCACCGGGTCACTCCACTAGCACAGGACGATGTGTGTAATGCGTCCCACTAACTACTTTATTTACGGGTTTTGCAGGCACCGAGGTATCGGAATTTTGTCCAGCAGGAGTTCTTTTACGTGCTAGCAAATCTACCGACGCGAGGCTGACGTATTTGAGCACCTTCAAATACCACCGGACTCAGCCCGCCAGACGACGAGTGTGTTCGCTACGGCTGCCTAAGGTAAACCGTACGTGACTGTTGATATAGTGATCATAGTCACTAGACTGCCAATTTAACGTGGAATCCGAACTAATAAGACAAGATTTCTTTATTTCAAAACTCCCGTATATACTTTCCAGGATTTGAACCACGGCAGCCTTGATGAGAAGACAGTGACAATGCCACTCTGCTTTCACGACGCTTCTTCTTCTTCCGTTTGTTGAGTTTTCAGTCCGAAGGATGGTTAAATCCCCAACAGCTCCATAATGCTGTACGCTGTCACAGAGAGCCTTGGAGTCACGGTAAATACGTACTGTTGGCCGATGACCTACATGTTAGGCCTCTTTAAAGAACAAGCATCATCATCATCAAATACGTACTGCGGAAATGAGTGGTGAGGTTGTCTCCCATTTCTGTCCTCACTGAACCAAAACTTACTAATCATTCTGGCAAGTTCTGTGAAATGTACACTGACACTTTCACACTAATGCTACGCCTAATGCAACACGAATACACAGGATTCGTGTTAATGTTTGATAGTTCACTTCCGAGGTGACTTTAAATATCGAACATACCAAAAATACCCACTTTATTGTAAATTACGTTTTAAGCTCTCCGTATGCTTAATTCTTGACCAATAAGAGCACCTAATCTTTCTGAAATCATGAATCAATCCATTCAGTTTTCTGGCCGCCCCTTGGATTACATGCTGCCCGTATCTGGTCCGCTCGTTGTTGTCTAGTAGCGTTCCGTGACCTGCCTACCTCCATTTCCAGATCCAGCCATGTCTGTCGCATCCGTTATTCATGATCTATTTCTTTTTCCTTCATTGTACAGTCTGTTCATTATTGATATCTTAGCTGACATTCTGTGTTGTGCTTTCTCAAAATATAGTTCTCTTCCCCATGTATTAAGTACGGTATTTGAGGAAGGATACAGATGTGTATACACCTCTCTTTGTTTTATTCAGAATCCAGTTTGTCAAGATTCAGTAAATTAAGTCCAAAGCATCAATTCCGCACTGGAAATATTCATATGAGAATTCCTTTTCGTACTGAAAACTATCGGAGGTCTGTAGAATCATCCGTGTACTGAATGTATCATAGTGTCTCCATGTGCAATGTGAGTCATCCTAGTTCTTCAGAGATTTTGCAACTGTATTTCAGTGAACGTTAAACAGCGATTTCCTCACCGATATGGTTAATATCATAAACAGTCAGTATCAGTTTCACAATCTTCGGAGGTTGAAGGAATATTAGTCTAATAATTATTATAATTACTTCATGGTGTGGGTTACTGTAGTCACGTTCTAATTCGTGAACAATAGGCGACGGATGAGTGGACTAGTAAGTGGTCCTGAGTGTCGGAATACCGGTTGCTACGAAATGGGAGTGGGAATCTTGGACATCCTACGTAATGGATTTACCGAGCTCAGGACATTTTAAGCAAGCCTCGGGTCTATGGAAGTAACAGAGTCTCTCTCCCATTTGACAGGCGAGGGACCCCTTCGAAACAACTTGGCGAAAGAAATGGAACTCGATTGGGAGCTATCAATATTAATGGAGCTTATGGAAGAAAAGAAGTAGAACTGGCTGAGTCAGCAAAGAGGATGTACCTGGATGTGCTAGGAGTAAGTGATTCGGGTAAGGGGAGTTAACGAGGAAATAGGAGGTTATAAAGTGCACTGGACGAGTGTTAAAAAGGGAAGGCAGAGTCTGGGGTAGGCCTTTCCATCAGGAATACTATTGTACGCAACATAGTTTCTGTTAGGTACGTAAATGAGCGAATGATGTGGGTATATTTGGCAGTTGGAGGAATTAGGATGAGAATTGTCTCAGTGTATTCATCATGTGAGCGTGCAGATGAGGATGAAGTTGACACGTTTTATGAAGCATTGAGTGACATCGTAGTCAGGATTAAAAGCAAGTACGTAATAGTGCTAATGGACGATTTCAATGCGAGAGTTGGAAATAGAACTGAAAGATACGAAACGGTGATTGGTAAATCTGGAGATGATATGGAATCTAATATGAATGGGAATCGTTTGCTGGACTTCTGAGCTAGTATGGGTTTAGCAGTTACGAATACATTTTTCAAGCATACAGGCCCTCGGTTCAGAAGAAGAAGAAGAAGAATAAGAAGAATAGAAAACGGAAATGAATGTTAATAAAATACCTTTTATTAACATCCAGCCTACATAAGAAAGACAGAAAAAGTAAAGTAATTCATTAAAAAAATGGTTTACTACAGTCTGAATAAAGACACTCATCAATATTTTTCTACAAGCATTGTTAGCGACTGTAGTTTCTACAGTTGACTTAGAATATAACATCTGCTGTTTATCAGAACCAGGTGTTATTTAGTCCTGCAGCCCTTGATCTTGACCAACAATGAAACAGAAAGTTTTATTCGATTTATTTGATTGGATATCATATATTGTACCATTATATTTAACCGCGAGAATGGATATTTAACGCAGTAAAAAGTTTGCAGTAGGACGCCGCTTGTGAAGGCGTGATGCTATATAGAGCGCGGGAAGCGAGAAGGTGATTTCCCGAGGCAAGGCGTGGTCATGTGTGACGAAGAAAGAATATGTGAGGAAGAAAGAAAGAGAGATGGGATTTTGTCTGGGGGAGAGACCTGCCATCTTAACAGAGATTTTTAGCGGGAGCAGACAGGCCCACCACATTACGGAAATTGAGTCGTAATTCCCGTAATTGAAGGCTTCTCAGGAAAATAAAAAGATGGAAATGATTGCCAGAATTTCACGAAGCTATAGATACCTCTAGGTTTATTAACATAGAATTAGATCAATAAATATGTAGCAAGCAGAACCACCGTGGGAAGCTCTGTAGTGGCCACATTCCAGACTCAAGTTGTTTCTCGGGGCTTTCTCTGGCGTCCTTTGGTGTGTTGCCTCATATAAAAGCTGAGTGATATGGGGGGAGATCATCCAGTCGACGATCATATTGCTGCCAGTACGCGTCGCACGTCTGCCTAGATTGCGCCAGAAACCTTTTGTTCAGAACAAAGACAGTGTGTAATTATTGCTGTGCGATAACTTTGATCCAGTGGATCGGTGACTTACAGAGTTACAGGTGGTGGATTTATAGGTGGCGCGATGTTCAGATACCTATCAATGAGATCGCGTGTGGTTAATTGTATCAGCAACAAAAGAACGCCGTACTTATATACTCTGATAAATAGCGGTAGGGGCGAAGCTCCCGAGGTGCCGAGGAAGTGTGGACAATAGGCTAAGGAGGTCTATATTTATCCTCTGATAGACTGTTGAATCCAAATTAAGCGGGCATAAAAACACAATAACCGAGTGGATAGTCTCTAGAGCAGAAAATATTTTGTGCACAAGTTAGCGAGTATGCAGTTATACGAGAATGGAGGACGAGGAATGTATATTGCAAAGTGTTAGCGCTGTGTGCTAGCTTAACCTAAATGAAGTCCAGAATGTTGCGTTGTGTTTAAAGTGAATATTTCATTGTAGTAAGAAGTCGAGATATTCCGAGGGAAGTGAGGTGCAAGAACTTCAGAACGTGGCTTCGAAGACGCTACCTTGAACGAGGCATCCCTCAAGAAGAAGACAGCACCATGGACCAGCGGGGCGGGAAGACCGGACTCCAAGAATCGACCCTGGCTGAGACCTCTACCGTGATGGGCTAAATCATGATAGCCTACCCGGAGGGAGAGAGGAGGAGATCATCATAATGAGATAAGTGGATCATGAGATACTAGACATGTGGTAGAGTTAGGGTGTCACGCAGAGATAGTAGAATGAAACTTGTAAATATTAACATAGGATTTGATTGTGGCCCATCAGGCTGCATATTAAGATAGTTTGGATATATCTAAAGGGTAAGTGTAGATAGGTTTTCTTTTCTTTATGTAAAGCAGACAATGATGTAATTTTGTTAACGCGGCAAGAGGTAGTGTGCCTAGTTGATACATATTGTTTGAGTACGATAGACGGGACATTTTTCTTTTGGGTCGGTTAGTTGTATACATGTCCCTTGTAGGATTAGGATCACGATGTGTAATTCCCATTATATCCCTGGGAGAAGGGCAGACATACCTGCGTAATGTAAGGCATGCATGCTGATGGTATTTATTTAGTTAAGTGGCTCTATTTACGTGCCTTAGACGGGCGTAAACTATAGCGGAGGCGCAGGTTTTAACGCTATTCGACTCTGTGCTACTCTGCCAAACGTTGGGTTTGAACCTCTGACCCCCAAGGTTACTGTTGACGCGCCGCATATTGACGGTGATGGTTTGATGTGATAGTATGGTAGAACACTTTATGTGATTCAACTGCGACCCGTGTGGGTGGTTAACTGAAGTCAGGTGCGTAATGTGAGATGTGTCTTTCCTCACTTATTTTGTGGCCATTTGCTGCTATGAGTAGAAGCTTGAAAGTCCCTTTGTGCAAGAGTGTAGGGTAAGACGTCTAGCGGTAGTTTGTTTACAAGTTTTTTTTTGATGTAGGGGAGGCTCCAGACCAGACTGCGGGTCAATGTTCGCCTGCTCTGTGTTTTTAAATCGCTCTGGAGGTAGGTCATTCTCCTTTGGCAGAGAAGCATTTTGCAAACACAGTGCGTCATTTATTTTAACCATTTTACCTCGTATTCCTTTCTTGTTTGATTCGCATTCTTAGGGTTGCGTATTTTACTAATGTGATCTTGGCACTATGCTACTGTTATGATTGCCCTGTTGACACAAAGTTCTGCCTGGTGGACGTGGGTTCACGTCCGTGTAAATATGTCATTGAGGGCGCTAGAGTAGGTTATCTGAGATTATTTTTATCACTTATTGTGCTGCTATTTTTGTGTATATAAATATCCCGATATGGGAGGAAACTTTCATAATAGCGGTAATCTCTGCGGGTATCCTTAATTCTACCATCATGTCATTTTATGTCGCAGGCATAGTGATGATGTTTTCCATGTTGGGGACACATCCGTTTCGTTTCCTGGTTCACAGATCGACAAACTTCAGCACAACGTCATAACCCAGATTATGTTTTCTTTTGAACTGTAGACGTGAGCCTTTGGGGCATTTATTTTGGCACTACAGGTGCAATCCTTGTAAATAACTTGTGTTGTGAATACAAACTTATGCTCAAAAATTCTGATCACAGCGAAAGTGTTCCTCATTTCGTAGTATAATGTAATGGTACTAGCCCCCATGATCCTCTCGTCACAAGAACCAAACTATCGACCATTTCTGTCGACTGCAGCTGAGCTGGTGCCCGTATGCAAGAGCAGGTGAGCAGGTAGGTATGATCCTGCAGTGTTGATGTGCCCTGTAGGGTACAATATCATGGCAAAGTTTCACTCCATTTCTACATTTGAGTGCAGTGGTGTTAACTCAATAGGAGTAGCAGTAGTTTCAAAAAGTTTTCTTCAAAATTATTAACAAATTATAATTTACAAAACATCCCTACGTTTTCAGGTAGTTCACAACTTGGTTCCTGAGCCCCTCTACATCATGAAAGAAGGAGACGAGAAACTCTTTATGCGCAGGGACAAGTCCCTCCGATTGATAACACTAATCTGAATACCTGATGTATTGACGTCATGATCATAATCCAAATGACTGCAAAAAAATAAAAGAAAGAAGAAAGGAAGAAATATGGTGAGTTTGAACCCTACCGTCAGCAACTCTGAAGATAGCATTCAGGGGTTTCCCATTTCCACACAAGGCAAATGCTGAGGCTATATCTTAGATAAGACCATGGCCACTTCCAATCCATTGTCTCTTAACATATCGTTGCTAAAATCCTATATAATTTAGTGCAACGTTGCCATCTAGCGCCATTTGGCGGAAGGCACGGGTGATTGCAATCCTAAAACCAGGCAAGAACCCCGAAGGTCCAAAAAGTTATAGACCAATGTCTCTTCTATACCACTTGTATAAAATCATGGAACGAATGATTTTGAATCGCCTTACTGAAGTTATTGACCCACTTCTTATTCCACAGCAGTCAGGATTTAGACCTGGAAGAAATTGCAACTCCCAGATTTTGCATCTAACTCAGCACATTGAAGTAAAGAAAGCTGCTTTCGACTCAAGAGCGTTGTTGTCAGTTACTGTATATAAGTACAATTCATGTTTTTAAAGTAAGTACCGTTTTTAAATATGGCCTCTGCAGCGCTTCGATGGTCGTTCAGAGCATGCGCGCGCAGTAAGTACATCTGTAGGCTAGGCGCAAACGCCATTACGGGAGCATTCGCCCGTATTTACGTTTGTTTGTGCGTATTGAAAATGCCTCTGACAATTAACGCTCCCGCCGAGTGTGAAGTACGCGCTGTGATTCGATTTTTAAATGGAAAAGGCGTAAAAGCTGTTGAAATTCATGGGCAGATTAGTGAAGTGTATGAAGAAGACACTGTGGGCAAAGGAATGTTCGAGAAAGTTCGAGAAAACAGATGCTTTAAGATTTCGTCATTAAGTTATGAATTGCTTGAAATTTCAAGGAGTGTTCTTTATGAAATTGTGCCAGGATGCTTAGATTATCGGAAGTTGTGCTCACGCAGTCCAAAGCAAACGGCTTGCCATGCTCACAAGGGGGATTCTTTTGCTTCATAACAATGTGCGATCTCACACGACTAATCGAACCGGAGACCTCATCGCTTCAATGGTTGTGGGCAATTTGATTACTCTCCGTATAGTCGTGACTTAGTGTCTAGTGACTATGACTTGTTCCAGCTCCTGAAAAAGCATTTAGGAAGTCAACGCCACGACGATGATGATGACCTAAAAAGGACCGCGCGGCAGTGGCTGGCACATCATTCGGCAGATTACTATGAGGATGGAATTTAGAATCTGGCTTCACGATATGGCAAGTGCCTTAATTTGCCTGGAATTTACGCTGAGAAGTAGTTTAAGGTACAGGCTTACGTGTAAAAACGGCATTGTTTAAAATTTGCATTACTTTTTTTTCTATATCAAAACGGTACTTACTTAAAAAAAACAGACAGTTCATATTTAAATGATGTCTACATATTGCCTTTTACTATGGGCTATTGTAAAAGGACTTTTCATCCACCCTGTATGTTGAATTTCAAATTGGTTATATTGTTCGTCTTTCAGAAATTCACTTGCTGCTCCCTTATTAATATTTCACGACTTACACCGTGGTGGATGTCGTAGCATCCCTCCCGTTCTTTATTTAATCTTTTTAAGTAAGGGGATATCGAGTCGTGGGGGTGACTGAAGAAAGGCCTTCTTAGACCTTCTATCGAGGAGTGACCGAAGGAAGCGGCCGAGCAGTAAATCTACTGTAATGGCGCTTGGCAGATCGGAAATCTTCAGCATCGCCGGCAGCGTGACATATGGCCTCGATCCATCATTTGGAGGTACCGAGTGCAGTCAAGTGTTAACATCTGTTTCTCGCATCACTTCAACTTAGTGAGCCACCATTTTACGACCACTCTAAGGTTTCCATTAAAAGAGAAAAGCGAATCGCACACACTTGTGATGACAAAGTTAATTTCACATTGTTCTGTATATTGGAAGGGTCGGTTTTAAATTTAAATTTAGTGATTTGGAAAGTTCTTGGAAATGTTGCTATGATTTTTAACTTTCTTCCAAATGCTAGCAAGTTAGGAGACGCCGCAATGTATTAGTTTTGCCCGGATAAAAGGGTTCTGTGACGTACTAGTGGCACGGAACTCCAACTGAGCTATCTACTGGTCTACTCAGACAGCCGGATGCTCTTCAATATACAAACAGGAACTCCATTTGAAACTTATTTCTTTAATGTACACAGCCTGACAAAATAATTCAAGCACTCAATGTGATTTCAGTGATTACAAAATCGAGTCAAATTTACAAAGAATTTGGCAGTACGGGCCCACTTACCAGTATGAAGTTGCACCACGTCTGGCCTGACTGGATGCAGATGACCCTCTTGACTGCTGAGTATTGTTGTTACATGTATCTTGTTCCATCGTCGAAAAAGTATTTGGAGATAATTTAGAAATTCACAGTAGGAAGATCGGGTGTAATAAAGTGGGAACTCGGTGATGTATATTGGGTGGCATTTTACGTTGGTTATTTTACGATTCTCCTCATCATTCAGGACAATCTCATGGCTGCTCAGTACCGGGATAACAATCTACAATCCATAGTGTAATCGTATTTCGATGTTTTGAAGAGGAATTCATATTTATGGACGACATATTGTACGCCCACAATACCAATATCACCTGAATAGAAGCTAAATATTGTTACGTAGTCCTGCTCCATGGCTAAATGTTTAGGATGCTAGCCTTTCGTCACAGGGGTCCCGGGTTCGATTCCCGCAGGGTCGGGAATTTTAACCATCATTGGTTAAATTAGCTGGCACTGGGGCTGGCTGTATGTGTCGTCTTCATCATCATTTCATCCTCATCACGACGCGCAGATCACCTCCGGGTGTCAAATCAAAAGACCTGCACCTGGCGAGCCGAACATGTCCTCGGACGCTCCCGGCACTAAAAGCCATACGCTATTTCATTTCATTTTTACGTAATTATATATAAAATGTATTTGATGTAGTATACTTGCACTTTAAAGGCCGTAGGTAATATTTAATTCCTTGCCTCCTTTGGTAGAGAAGATTGAAAGTGCCATTGTGCTCGGGAACTCAATTATTGGTGTTTACTCGAAAACATGTTACTGGTACTTTCACCCTTTCCTATCTTTGGTCCTTGATTCTAAAACCATAAGCTCTGCCGCTTTGCTGGGACAACAAATCTGTTTAAGCTCTTTATCCACTAGCTGGCTAGATGGCTAAAAGACCCATTCTACAACCACAAGTTCTGCCGCATTCCTGGGGTATAAAATCTGCTGAAGCTCTTTATAGAGCTTTGCAGTCAATTATTCGCAGATTTTCTAGTTCAATAATTTGGACCAACAGTGGCTTGGTGGGCAGATGAATGGCACGCTAAGAAGGCTAAAAGTACGAAAGGAAAGAGGCGAATTAAACTGAAGTTGGTGGTCATAATACAAACTGAGAAACCATTGCTCCGTTCTCGTACAGACACTCGCTCATTCGCGACAAGTTGCACTAATCTCTCGGTGAGCTCTATGAATTACGAATGAGTTACGTTTTCATGTATCATGTATATTTTTGTTAAATTTGTCAAATACTGGGAAGATAAAACATCAAATGAGGAAGTTCTGAAGAGAGTGGGTGAAGTGAGGAGCATGCTGACCATAATCCAAAATAGGAAGAAAAACTGGATAGGGCATAATCTAAGATACAACACTTTACTACGAGTAGCAATTGAAGGGATGATAAAAGGAAAACGAGGAAGAGGAAGGAGACGATATCAGTTATTAGACAACATTAGAAAAAGAAAGGAAGATTATGCAGAAGTGAAGGAAAGGGCACAAGATCGAGAGATATGGAGGTCACAGCCATGATTGGACCTGCTGAATGGCAGAAAAACCTATGATGATGGTGATAAAACAAAATCTTGATGTTCATTAAATGAATTTTAAAACTACACACGTTTGAAAGGAAATGCTCAACATAATGTAACTGGGGAAAGGTTGTAACTAACTCAATAAAATCACAAATGAAATCTGACAACGAGAACAAATTGAAAAAAGCGACCAGAGCCACTTGGACCAAAGATAGAAGATAGAAGAAAAGAAGTATAGGTATAAAGGAAAGAAAACACACACCTCTAAGTACTTTGCGTTGTACCGATTGGGCTTATTTGCAAATAATAATTGTGACGTGAAAATGCAGCCTCGCTTGTATTTAGTCTACCCATCTTGGTTTTGTCTTGGACGAAACCTACCAGTGACTTCAGAACTTGGTGAAACCATGACTGAAACTTGACTTATTGTTTCTCGTGCTAGTAGCCTTTCCTTTCTGCACTACTACTGTTCCTCTCTGAACTTTACATACCGTGATACATTTTGTTTTCGGGATTGTTAAATCCCTTTTCCCGGACTGTTAATATGGCACTAACTGTTCCCAATCAGCTGCCATCCGACTGCTTACGAAACGGTGCGCCAGTGACACAGTGGTCGTCTTCTGCGACCTCTGTTTGTGTGGAATAGAACTTGGAAACATCACGTGGCTGGTTGCTGGCAAGGTTAGGGCAAAATTCAACATGTGAAAGTCTCCTACATCATCACGACTTCTCTCTTGGTTGAGAGAATACTTTTTATGTAATAATTATTTAAATGTTAGGATATTCGGATTTTTCAACCGTGTCATATTGGGAATAATTGTGCCATTTAGCGAAGTATAGGAAAATATGTACGTGTTATGAAGCGAACAGGATGTTCCACTGATTTACCCTCGGTATCATAATCCCTTTCCCTTTACTGCGACTAGGTATTTACAAAATTTTAACCTTCATTAAGCTTTTTATATTCACCTCTGCTTCCTTCTAGTCGCAGTGTATGGCATCAATTACCGTGGGCAGCCCTTTTAAAATTCATACCATTTAGGAAGCTTCTTTCTCAATTTCATTTTTTTTACGCTAGCAGATGACAAAGAAACCGTAACTGTATTTGATGACCTATTGGTGAATTTTACTCCATTTGGCCGAGTAAAGACCAAATATGTCACTATAAATCTTTTCCGTACTGACATCGTACGACGTAGAATGTAAAATGGATATTTTTCGCCCTGCAAAATTCCTATTACCTATGCCCGGTTTATGCTACGAAAGCTCCCCGAGGGATTCCGTCTTGGTTCGGGTATGTAAAGCTCGTGGTGATCACTTCTTTGCAATGAGTTTTTTCGAATGAAATATGATTAATATCCTGTATTGTCGTAGTGCTTGAACAGATGTAACTGGAAATTGTAATAGAGAGTATTCCCTCGAGTTTCAGTAAGATAATCTTCTTAATCATTTCTGAAGTGAGTGTTGGAAGAAACCGCAGTGAAGATAACCCGCCATAAAATGTGGCCAGGTTCCATCGAGCACGGCTATCTAGAAACGTACTTTATAACAGCAATATGAACAAAGTGTCTACCGCTGCAATCTGTTCACCATCAAACGAGCGCAAAATACGAAATGTATTCGTGTTTATTTTGTTATTGGGAACGTTCCCTGCAGCAGCACTACACCACGCCTTCCCTTTCGCTCCAAATAACACGTACTTTGTGCTCCAGCTCTTTGTTTCTGTTATTTCCAGTATTTTTATTATTTTATTAACATTACCAAACACACATGTGTTTGCCCCCGAGTGAATATTATTGCAAATAACTGATTTATTTGTGTTTAAAACGCGAGTTATAATAATTTCCATTTTCGTGTCAGTGGAGGGTTTCAAATATTCGCTGAGGCAACATAGAGGCTCAGAAGCAATGTATGCAATTAATACTAATGTAAAAATAAGTGATGGCCTATTACCATTAAGTAACCTGAACGAATTTACGTATGGATATATCAATCCTTGTAGACAACAACGTACTCCGTAAAGTTACAATTGTGCAAACTTTGCAACGTCTAAGTTTCCAGTAGATAAGAATGTGAAAAGATAATAGGAAACGCTGAACCTAACAAACTCCAGTCACTCTCTTTGTAAAGGATATCTGTAATGCAGAGATAAAGGGTTGGTTAGATATACACATGTTAGCTAAGCTGTAGGTATGAACAAGCTTCGGTAGTTGGTTACTTGTTTATTTATCGTATGGCAAGTATACACAGACGAATAATTACAAATGAAAATCTAAATTAGTAATACACAAGAACCTCGTTCATCCGGATTAAGTGGGACCGGAACTGATCCGGATTATCGAAAATCCGGATCATCCGAAAAAACAAATACAGTAGATGATATATAATCTATTAACATAAGTTGTACAGTTATTCCTTTTTTTAATTGTACAAAAAATGTAAGAACACTTCTCTTACAATTACGACTCTGCACTAAAATAATGTGTGAGTTTTTTCGGTTTTACATTTGTATAGCATTTGCGCACAATACGATCACGGACTTATTTCTAACATCAGTTCTGCCAGTGTGGTTTAAATCAAGCATTCTAAATAGGCCATCAGTTTGTCCAGCTGCATTGTTGCCTCTCCATGAGTCATTGTTTCTTCCGATGGAGCACCAGTTTCATTTTCGAATTCACCATCAGGTGGTGGTAGTGGTGATTATTGTTTTAAGAGGAAGTACAACTGGGCAACCATCCTCTGTATAACACTAATCAGAGAGAAAAACTGGAAGGGGTCCGACACTTCGAAAAATGAAGGTATCGGCCAAAGGAAGACAAGGGCCACGAAGAGCGTGAAAATGGAAGACCCCCTAGGCCTCCATACGTAATACCGTCGGGGTCGGAAAAGAACAAGAGTTGACCAAGAGAGGTCGGATAGGATAGATGAAAGTGAGGAGCCTGGCAGCAAGTAAGTGGAAACAATGCCAGGACTCAGCTAAGGGCCCCGTAGTCGCCAACCCACGCTCCAAACTTCAGAGCCCCTGGGGCCCCTTTTAGTCGCCTCTTACGACAGGCAGGGGATACCGTGGGTGTTATTCTACCGCCCCCACCCACCGGGGGTAATTTACCATCAGTGAATTAATAATACGTTCCCAGTTCTGGCTCTAACAGTCTTGTGTTCATAGAACACGGAACACTGGAATTACATGTACTGGTTGAATATATATACAAACCACAATAAGGACACTAATAATGGTGTGGAAACTTGGCTCTCTAAAAGCATTCTTGGATTTGACAATCCTGTTTCTGTCTGAGAAAGATCTTTGCTTCATTGTGTGTATTTCATCCAATCTTTTTCAGACAGAAACAGGACTGTCATATCCAAGAATGCTTTTAGAGAGCCAAGTTTCCACACCATTATAAGTGTCCTTATTGTGTTTTGTATGTATATTCAACCAGTACATGTAATTCCAGTGTTCCGTGTTCTATATACACAAGACTGTTAGAGCCAGAACTGGGAACTTTCTAAGCTCCAAGCCCTGCTTGCCAAGTGTACGTTGGATTTCAAGGTAATGTCTATCAACTCAACGATGTGTTTCCATGCAATCACCTATAGGTACATGGTTTTTCGCTATGATGATTGTTACCAGATTCCCCTTAATTTAATTTTCACCAAGAACTGATGATGACTCCAAGGGAGTTGAAACCGGTCTTCTTATAATTTAATATACTTTTGCAATGTGTTGAATGGTGCAACATCCCTCAAACTCTACATTATAAGTTCTTAAGTGTCATTTATTCTATTCCTCAAATTAGTTTGTACCACTCACTTTATTTCTTTGTACGTTACTTCACTTGTATGAAGTATGTGTATTTCAAGAAATTTTACAGTTTACTTGGTACTGGATCTCAGTTGCGATTAACAGTATTTTGTAAGAGAGAAGTGAGCGCTAGCATTTACGCATACTAAAATGCCATCTGAATGTCTCCAGCTCTGTTGCCAGTACAAATGGTTTGTTCCTTGTCACGTTAGATTGTGAGATAGAAGGCCGGCACAGTCGAGCATTTCTGAATATTACCTGGAGGATAAAGATATTAATATAATATTTAACCACTTCAATTATACAAAATGAGCCCTATCTTTATTGATATCATTTTACGGTATGTGAATATTTATGCAACATTTACACTGAAATATTTTGTTAACCACTTACGACTTCATGTTAAACAGGAAATAACGTATGTCTCAAATACATATCTACTTTGTATGATTCTGGGATGAAAGTTCTTCGGAAAAATTGACCACTATTCATAGAGTACATTTCCTATTATGTCTATAAAAATACATATCTACGGTACATAGGTTCACTGCAATGATTTTCACTACCAAATATCCATTTTACACGATCTTCACGTCTTGTGAATGGATAGTTATAATGGTTCATTTTTTCTGTATCTAACTTAAAACTAATTCATAATTTTACTTAACGTTGTACTTTGTTCGTATAATAGAACTGAGTATTAAATTAAACTTCCATACTTCCATAGAAAAAATAAGGTATTTCAGTAGATTTATATCTCTGGACATACACCGAGCATGGACATGGATCATGGATATTATAAATATAGCCGCAAGTGCTTACACTTATTATTTTTTACAGTTTTCATTACGCCTCACAGACGCAGATACGTTTTATGGTGACGATGGGATAGGAAAGGGATGGGGCTGCCGACAATGCGATTCGCACCCACTATTTCCCGAATAGAAGCTCACAGATTCGTGACGCAGACCACGCAACCCCTCGCTAGGTACACATGCTTACAAACACCATACATGTGGACAAAGAAATTCAAATAAGTACTGTGGACTCTGGAAAAGCGGACATATTATCAGTGGACTTACAGCCCTTAAACCTTATATAATGTCAAATAAAATCCATTTACTTACAACATAGAAAAAAAAAAGAAATTACGTTGTCCCATGAATTGTCAGACGTATTTGTAGTTAGCATTTATTCTTCTTTCATCTAGTTTCGCTAGATGGCACTGTGTTACCTAAATCAGCAGTAAGGAAGTATATGAATACATACAAGACATTCTAGAAACTATAAAACCAAGTGGATGATTACAATAATGCAAACATTAATGTACATTTTAACTGATATGGATTCTGAATGAGATAAACGCGGAAGAATTTGTTAAGAAAGTCCTTTCCATGTGCAAAACGCACTCACTCCGCAGTATCTTAAAGTTATAAGAGGTGAAGGGGGCGTTGAACCTACTGCTTGATAAAATTGAAATCACAATCAGTCGGTGGACAACAGAAAAGGCTTACCGTACTCTAGTGTTGTTAGTAATGGCAACACTTTGCAAGATATCGATATATCCCTGTTTCGATACATTGGTGTTAAAATGTCGATGTCATTGAAATATCGGTCTTCAGAACATCGATATATCGCCCATATATCGGTTTTTATAAAACTGGTGCTATTATACATTATTGTAAGTCTAGTTTTACATTTAACACAATGATTAAAGGATTCGTGAGGTTTAATAAGTCTTGACACAGATTATAAAATAAGCTTAAAGCAATGTCCAAATAACATGACTTTTCACTACAATGACCCATTATAAAAACGTTTACAGCCGAAAGATGTTATGATACATAGAAAGACAGTATACAGGCCTACAAGGTAACTAGTAACGAGCTAGTAACTTACAACGAAAAATCATATGAAAAAACTACAAACGTATAATTTGTGTAAAAAGTACATCTGGTAATTATCAGAGCTCTACAAAATAATAAAATATTTTCTTCCCAACTTCTTCCTCAGCACTGCAATTTCATTTCTTGGTGAAAAAAAAACCCATGATGATCTTAGTTCAATTTCCAATTTAGAAAAAGCAACTTGGATACCATATTGCCATTTAATTGGTTTCTCTTTTCCGTGATGGTGTTACCGGCCTTTAAAAACAGTCTCTCTGCTGGGACAGAGGTCGCTATAATGCTCAAGTATTGCCTAGCTAACGTGTAAACGAGGTATGCACGATCAATGAGTTGTGATATTATCACTGTATTTACCGAAGTGAATTCAATCAATATACTGATCAATCAATACTGATCTGCATTTAGGGCAGTCGCCCAGGTGGCAGATTCCCTATCTGTTGCTTTCCTAGCCTTTTCCGAAATGATTTCAAAGAAATTGGAAGTTTATTGAACATCTCCCTTGGTAAGTTATTCCAATCCCTAATACCCCTTCCTATAAATGAATATTTGCCCCAGTTTGTCCTCTTGAATTCCAATTTATCTTCATATTGTGATCTTTCCTACTTTTATAAACGCCATTCAAACCTATTCGTCTACTAATGACATTCCACGCCATCTCTCCGCTGACAGCTCGGAACATACCACTTAGTCGAGCAGCTCTTCTTCTTTCTCTCAATTCTTCCCAACCCAAACATTGCAACATTTTTGTAACGCTACTCTTTTGTCGGAAATCACCCAGAACAAATCGAGCTGCTTTTCTTTGGATTTTTTCCAGTTCTTGAATTGAAAAATGAAAATTCAAATTTCGGAACTGTAACATGCGAATACTGAAAGGGTATGAAAAAGAAACAAATCGTAGCCAAAAGTATTTAATTAGACAGAAATATCAATATATTGGTCACAAAATGTTGATATCGACAATATATCGGACTTCAAAATATCGATATATCGATATTTCCTTCTCAAAATATCGATGTGCCGAGCTCGATAGCTGCAGTCGCTTAAGTGCAACCAGTATCCAGTAATCGGGAGATAGTGGGTTCGAACCCCACTGTCGGCAGCCATGAAGATAGTTTTCAGTGGTTTCCCATTTTCATACCTGGCAAATGCAGGGGCTGTACCTTAATTAAGGCCACGGCCGCTTCCTTCCTATTCCTAGGCCATTCATATCCCATCGTCGCCATAAGACATAACTGTGTCGGTGCGACGTAAAGCAAATAGCCAAAAATATCGATATTTACGAGATATCGATATTCGTTTGCCGTCTCTGTTGTGGGTGTGATAGCATAGTTGTGAAGAGCGCGAAACGCAGTGCCGTTTGCTAAAGGGGAGTTAATGAAAATGGGATCACCAGAAACAAAATCTTGGAGATCATCGCAATGTGTTTCAGGAGATATCTATAGCTTGCGCAATAGATTCAACTGTTCGAATGAAACAGGACATCCAGCAAGCAGCTTACGAAGAGAAGGCGAATTTTTACCGACACAACGTACTATTCAGTGAGAAATTGAGGCCTAACCTCTCTGCAATGTAGGCTATAAAATTGCCACTGTGAACAGCTCGACATAAGATAAAATCTTCTTGCTGATGACTGTAAGATATTTAAAATAAATGAACAAAGTCTCCTTCAGAGGTCTGTCAAAATTGTGCTCCACTTGGCATCAAAATCCAAATCCATCGAAGGATCCCTTACTATCAGTCTCGCTGCGTACATTTGCAATGGTCATAAGTCATAAGTCATTGTAAATTTAGTGAGTCTTTCCCAAAAGATTTAAGGCAACTGACCAGGATACCCTGCTACTGCCAGTGGCTCTACGCCGAAGGATGAGTGGCGGAAAATAACGTGACACTCTAAGGGGGCTAACGGCTTCGGGCGGATAAGCTCCCTTAGGAGGGTGATGGCCCTTAGCGAAGGAAATGTCATTAACATCCATCAAACAAAGGAGAGGGATCAGCAATATTTCCTGAAGGAGATACTAGGCGTCAGCGGTTGGTATCAACATCGCACCAGGCAGAAGATCCTATACGTGTGGGACGATATCTGCCGCAAACTATCCCAAGATGAGGGAGGGAGACAAGGGAAAACCACCTCACTTCACTTGCCAAGAACATGTTATGAAATGCATTAATGGCAACTGGTCAATCTTAGGACTGAAAACCAATGATCTTGATAACTAATTGTTTTTTGTTAGACATCTACGTAAGATGATTTGAGGTGCTGAATACCGAACACTTGTCTCCTCTCTCATTCACTGCTGTCTTTTCCAACCTTCTGATCTTATCATTCTTGTGCGCAATAATCAGAGCTCTTGAAATCGTAGATGGAGGTTGACAATTCCAACCTCTTTTGTAAATTAATGGATGTCTTGATACTCTTGTCGGGTTGTTGGATGTCTCGTTACGAAGTGTGAAACGCACGCTCGTCATCATTTCCGAAGAGTTTTCTAACTTAGACGTTCCACAGCGCCCAGACGATGCATTTTCGGACTTCTCCTCTTTTAAACGATCCGTTTGTCGTCATGCTTTTCTCTTGGACGAGATACATAATGAGTAGATGTGGTGATTTTTCGCCATAGCACTATTACGTGAAATTCTTATACTTTTCTATTTTCATTTTTCATGACCTGTGGACTACTTTCTAACGTGTTTTGAAAACATGGTAAAATGCGATATTTGTACTGAAATACGCTATAATTGCAATATCGACGATTTTTCACATTTTCTTCGGAAAATTTAAACATGGGAATTTTTGCACCCATGCTTATTGCTGTTAAACTCAAATACCCAGGGCTTGCCCAAGATGTTCTGTAATGTATTTGGGGCCGAGAAAGGTTGCAGATGCTGAAAGATATTTCAGTAAATACAATTTAATTGTGATAAGAGAACAAAAATGACTGAAAAAATATGTTCATGCATGTTCCATGATTTTCCTGATTCACGGACATAAATAAATATAATTGTATGTATTTTCATTATATTATTCTAATTTTGCATCAATATAAATTTGGTTTTTCTGTTATATTTTAGCCTTTATCAATTTAACATAAATGTACAATTTTATTCAAGTGTTGCCTCCTTTATACATTAATTTTACTGTTGGCTCTATGCAAATAAGATTTTATTTTCAAAGTAATATCAAAGGACATCACATATTTATCAGAATTAACTCAAATGTTAGGTTCTCCTAAAATGTTAATATTCAGTGTAAGAGGGTCGGATAACGGTGCGGTTGTCCCTGCTAATAATGGAATTCCGGCTGGCGACAATGACCCGTCCTTGAAGGATTTACTTTCTGCCTACCCTAAGAATGTCCGGCCCCACGTTGTAGGGGGCAACGCGTCCGAGTTCGATTCCCGGCCGCGTCAGGGGTTTTTAATTGTAAACGATTAACATCCCTGGCCGGGGGACTGGGTATTTATGTCGATCTCAACATTTCTTTCCTCACATTCAACACTCTACACTTCCGCAACTCCACTTATACGCAGGTTCCTATCATATGGTGCAAGTAATGTTAAAATATCTACAGAGGTCGACGACACGAACAAATATCATTGCGAGTCGTCCATGCCAATGTACAATCACTTCTGCCTCGCTTAAATGATGTAACGGAAACATCTTCCTTGTGTGATCCGCGTGTAATTCTATAGGATGTGGGAGAGGTGTATGTATCGTACCTTACTAGGTCGGCAAACAAATAGATCAATCAAAAGAAAGTATGACACCACGTAATAAGCCATTTTCCCGCCCTCCTTTCAACTGGCTAGTTCAGCAGCATCGCCCGCGAAACGTCCACAATTTGGTCTCCAAGAACCGCTAAGAAAAATTTCTTAAAGATGTAAGTAGGACAGGAATTGCACTTGTATGAGTGAATGAGAATTCAAGTAAAATAAAATTCGTTTGGAAAAGTTTAATCCGCTAAAACATGAAACTTGAATAAAGAAAACAAATCCCCTTAAATAAAACAACAAAATTTCTGATACAGTTTGTAGTTGTTTGCCATCAAGTAGCAGCGGGACCTTGCCTATCTAAACAAGTTTTAAATCACAAATCCCGGAATACGTGTGCAAATTACTTATACGCTACACTGAACATTTAGATAAGTCTGAACAGGTTAAGGATACGCATTTCAATTAAACGTCCATGTGCGTGAGATTAAAATATAAGAACTGCTTATTAAATAAAAGTAACGTTAAAATTATTACCCAAATCATTAGGGACACAAATACGCACAATAGGCTTGTTTAGGACCTTCCTGCTACCCTCAAAAATTCACTGTCTCTACTATGGGAACGGTCCCATAAGTGGAGATGAGGAATAAAACCACTCTTCCCTTAGAAGCTTGCGGGCTTCGTCCCATGTGCAATCGACAACAATGACAAGCAAAACCATAAACTGAAAACAATATCAATAACATATTCACACAATATCTAACAGAACCTGAAAATAAATACATAATAAACACTGGTCTTGAGTAATAAGAGATGGTTTCGAGCCCTCGACCCGCTGGCTCCACCGACGACTTTGATCTCAATGTACCGGCAAAAAGGCCAGGACGCCTGCAAAGCAGAGATAACTTTACATATGGTCTCACTTTGCCGGCCACGAAATCACTCGTTATACTATACATCTTGCGTCAGGTCCAATCATCTCCAGGTTCGAATAGAGAGTCCTCGATGTTTATTCACACATCGGGTATCAGGAATACCATTCTTACCCCTCATCTCAATATGCCATAGATCCGGGTTCGTGCATCGTGCTCAGGCCTGTGTTGGCTTGCCGGAATTACTTTGAAAACCCTTATAAGTGCAACGTTGCGAAGCTGTTTACATGCCTTATCCTAACATTCCATGCAAACCTATTCCTTATGTTGCCTCTATCTCATAGAAAAGGCTTCCCGTTCGACATCCTGGAAGGTACTGCCGTGCTTCATCTTCGGAGGACCTTGGCATCTCAAAATTACCCTACATCTCTCTCATACAAGCTTATCACTGGATAACGTAACATTTAGTTTACCCTCTTAACCACATAAATTCACACAAAGCTATAATACCACTACATGAAGCACGCATTGGTCCTAGCGTATTCACACACCACCCTTCAGGCATGCCAAACATTTACATACAAAGAAACAAAACAAAGTTGCCTATTCCTCTCTCATGCTAAGAAAAACATCTATTCAGATTTATCTGTGATACTGCGACCTCATTGCTTCTCCATCTGGACTGGTTACATGGATTTAGCACATTTTCGGGTCAGTCGAGGATTTTGGACATTTAATTTGCACAACTACAACTACAATCACTATTGATCTGCATTTAAGGCAGTCGCCCAAGTGGCAGATTCCCTATCTGTTGTTTTCCTAGCCTCTTCTTAAATGTTTGCAAAGAAATTGGAAATTTATTGAACATCTCTCTTGATAAGTTATTCCAATCCCTAACTCCCCTTCCAATAAACGAATATTTGCCCCAATTTGTTCTCTTGAATTCCAACTTTATCTTCATATTGTGATCTTTCCTACTTATTCGCCTACTGATATCATTCCACGCCACCTCTCCACTGACAGCTCGGAACATACCATTTAGTCGAGCAGCTCGTCTCCTTTCTCCTAAGTCTTCCAATCCAGAACTGTGCAACATGTTTGTAACGTTTCTCTTTTGTCGGAAATCACCCAGATAGAGCTGCTTTTCTTTGGATTTTTTCCAGTTCTTGAGTCAAGTAATCCTGGTGAGGGCCCCATACACTGGAACCATACTCTAGTTGGGATCTTACCAGAGACTTATATGCCCTCTCCTTTCCATCCTTACTAAAGACAAAGACAAAGTCACCTCCGTACAGGCCATGAAGGCCCTTGGAGGAGTGGAAGGTAAAGGCTTCCACCATTGTTAACCGCGGCACGTGTTGGGTAGAGTGGTTAGATCTACGCCCGGCCGCCTTCGCCCCCAGGAATTAACCTGGTACTCATTTTTAGTGTAGCCTGAGTGAACCTCAGGGCCATATTGGAACTTTTCCCACCGTCCCCCATGACTCATAGGACCATGTGACAGCAAACCAACCCTTTCGGGTCACGAACACATGGGACCATGCTCCACGGAAGTCGATAGTCAAGGGACCTATTCGGCCTGTGCCGATTTCCCCTCATTGGGATTGTATCATTAATCCACTCACATGAGAAGTTATCGGCCATACGGCACAGCCAGGTCAAAGCTACTCTCCCGTTCCTGAGGTCTGAACACGGACTCCTCAGGGTCGAAGACCGTTCGCGGCATGTAGAGGCTATTAAACTGAAACTAACTTAAAGGCCTACAATGAACGGAAGAGGTTTTTGGATGCTTGTTTTTCGGTAAAGGATAAGCACAAATAAGTTTTCCCAATTACTAAGGCGCTCGTTGAAATCTATACAAACACTATGACATTCTTGGTAAGGTAATATAAATTGACACAATGAAAACAATTACTTAGCAACGGTAAAATCCGTGCTACCATCCATCAGCTAACTTCATCCACATTCCATTAGAATATCTATGTGGATGACCACGGCTTCTAATAATATTTCAGATGAAGGAAAAACTCCCATCCGAACCAACAACCTGATGGATACCTAATTTTACATAAGACAGAAATATTTCACATCCCCGAGGGATGATCATACTCGTAGACATACTACGTTTCTACCTCAGGTTTTGTTTGTCTATCACCCGTTGAACATTAAACTGTTGAGTGTCACACAAAACAAAATATAACACATATTACCTATTTACAGTTACAATTACGAACCACTTTCCTCCAAATACCAGTATCCCCTGGGAGCGAATCCCACATCATTAAGTTAAACTTACATTAACTCAACTACCCCAGAGTGGTCGTTATTTTACATCTACCGCCACCAAATATATATACGTGAATAAAAGTATACTGGAGAAATAATCATATGCTTTACTTAAACCATGGAAAAGAAAATAAGGTTACGCGTCTCCACTAATTAGAAGAAAAATGAAATAAAAATCATATGAACACAGGCTCGACAACGAACTCGTCACTTACAACAACTATCAGTGAAATTTCACGAAGTCTAAATTCGTGCAGAACAGTACTTATCACAAAACAAGATTACACCCTGAAAAAGAAACACATATTTATACAACAACACAAAATATAACTGGCTGTATTTCATCTCGTAGCACCCGCTACTTGTGCGAGTAGTCGTCCTGTCTATGTGCAGTCGAGGTTCGAACTGGAGACAATGTTCGTCTCCATCAAAGATCCTGCAATCAAACCCTAATTTACCCTAATCATGTGAACACTGTCATACAACGGGTACATCTACATTGCTTCGTGGTTCGTGGCTTACGGCATATGTGGCAATTACAGAACTCTGCTGTCATTAAATCTCAAAGGCAAGGCAGCCCGTTAGCACGACCAGCTTCTTCCCCCGTGCCGGGACCTACCCTCCCAAGTCGCTCCCCTTCTCTTGGCTCGTAAATTACAGCGGTCATTCTTTCCACTGTCTGGAAGCTGAAGACACCAACCAACCTGCTTCACGCTAGGATATTGTGTCTATAAAATTAATTCATTAGTAACTGGCGCAATCTATTCATTGCTCAAGCCAGCCCACATACTTTCAATACACGAGAATCATTTCTCAAATTCAATCGTTAACGCACATCAAATTCTCTCATATCTCTGGAGGTCTGGAGTTCAACTTATATCTCCTCTCCTTCCTAATATTCACCACACGTCAGCCACTGACCACAGCAATATTCCCAGTTCCCTGCCTTCTGAGGCGAGATTGTGTACCTGTCATATACTACCCTATTGCTCGAGATCTATCGGTATAAAATCACCGATCAAATTACATTAGGAAAATAATAATAATAATAATAATAATAATAATAATAATAATAATAATAATAATAATAATAATAATAATAATAATAATAAACCTCTAACCTGTAGCTCGAAATGTATCGGTATAAAAACACCGATCAAATTAAATTAAGAAAATGATAATAATAATAATAATAATAATAATAATAATAATAATAATAATAATAAAAATCAGACATGATTAAACTCAACTAATAAATCTCTACTTTATTAGCCTAACTAATGTGTAGGGGGGCCGGTGTTCGAACCTTCGCACATATCTTCTCGAACATCTTCAATTACAGCCAAACTTATACACTAGCATGCAAAACAAACTACTGCCTCTACTTTATGAATTTAGTGCTGTCACTATTCCACCTTAATTTCTGTATAGGCACATGTTAATGATCCTGTCACCTGCTAATCCCTGCTCGCCTTTTGCAGTCTCGCAGATGAAATTTACGGCATTAACCTGTTCAATTTTCTACTTATTTTCCCCCTCAAATCTTTCTCAGCACTCATAACAAAAAGATATAGTATATCATGCACATGCAACCACTAAAAGGGGTCCCAAACTCTATACATCCTTCCTGGTTCACTTCCTTCCCATATCTACTTACATAAAACAAACTAAACAGGGGTCATCCGACCACTCCAGGTAATTAAGCTATCAATTACATCATCATTAACCCCATCTTTGCATTAACTCTATTTACAAGGGGAAATACTAACATTGGAAGAAAATAGCTCAATACTCAACAGTTTTGGTGTTTTCTGCCCCCGCCCGAAGATTTCGGGAGCCTGCCATCGGTGCTCACTCCATGTCGCTGGCTCGTGCAGTCCTGGGTTCTAGGAGTTTGATGACTTTGCTGGAGTAATCCATCTTCCTGGTAAACAGATCACTGCAATTATATTTACACAATCTTGCACACTTGTTGATCACTCGACGCCATCAAACTTCCCCTCTAACGTTCTATGACCGATGCAAGTTACGCGATGCTAATTATCATGGATATCTCAGCTAGTCTATTCTGTTTAAATTAGGCGAGTTGAACATTCATGATCTCCTCCTTCCCAAGTCTATCGCCTCCTACTTACGTGATCTAAGTCAACCGTCTTTCTCCTAACTTTCAGTCTAGATCGTTCAGATCCTGCACTTATCACTCCCCGTTACTTAGTGTGATAATCTGATCCTGAAATCCTGCTCTCATTTTACATGGATTTAAATGTATAGTATTTCTTCACACGACGACTGCTTTTCTTTTGAAACGAAGTTTACCAAGTCCCAAAGTTATACTCCTCGAAAAATGGGCTCCCTCACTGCTACAGACATTAGCCTCGCGATGAGCGTTCTCCGTCTAGAGTTTGATCCCCACGGCGAACTCAACTTTTCACAGTCACTACCTACGACACAATGACAAGTATTCAGCGTTTACTTCGCGATCGGATGTCGCACAAATATCTTTGTCATATAGTTACATTTCCTACTATCATTGCACACTGGAAAACAGTTTTAGAACTTCACTCCCGTTTCTTTGTGCCGGTTATTCAGACAAAGCAGAGGTAGATATCGCTCGCGGACCGACCGTAGTTCCACCTCTGAAGCTCGTTCTCGACTGATGACTCCCCCGAGAATCTGCAACAACTTATAGCAAAGCCGGGAATAGGGGTGGCTAGCGTGCCTCGCCCCCACTCTTATTTTGACCTCTCCTGGATAAACCAGCCCGTTGAAATCAGCAATACGCTAGATTGTGTGGCTATGTTACGCACAAGTGCGCTATGCCTTGCGGAGTTGGTTATATTCGGCGGATCTGCCGTAATTAATTAATAAGATCGGAGGGGAAATGGTGAATCCCCAAAGACATCTGGTTTCACCCATCGCGTCCGTACGCTAAGCCAGTAAGCTACTCTGTTCTCAAGTGCCTTTACCTTGGAGAATCTCTTCTACTATAACTCCTGTTTTTTAAATTTTTGCCAATATTATTTCTACCGCTCTGACAGATGCATTTTTGTTAACCAAGCCTTATTTAAGCCGAAAATACATTAAAACTGGCCCGATCGCTTTGGCATCGCTGTACGCTGGCATTTGTTTTTCAATATGGAGTCGCTAAATAGTGTTTTTCTGCTGCTTCTTCTATGACGTGTGCCTAGTTCGGGGATTCTTTAAACCACCCAGTGGGTGTATGAGGCGCCGCTCTGGCGGGCGTCCTATTGCACAATCTGATGCTTCTCCCAACATCCACACAAAGAAAGCTTGCTGCCTGCTTCCTTACCAAGCATATCACTTGAAATAAATATTAATTGTGCCGATACGGTCACAATATGCACCTCCGGAAGTGGAAATCTCGTTTCTTAAATTTTACGATTTCCAGACGTGATTCGAGCCCAAGTCCAATTGCACTCATTTTTGCCAGTAGTCTCCCATGATCTACCCTATCTAATGCCTTAGAGAGATCAATCGCGATTCAGTCTATTTGACCTCCTGAATCCAGGATATCTGCTATATCTTGCTGGAATACTACAAGTTGAGCTTCAGTGGAATAACCTCTCCTAAACCCAAACTGCCTTCTATCAAACCAGTTTCACAAACAAGTCTAATATACCGTAATCAGAAAGAATGTTTTCCCAAAGTTTACATGCAATGCATATCAAACTTACTGGCCTGTAATTTTCAGCTTTATGTCTATCACTCTTTCCTTTAAACAACGGGGGCTACTATAACAACTCTCCATTCATGCAAACAATAATCAAGTAAGTACCTCAAATATGGTACTATATCCCAAACAATTGCCTTTAGTATATCCCCGAAATCTTATCAATTCCTGCTGCTTTTCAAGTTTTCAACTTTTGTATCTTACTGTAAATGTCATTGTTGTCGTAGGTGTTTCAATACTTCTTTAGTATTCTCCTCTATCTGGACATTATCCTTTAACCAACAATCTTTACATACTGCTGACTGAATACTTCTGCCTTTTGAAGATCCTCGCATACACACTCCCCTTGTCCATTAATTATTCCTGTAATGTACTTCTTGGAACCTGTTTCTGCCTTAAACTACCTATACATACTCTTCCCTTTTTCACTAAAATTTGTATGACCGCCAATTATGCTTTCCATCATGTTATCCTTAGCAGGCTTCTTTGCTAGATTCAATTTCCTGGAACGTTCCTTCAATTTCTTCTTACTTCCGCAGACATTTCTAACTCTATTTCTTTCGAGCCTGGACCTCCTTCTTAGTCTCATTACTTCTCTGTTATAATATAGTGGATCTTTACCATTCCTTGCCACCTGTAAAGGTACATCCTTGCGCTAACGGCGTCTTGGTCTGCAGGTCCGCGGTTCAGCTACATGTTACGGTTCGTTGTGTTGCCGTCTGCTTGAGTACCTATTTTGTAGGACGGTCTCGTTTGTAAAGCTGATCGCCTGCCCGTACTGGTGGATGTGGGAAGGTCTCGTGTCTAATCAGCTCTTGTCGTTAGATTCACGTACCGCCGGTAACTGCGAGTTACACGGGCAATATGATTTTTTACGCACCCCCGTCGCTCCTAGTTTTACATCCCGCTGGTTAGGACTCAGAAATACATTGAGTATTCCCTCTATCCGGGCTTATTGTCCGTCCCGTATAGCTCCTAATTACGGATAAGTTACCCTCACATGAAGAAGTTATTTATTACGAACTGCTATTCAAATCTGTGCACTAATTCTTCAATCAAAGTTTATTCAAATATTCTTCCTTGCGCCGTCTAACTACAACTGTTCACAAGCTACTTAAGATGAAGCTGACCAACACAGTATATCACTTGCTTTGCTTAACTGCTTAACCTTGTGACGCACTCTATCTCACCGTCAGTCTTCCAGTGATCTCTTATATGTTCTCGAAAGAGACGCCACACTGGGGGAAAATCAAGATACAAACACTTCTTCTTTATGAAAACTAAAGTTTGGTTCCCGCGCTTATCGCGCGCACATCATATTAAGAACAACGGATCAGCTCGAGATACCTAGTAAATTACTTCTAAATTTCCTGTTATTTTATCTTCGCGGATATAAGAATCCTCACATGAGTAATTATCATCATGTTTTCATACCCTGCCAAGACTGTTTCAACCTGAATTTCTTATTATAAGTCACGTATCTATGAATCCCCAGACAGCATTCGAATCTTTCTGTCTTTTTCCCTGGCTTCTTCGCTCTCTCATAGATCTTGCCACGTCCAAACTAGCTCGCATTTCCCCCTATCGAGCTCCAAGCTTCCTTGCGCGCCTTTCCAGCTTCGACTCCCGGTACACTGTTCACGATACGTTAAATAATAGCTCTGTCAGCATGAAACGATGTGGCTCAGTAAGTATAAACGTAACGATTTAAAGTATAAAATAATTTATCGAACGCAGAACATCTACTCTGCAAAACCTGAGTTGATATTTGTTGAAATTGAAGTGTCTGGTACGAGGGTTCTTTCGGGTGTAGTGTACAAACTCCCGCGAATTGATCACATTGCATGTCTAGATGATGCAGTGGTGGATCTAGCCGCAAGATATGAACATATTTCGGTACTAGTAGACTTAAACACCAACATTCTAAAATCCACCAACGCAGCTGACCAACATTTTTCAGATCTTGCAGCATGACGATATTGCGCTTAGGACCAACGTATCACACCAATACTTCTCACAGTTTACTTAATATGATAGTAACAAACTATCCCGACCAGATCATATCACATGAACAACTTCCTGTTCCTGGAATTTTCCATCATATTCACTCAAAATCCGCTTATATAAACCGAAAACTGCCATTTCAGAAATTTTAAAAACATTAAGATGGATATCTTCATTGAGGATGCTCTTTCTACGCTAGGGCATACTGTTCAGCATCCGAATGATGTTATTGATAAATCTCAGCACTTAAGTTACCGTACCTTTTATTTTCACCGTACAATAGACACGCCCCACTGAAAACGGCACGGGCCACCCGCCCAGCAGCTCCTTGGCTAGACCAATACAATCGTGAACAGATTGATTCATAGAGATGAGGGCCATAATATCTACCTTAAAAATAGTTCAACTGTAAATTCTGAATCTTACTAAAGACTAAGGAACAAAGTAACACCAATAATTTGTAACGCTAATATTCGCTTTGCCCACTCTCAGCTAAATACCAACGACATAACTAAGCTGTGGTGATCACTAAAGACTTAGGTTTAGTTAAGGCTCCAGAAAGCAATAAACTAATTAATAGCATAGATATTGAGGAGCTCAGCAGCCCCTTTGCGACAAGACCGAATCCGATAGAAGAACAAAGTAACAAACAACATTTGAATGAAATTAAATCTATCAAAAGCCAAATAATGAACAACTATATTCCTCCTATATCTCACTCACTAAGGTTAAGAAACCCTTTCTGTCTATCAACTCGCGTGCTTCTGGCTGCGATAGTATTAGTTTTAAGATGTTGAACAATATACTTGATATTATCCTTCCTCATTAACTCATATAATAAATACATCCCTTGTGACTGGCATTTTTCCTCTACTGTGGAAGCAAGCTGTTATTCTCCCGATCCCAAAAACAATAATCCTACTTTACCTGAAGATTTATGACCTGTAAAAATATGACCTTTTCTGTCAAAATTTCTGGAAAATTTAATTCGTAAGCAGATTATGAAGTACGTAGATAAGAAAAATTTACTCACTAAATATCAGTCAGGATTTCACCCTAACCACAGTACTTCAACAGCTCTGGTGAAACTAAATAATGATACTGAATGTGTTATGGATAATTCTCAGCTAACAATTGTAATACTATTCGATCTGAATAAAGCAAAATTAAAACCGTTGAACTTTTTATCCAATAGAGTAACGTGGATAAAATATTTTCTGTCAGTGTGTTTACATCGCGGAATGAACGTCCTCATTAAACTAGTTTGAAACAGGGGCGCCTCGGGGTTCTATCACTTTTCCTCTTCTCTTTTCCCTTTATTTCATCAAATATTGTGAACTGTAAATATCATCTATACGCAGACGATCTCACACAAAAGTAACCGGTATTCACGAAGCTATATGTAAACTTAATCAAGACCTTGCGCGTGTGAAAATGTAGATTTGACCTAAATGGACTCAGAATGAACCCTGTAAAATCTCAAGCTATAATGATAGATGCATACAAGACCCATTATCACTTAACTAACGTCCATATACCCCAGTAACTTTGAATGGAATCATTGTCCCTTTTGAAAACAAAGTTAAAGATTTAGGATTAATACTGTACAAAAACCTTGACTGCACAGAACATATAATAGCTATATGAAAACGAGTATTTTTCTCCCTTCACTTAAAGAATGAAAGATTTACTTCCTTTCAAGGTCAGAAAGCTGTTGATTCAACAGCTGATAATAATGCCTCTGTTTGACTACTGTGACGTCGTGTACGTCAGATTTTTAAATGTCGCCCTCTCGAATAGACTTCAGAGAGCTCAGAATGTTTGCGTCCGCTTTATAATGAACATTCCAAAATTTCATCACATAACTCCAGCATTCCATGAGCTAAATTGGCTTCAGCTAAACCAGCGTCGTAACTATCATTCGTTGCTTCTACTCAACAATATAGTATACGAGCATACGCCCTGTTATCTAACACATTATTTCCAATTACTCTCAATCATTCATAACACCCCAGCCAGAGCAGCAGCTGACCTAACCCTGAAAATACAAAATCATAGATCCACCCTCTACAACAATTATTTTGTCAGTGCAGTTTGAACATGTAATTCGTTGCTAAGGGACATCGTATATGAATTGGTATTTAAAAACAAAATGTCGGCAGCGGTACTTGGACGGATCAAATTGAGTGAAAATGCATGAATTACATGTTCATGTTTTGTTATTTCATCCCGTGTGTCCCTAAGTTTTACTAACTTTCCTTTTATTAATGCATTAGGGCAATTAGGACAATTTTCTTTATTATGGATTATTTTTTAATAGTTACTTATCTGTTTCTTCTTTTTTGCTAGGGGCTTTACGTCGCACCGACACAGATAGGTCTTATGGCGACGATGGGATAGGAAAGGCCTACGAGTTAGAAGGAAGCGGCCGTGGCCTTAATTAAGGTACAGCCCCAGCATTTGCCTGGTGTGAAAATGGGAAACCACGGAAAACCATCTTCAGGGCTCAGGGCGCGCCTCTACGCGCACGGCCAACTCGCCCGGTCTGTTTCTTTTAATGTGTTTTATAACTATATGTAGAGTTTAGTATTATAGTGCGTGACTATGTGTGTGTGTGTTTCAGTGGGCTTGGCAGACTGATATGTAATAGCAACTTTTGGCTCGGTGAGGAAAGCAACGGGAAACTACCTCACTCCTCATTTCCCTAGTACGCCTCTTCAGTGATGCCTAGGCCATCTATGACAGCTGATGGCAGAGCTGTTGAGGATCCAACCAGCCTTAGGGCTTAAGACTGAACATACATACGTGTGTGTGTGTAATATACGGAGTGTTTCAAACCATTGGGGCCAAATTGAAGCAAGTATTAGCAGGTCCACAACTTATTATATTGAGATAGGGAACCAATGTTTGGAAATGCATAATTATTGTGTTATGGAAATACACAGCGTATACCGTATAATAACAACGTGGCTCATAGTAATTTTTCAAAGTGACGAGCATCAGCTTCAATGCATGCATGACAACGGCGCATGAAGCTCTACCGCACTCTCTCAAAGATCCCTGGTGTATGTTGTACCAGGAGACAGGCAGCTTGGACCCTAACAAGCAGGTCTTCATCCGTTTCTACGGGGGTTTCATACACAAACAAGTCGTCGTAACCCCAGAGGGAAAATTCCAAGGTATGACATCCGGCGATCGCGCTGGCCATGGGACAGAACCTCCCCTTCCAATCCAACGATGAGGGTATGTGTTGTTCAGAGGTTCGCGAACATTAACATCGAAGTGGGTTGGTGCACCGTCGTGTTCAAACCATATCCTTTCGTGGTACAGTCTCCAGGAAATGTGGCAACACATCTCGCAGGAACACCAGGTAACGTGGACCAATGAAACGGTTAGGTGGACAATGCCCGACCATACGTTGCCAAAGAATCGTTGGTGGTGGCCGCTGATATGAGTGGCGTGGGGATTGTCCCCACTCCAGACATGGCTGTTGCGGCTGTTGAAAACACCATCACGGGTGAATGAGGCCTCATCCGTGAACAACACAAACTGTACAAAGTTCGGCACTACAGCACTGCGGTGGATAATCCACTGACAAAAATGAACGCGGGGCTCAGTCCCAGTGCTTACACACGTTCTTACACACCTGTTCCGCCAGTACTCTCCACACAGTATCCTTCGAAGTGAGCGTTTCTCGGGCAAGTTGACGGGTGCTTATTGCTGGGTGGTCGGCCACACGATCCAACACCATCTCCCCAAAGTCTGGTGTTCGGACATGTCTTTGGCGGGAACCTGGCCGGCTCTCTGTGGCGTAAACAAGCCCGTCTCTCGTAAGTTGGTATCTACGGTGATAAACTTCTTCCAATTAAAATGACGCATGTTGGGAAAGCGTTCTATGTATATTCGTGCAGCTCAACGGGCACTACATCCTGCCACACCGTACATTAAATGCATGTCTGCCAACTCTAGTGACTAGTAACGTTCCCATATTTGACTACGCGTCATGCACTGTCTACAGTAACACACCTCACATCACAAGCTGTGTGATGCAATGGACAACTGGTACCAGGGATAGTGATGTGCGTGCGGCACCGGTTAACGCACCGGTGTGATGCATGCGGTCGTCACATGATACACGTGCTATGAGCTAAGTGTGTACGGTATATCTGTTTAGTGGTCCGGGGTGTACGCTGTTTATCAACCGCTGCCTATCCTAGTGCACAGCAAACACCCGGGATCTTTGCGAGAGTGCAGCAGAACTGCTTGCGCCATTGAGACTGGCGGTCGTAACTTGGAAAAGTTCCTATGAGCTACGTTGTTGCTATGCGGTGTATGTTGTGCATTTCCGAGCACTGTTCCCTGTCTCAATGTAATCGGTTGTGAGCCCACTATCACCTGTTTCAATTTGACCCAAAAGGTTTGAGACACCCTGTATGTCTCATACACATTTACGATTATTATTATTATTATTATTATTATTATTATTATTATTATTATTATTATTATTATTATTATTATTATTATTATTCTGGAGATATTACCGAGTATTACACATTTCATAAATTTACAAATAACTCCGGAAGCATAAGCTGCTTTTAAAAAGAGGAAAAACAACAATTACAGAAAATCTATTTTTCAAATCTTTTCTGTCTGATAAACTTTTACCCTACAAGCTATAATAATGGAGATATTCACGGATTTTACGGCGAGCGTCGCTGACATGGAAGCATTGATCAGTCGTCATAAAGGAGAGGTCTGGAAGCCTATAATGCTACTTGTGAAAGTATGAGCGTGACACTTTTGGCGGGAACTTGCAACAGCTGAGCTGAGTTGCCATGTGTCACGTCAACTGATTCGAACGATGAAGAATACCGCCGAAATACCAAGGACTGGCGGTCGTTACTTGGAATGGTTACTATGAGCTACGTTGTTGTTATGCGATGTACGCTGTGTATGTCCATTACACAA
This sequence comes from Anabrus simplex, assembly GCF_040414725.1. Taxonomy (NCBI): domain Eukaryota; kingdom Metazoa; phylum Arthropoda; class Insecta; order Orthoptera; family Tettigoniidae; genus Anabrus; species Anabrus simplex. The sequence goes on from NC_090265.1 coordinate 1,494,110,918, forward strand.
TAAATTTGCATGTCCGAGCATTGGTTCCCTGTCTCAATATAATCGGCTGTGGGCCCACTACCGCCTGTTTCAATTTGACCCATTATTATTATTATTATTATTATTATTATTATTATTATTATTATTATTATTATTATTATTATTATTATTATTATTATTATTGAGATATACCCGATTATTACACAACTTTACGAATAACTCCAGTTAGTATAACTTGTATTTAAAAAGAGGAAACGAACCAGACATGCAATCTGTGCGATGTTAATGTGCGTGCATCAGTAAATCTAGGTATAAATGCATCAGTCAGTATATGAATAACCTTTTACACATGAAGACTATGCAAACATCATTGGTATTCGTTCTCAGTGCCGAAGACGTAGTTCTTCTTCTTCTTCTTCTTCTTCTTCGTCTTCTTCTTCTTCTTCTTCTTCATAGTACCGTATCAGGTCCCCGTGACGTTGGCGATCACTGTGGCGAATGCAGTACGATCTCTTGCTAGGTGGAAAAGTCTTTCAACACTGTGAATTCCAGTCCATTCTTTGATGTTTCCAAGCCATGATGTTTGTCTCCTCCTTGACCCTGTATTTTGCCTTGTTCAATCCGCTGTAAGATGAGGTCATCATCATCATCATCTGTTTACCCTCCAGGGTCGGCTTTTCCCTCGGACACAGCGAGGGATCCCACCTCTACCGCCTCAAGGGCAGTGTCCTGGAGCTTCAGACTCTTGGTCGGGGATACAACTGGGGAGAATGACCAGTACCTCGCCCAGGCGGCCTCACCTGCTATGCTGAACAGGGGCCTTGTGGAGGGATGGGAAGTTTGGAAGGGATAGGCAAGGAGAGGGAAGGAAGCGGCCGTGGCCTTATGTTAGGTACCATCCCGGCATTCGCCTGGAGGAGAAGTGGGAAACCACGGAAAGCCACTTCCAGGATGGCTGAGGGGGGAATCGAACCCACCTCTACTCAGTTGACCTCCCGAGGCTGAGTGGACCCCGTTCCAGCCCTCATACCACTTTTCAAATTTCGTGGCAGAGCCGGGAATCGAACCCGGGCCTCCGGGGGTGGCAGCTAATCACGCTAACCACTACACCACAGAGGCGGACTGGAAGATGAGGTAACGGTCATTTCTAAGTATGTGGCCAAGGTAAAAGATCTTCCGGAGTTTTATTGTTTGAACGAGTTCCCTACTTGCTCTTGCCCTTCTGAGTACTTCTTGGTTCGTTAGTCGTGCAACCCACGAAATCCTGAGCATCCTACGGTGGATCCACATTTCAAAGGCTTCCAAGCGTTTCACTGATATATTCTTGAGAGTCCATGTTTCCACACCATATAGCAAGGCTGACCATATATAGCACTTGACCATCCTCTGTCTAAGTTTTAAATTTAAGTAGTCAATGCAAAAGAAAGATTTCATTTTTGTAAATATTTTTCGTGCTATTGCTATCCTCTGTTTCACTTCTTTCTCGGGATCAAGTTGTTCAGTGACAATGGCACCCAGATATTTAAAAGTGGTTACTCTCTCAATCTGTCGGTTGTTTTGTTGTAAGATTGCCTCAGCATTGGCACGTCTGCTGAAGATCATGAACTTGGTTTTGTTTACATTTATTTTTAGTCCCACGTCCTCACTTACTGCACTAATATTATTGAACAGGAGTTGGAGACCTTCGAAATTGTCACACAAGATGACTGTATCATCCGCATATCTTATGTTGTTAATTATGCCACCATTTACTTTTATTCCATATTGTTGATTTTCTAAAGCTACTTAAAAGAATAAAAGGCAGGAAACAGTCTACAAGGAACATTCTAATTGAAGGATGCAGGATATACGGTGTTGAATATCTATTATTTAACTTGTTGCATAGCTATGTGTTACACTCATACTATGAAACTTTAAAAATTGCTTTTACATTCATCACGAAGTCAAATCAGTTACTTTTACATGCTTCTTGATAACACAATCTTTAAAAGTACCGATTTTGAAACAATTAGTTTTCTAATCATGACAGAGATACAGATCTTGTTGCCGTGTGCTTATACTTTTACAAAGCAGATGCGTACCGGGCGAGTTGGCCGTGCGCGTTGAGGCGCGCGGCTGTGAGCTTGCATCCGGGAGATAGTAGGTTCGAATCCCACTATCGGCAGCCCTGAAGATGGTTTTCCGTGGTTTCCCATTTTCACACCAGGCAAATGGTGGGGCTGTACCTTAATTAAGGCCATGGCTGCTTCCTTCCAACTCCTAGGCCTTTCCTATCCCATCGTCGCCATAAGACCTATCTGTGTCGGAGCGACGTAAAGCAAAAAAAAAAACAAAAACAGATGCACGTCTAAACACGTACCGGTACGGTACATAATTCTTGTGAGACCATGACCTCATTTTTTTTTTTTTCACTAGTGGGATGAACCCTAATCCTAGCTTTCCGAGAAATCATTATCCGTAAATTTGTAAACAACAATCTATCTATATAACAGCTACTGCCTATCTACTGTATTAGGGAAACGAGAATGGCATCCAACGAGAACATCAATAATTAGAAAATATTAACTCAAAGGTAACACTAACGAAAAGAGCAAACAGCACGTCGAATATCAAGACACCAAAGAGATCACGGACGACTTACAAAACGAAACGTACGCTGGCAACATGGAGTGTTAGATGTCAACTATCGGCCAAGAGGTGCTCTCTGGTGCGGCGGCCATATTTGGCTATTCCCACCAAACAATTCACGTTCATTCTCTAAAAATAAGCACAATAGGTCTGGAATGCTTTAATATCAGTGAGCCGGAAGCAAACAAAATGTGATGACCTGCAATGACGGAAGTTCCTAAAACTTGTCAACAACAATGCCACTGACTGACTATTGTTAGTGCCGGCTTCGCCGTGTAGGGAGGCCGCGGGTTTGATTCACGGACAGATCAGGGATATTTACCTCGATCTGAGGAATGGTTCGAGGTCCACTAAGCCTACGGGACTGAGCTCGATAGCTACAGTCGCTTAAGTGCGACCAGTATTCAGTATTCGGAAGATAGTGGGTTCGAATGCTACTGTCGGCAGTCCTTAAGATGGTTTTCCGTGGTTTCCCATTTTCACACCTGGCAAATGATGGGGTTGTACCTTCATTAAGGCCACGGCCGTTTCCTTCCCAGTCCTAGCCCGTTCCTGTCCCATCGTTGCCGTAAGACATATCTGTGTCGGTGCGACGTAAAGCCAATAGCAAAGTCTACGTGATTGCAATTGAGTAGTTATCTGACGGTGATATAGCGGCTCCAATCTAGAAAGCCAAGTATTCGTCGTGCCGACCACACGACACCTCGTAATCTGCAGGCCTTCGGGTGTGGTTTGGTTTGGACTGATGTTGGTTGAGGTGTGATGCCACTCATCTCCGTAAGATGGCAGAAAATCTCCCTCGTTAAGGACGGGCATGACAAGCAGTCTGGGTAGAGATAATGTTCAACAAACTGTTCTCAACTATATTACGAAGTTCATTTCGTTCAATTAAACTGCAGCATGATTCTGTGTTGAGAAATAGCTCCTCATTTGGAATTTGTATATAAATATTGACTCGATGAGTTAGAATCATTAAGTAAAAGTTTCAGATGATTTGCTTGTTTACACTAGAGTCATTACACAGAGTTAGTATCATTATAAAATGCTAAATCTATGATAATGGCGTGTGCCAGCTCGCCTGACCTATATCGCATGCAGTTGTCCTGCTCTGTTATTAGCCCCAATACACCTAATTGTGGTATGAGGACAGCTAATTACTTTGTTACTATGTCCCCTCCCCTTTATCCCGCCCTGTATACACGCATTTGTGCTTTATATACCATGATGGTTATATCAATGCTGGCTGTATTATACCCCCCCCCCCTGCCTGCACGAGAACTGACCAACATGGTTTACAATTCCCCCTTCCATAGCCATCCACTCGGACATCGTGTTAATTGCTTGTTTACGTCCCTCTCTCTCCGCCACTCCCTCTCGCTCTAACAGTGCGTGTTTGTGCGCTTTCCGACAATAATACAAAATAACAATGTGAAAAGGCACACGTGTTCAGAACTAAACAAAACAACACACCTCCAGTCCAGTACCACCAAAAAAAGAAACAACACGCAGTGCTTGGCGGACAGAATCAATTTCTATTTTGTAACACTAATTACATTTTAATTGGTTTCATCGTGCTGTATTTATATAGGAATTCACTGAAATATATACTCGTACAGGCGGACAGGAGAGTGAAGGAGGGATAAATACACAAGTAAGTGCCCCTACAGGTGGAATCTGACTTCTTTCAGCGAAAGAAAGTTGCTCATTGAGGCACAGCTTGATACGTTATCTGGCAGAAAATCTAAGTGGACTCGAATCAGCGTCAAGCTTTGTAGGTCGTCACGTACCACGACAGCCGTTAGAATGGAGGATATGTCCCACCGAATAATTTTCATTGTCATTTCTCATGTTAATGTTTTACTTCTTCTGCAATACTAAATTAGATGAATAAAAGTACAATAACACGTGAAATGAAACAGCTCTATCAGCACCTTACCACATCAACATCGAGCAAGGAGGTAAGACTCATTCATGTTCAAGATTCTGTTTACTTCTTTCCAGTAGCTGAGGATTATTAGACTCCAGTGGTAAGTAACAAATTGAAACAATGCTGAGCTAGCGCCTGCACCTGCACTGTTACACTGACCACTATGCTGGAAAATGTGTTACTAACGGGTAATATCTGCGATGGTTTAAGATTATATCCAGGAACTCACGCATCATATTTATAGGCCTATTTAGAGTTGAAATTGTTCTTGAAGAAAGAACCATTGTGTTAAGTTCGCAGTTGTAAGTTTATCATTTTTCAGTCAAATGTGAATTATATTGGCATAAGTCTATTGTTTATCTTCTCAGTTAGAACAGTCGAGTCGTACATAGCACATACGTTACATAGTTCTTTAAATTAATTTCATTTTTCAAATAAAAGCTATACCATTCAGTTTAAAAATCTACAAATTTAGGATGTCTCTCACGATAGTAATTATTAGCTAACGATGCCGGAGTCCTGTACTTTGGTCATTTGTAATTTTTTCACTACTGAAGCTCTCATGATTTTTCAAAAGTAAAATTACCGGAGTTTTGTCACAACAGCAGACCCCATGATCTGACCCACGCCGCATAAAATAAGTCAATAAATATACCTTTTTTTTTTTTTTTTACGATTTACTTTTCGTCGCACCGACACAGATAGGTTTATGGTGAACGATGGGATAGGAAAGGGCTAGGAGTGGGAAGGAAGTGGCCGACATTGGGGTTCGAACCCACTATCTTCCGAATGCAAGCTCACAGAATAACTAAAATTAAATAAACTTCAATGCCGTGTGCCTCTCCGGAAGTGGAAATTTCATTTATAATTATTTTGGCTTTCTGAAGGGGAATCGAACCCACGTCTGTCCAGGTGAATCGAGGACAGCTTTACCCCTCTATGTGACGTAAATGTAATTTCATATTCATTGGCCGAAAAATATTGATCGCCAAGTTCCTCCACAAGTTTGCTAACTGTTGAATATTATGATCTTTTTGTTGGAGGTATTTTAAATTTTCACTGCCTTTGCCAAAAATCTACTCACGACAGACTAGTGGCATCAGAGTCTACGAGGTAGCCTAATGCGATAAACAATAGAGGAGCCTTGACTACACTACCAGAGTCTCTCTTCCCTGATATTTATTTGAACGAGGTTTTAGCGCTAAAAACAACATATTGACGTGACGTCTGTAAAATGAGGCTACGTATACTCAAACAGAAGTGTAACGAAATCATGTGCTCTGAGTCGCGTTCAACTCCGAAACTTTAGTAGGGATAAAAAGGGAATTCTGGGCCAGGGGCTAATGCGCATGATGGCCGCTATACATGGGCTCATACGGGACTAACTCCTTGGACCTGGGCTAGGGGCTATATCGCAAGATTGTGACTATACATAGACTCTTATGGAGAAAGCTGGCACAGGGGACACATATGATTTAAAGAGACGGCATAGGGGCCTGTGTGGTATCATTTGATTGGAAATGTGGAACATGAGTGGAAATACGACACTTGGCGTGCTTCAGCTGAATATACGGGGCGAGGGAAACTTTAATAATAATAAATAATGTTATTGATTTTACGTCTCACTAACTACTTTTACGGTCTTCGGAGACGACGAGGTGCCGCAATTTTGTCCCACAGAACTTCTTTCACGTACCAGTAAATCTACCGACATGAGGCTGACGAATTTGAGCACCGTTAAATACCGCCGGACTGAGCCAGGACCGAGCCTGCCTAATTGGGTTCGAAAAGTCAGCGCTCTACCGTCTGAACTACTCACTCCTGCGGCGGTGAAAACCTTTGTAGTGTATGAGTGGTTTAGCTTCGAAACCACGAGACATACAAATGCCCAAAGACCTTGCATTCTCATAACCAAATTATTCGTATCCCAAAAGGATAACTTGGCAAAAGAGAGGCTCAAAATTTCAGTTTAAAAAAAATCGGCTAATTGACGGGCTAAATATGAATTCCGATCCCTCACTTCGGATACTGTTAGTAAATACCACAACGGTAGACCTACCACTCACAACTACAAAGTTATGAGGGGGCGGAAAATGTGAACATTTCTGAATTTGCTTCATATCGACTCCTAATTGTAAATTCTAACACGTGGCGTGTATGTCATTCAATAGAGAATCAAACGCCGGGTATAATAATACCAATGCGGTAAATTTAAGAAAAATAGGATAGGAATAACATGGAGTACGAAGTTTTGAAAATTACCAAATCCTTTGAAACTTTTGTGCCATGTAAGTTAGTTCGTAATAAATTATATCAATAATGTAACATTCATAAAGATCCAAGCAGTTAATATATTATTATCTATTTCCTCTTATTTACACTGACATGCCAGAAGTTATGGGATGGTAGTATTTAAAGGTAATAATCGGTGGCGCCACCGTACCATATCTGTATCAGGTATGTTCTGACATCTCGAGGGCGAGTGTAAACAGCGTCTATGTTGGTCGTGAAAAGACGACGTGAAGTATCGTCTTTAAAAAGGTGCATGTTCGTGGGGACCAGATGGATGGAATATTCCAGTGTCGAAATTGTGCGGACATTTAACATTCCTCGATCGACGGTGTCACGTGTGGATCGGCAATACCACATGAAAGGCATTACTACCCACAGTGACAGCGCAATGGCCGAACACGGATGCTTAATGATCGCGATTGGCAGCGTCCGGTTAGAATTTTCCTTGGTAATAGTCAAGCTACTCCGACTCACAACACATCCACATTCAATGCTGGATGTACCGGACGCATATCCAGCAGGTTAGTGCAGCGTGCTTTTCTTATAGTTTTAACTTCAGTGGGATATTGGAGCAGAAGACCTACCGAAGTGCGCTTGTTAACACAACAACACCAGGGACAGTGTTTCACATGGGCGCATGACGTTGCTAATTGGATCCTGGAGGACTGGTGATATGTATCTTGGTCTGATGAATCACTATTCTAGTTGTTTCGACCTGATGATAGAGTTCGGATATGGCGCAGGCCCCATGAAGCCATGGGACCCAGTTGACAGCATAGCCTGGTGGTAGCTCCATGCTGTGGAGTGTATTCACGTGTTAAGGGCTGGATCCGCTAATCCACCTGAACAGATCGTTGACCAGCGACTACTACGCTGAATTATTTGGTGACTACTTCCAGCTCTTCATGGACTTCGAGTACCCCTACAACGGTGAGATATTCCAGCAGGATAATGCACCGTGTCATCGGGGCCATGTTGTCCAGAATTGGTTCGAAGGGCATCCTAGAGATTTTCAACGACTGCTGTGGCCAACTTGTTCACCTGGTATGAACCCTGTCGATCATTTGTGAGACGTGGTGGTGAGGTCCATTCGCACCCCTAGATCCTGCACCTACAAGTAGTATGAAGCTGCGGTCAGCTATCCAAATGCATGGGTCAGAATCTTTCTATACGTGTTTCTTCCACTTGTGGAATCAATTCCACGACGAGTTACTGCACTTGGCCGAGCTAGAGAACGGACTACACGATATTAGACCCCTATTCTGTGAATTTTAGCATGTCAGTGTTTTTTTCTCATTTTATTTATTTACTGGCGAGACATTTGCCCACTACGATGCCAATCGTCTCTTAGTGTAGTTATCACCGGCCACTTATAAATCAAACTTAATTTAACTGTCTAATGTGTCAAACATGCATCGGGCAACCGTTGGATAATGCTTTCCTGTTTCCCACACAAAACACAAAGTTTTACAACAGTCATTATCCCTTCCAAATGAAAATTCACATGTAATATACTCTTTTAAGTATTTCCCTTTCTTCCGCGTACTGTCTCAGGCAGCTGCCTTCTTATTATCTCCCAGTGTACTTTTACTTGTAGCTGTTGATACGTGTTGAGAAGTACTTGGTGACGGGTGGGGGATTTTTAACCTAGTTGGTTAATTCCGATCGTTTGGGGGCTGGGTGTGTATGCAATCTTCAGCATTAGAGTTTATCATAGCTAGGGCCCCGTCCTCACAGATGCGCCTATAGGAGTCGACTCGAAAGACTTGCACCAGGCTTCTCCGGAGGTCACACGCCATTATTAGTGTTGTCTTGCTGTTGAATACCGATGAGCTGTTGCTGTTTGGTTGTTCACTACATGTCACTGTGTGAATTACAGGACTGTCCCTGGGGTCGAACCAAGGAGTAGTCATCGTGCGCTGTGTAGCCGGTAGAACTGTGTTCGAACCCAGCAGTCCGCACGCAGCTGCTGTATAGGGCGACTGGACTTGGAGAAGTGAAAGTAAGGATTATAGAGGTCTCCAGTAGGCCAGACCGCCTGCTGTGTAAAGAGAAAGAGACTTGTAAATTTTTTTTTTTTGCTAGGGGCTTTACGTCGTACCGACACAGATAGGTCTTATGACGACGATGGGACGGGAAAGGCCGAGGAGTTGGAAGGAAGCGGCCGTGGCCTTAATTAAGGTACAGCCCCAGCATTTGCCTGGTGTGAAAATGGGAAACCACGGAAAACCATCTTCAGGGCTGCCGATAGTGGGATTCGAACCTACTATCTCCCGGATGCAAGCTCACAGCCGCGCGCCTCTACACGCACGGCCAACTCGCCCGGTCTTGTAAATGTTACTGTGGTCGCAGTCACAGTAGGTGTGGTCATTCATGGCTGAATAGAATTGTGTGTGTGTATTCATTGAGTCATCCTGAAATAAATCAGAGTAATAAAACATACGCTGTTCTATTCGTGACAACAACTTTTTCCGCGTAAAACTAAACGGACTAACTCGTATTCCACAGGTTACGCGCTGGACTGGTTGGGAACTGATTTACTTTAAAGGGTAAGAGGTATTCTTTCCAGCTCCATGCTACACATATTTATTTTACTAACCAATTAAATTATCTTAATAGTTTGAAACTTTTCACTTCAAAATATGTGGAACGAGATGTAGAACTGGGGTGAGGAACCATACGATACATAGTTCGTGTCAAGGATTTGGGTATCACTTCGAAACAAGGGCACGCTACTCAATCTGTATGTTCCACACTGTTGCCTAGGCACGATCCTAAACAATGCAAAAAGTTCAAATCGTGTTAACATTCTAATTCACTGACATGTGAAGCATAATTTAAGCATGTCTGCTGCCTAGAATAGTTGATTTGGTCCTCACTTTCTACATTCAAAGCTGCGAGGTCATATTCTTGTAGAGTACTCATTCAAGAAAGCTTAAATGCGAGAGACCAATCATAGACGATTTTTTGACACGTTAAGGGACCATTTTACACCGTAACTTTCCAGCACTCCAAGACCCATTAGATCAAGAGTAGATGAAGGAACATTAAACACATAGCATTATTCGGAGAAGACATATGCTGCGTTAATCCATGATGTTTTCCAGCTGTTGTCAGTAAAAACAACTGGACACTGTAACTGAAAGTTTTGCCCAATGCAGACTGAATGACTCAGACGATAGACAGCTGAGCCTAAGTTGGCGGATTTCATTCCAGTTCAGTTCGGTGGCATTTGAAGAGGCTGAGATACGTCATCCTCATGTCGGTAGATTTACTGGTACGACAAGCAACACCTGTAGAACAAAATGGCTGGCATCTTATTGTCTCAGAAAACCTTAGAATCAGAGTTGTAAAACCAACAACTGTAGTTCTGGACAAATATAAGCGTTAGATTACTAAATGCCATACATGCACAGTACAGGAGGAACTCGCAGGAAGGAGAGTCAACTGAAGTAAGAAGAATGCTTGAAATGCCCGAACGGGAAGATCCATCAGACTGGAGGATGTGAACGGGAAGTCTGCTAAAGGGTGGTGGATGGTTGGGGTAAATGGAGGGACATAGTAGAAATTTCTACGACAGGAGGATGCTAGTCGAGTTGAAGCTGAAGATTTACAAGACAGTAATACATCCAGTGAATATATGGGGTAGAAACTTGGACTTTGGGAAAGAAAGAAACAAGCAAAAAGAGAGAAAGAAAGAAAGAAAGAAGAGAAGCTGCTGGATAGGACAGAAATGAGAATTTTACGGTGAGCAATGGTAATATGTTTGATGGAAAGGAGAAGAAACGATGATATCAGGAAGATGAGAGGACTGGGTAAAATAACACAGATTCTGAGACAGTTTAGAGTGAGGTGGTACGGCCGTATAATAGGGTCTGAGGTGGATACGCCAATCGAGAGATCATGGTCTGAAGAATTCCATGTACCGATCTAGATGAAGGCAAATGATCAGATCGCGGGACTTTGTACAAAGTAACGTGCTGGCTAAAGGACTGACCAAGGAAGACACAACAGATAAGATGGAAGAGATTCTTTCTGTTTGCTTGTTGTATAGAAGGACCTAACATCTAGGTTATCGGCTCAGATTGAATAGAATGGATATGGCATCCACCCCCAAATAAGGGATAATGAAGAAGTTTGATGGTTAGAAAATTTCTAAGGAATTTATGTAGGCTGCTCACTGCATATGAAATGATATTTTTCCCCAATTTGCAGCTTAATATCTTCAGTTTTTGAACAGACGTATATGGAGAGTGGTTTGAAAGCCAGTAGAATTATGCTAGAATGTGAGTTGTGACAAACAACATTACATGGTTATTGAATATGTAATGTTCATTTAATTAATGTCGTCTTAGCGTGGTCCCTAGTTTTTCACAAAGACAGCCATGGTTTGAATTTCATTTAATACCAGTGAGATTTTCAAAATGTCGAGACATGTCTCAACGATTCAGATTCCGTATTACGGTGTAAGTCCCACGGTTATGACTTCATATTAATAAATAGTCTTGTAAAACTCATACTATCCATGCTATCAGTCTTAAGAGACGCCGAAATGCCACCACTTGATCCTTAAAAAGGGCGATCTTGAACAAATCAGTAAATCTAATGAATGAATCACTAGCATTTGAACACTTACCAGCACAAACTGACAGTGCCAGGATTCGACCCCGTTATCTTCTGTATAAAGAGAAAGGCATCTAATTGCGGCAGCCAGTTACCATTTCACGCAGTGATAGTAGGCACAGTGGTCTACTACTACTAATATTTAAACAAATATTATTTTAGATAGATAGATAGATAGATAGATAGATAGATAGATAGATAGATAGATAGATAGATAGATAGATAGATAGATAGATAGATAGATAGATAGATAGATAGATAGATAGATAGATAATTTATTTATCCTGGCAAAGTTAGGAACAGCTGTCAAAATCAGTATCAAAGTTAGGTTGATAACTAACTAAACATAGCATTAAAAAGAAACCTATCATAAATTTAAACTATGTACAACTGTTCAACTATAGCTAACAGTAACTACCTGTGCATTAAAATTACAAAAGTCAAAGGGAAAGAGCACAATGATGCCAAAAAGGAGTACGGTTTTTAAGATGTGCATACACAATCAAGTTGTAAAAACAAAAGAAAATTACTAAACAAAATAGAATTATCTATGACATATTAATCTTGTCCTGCGAGTTTCCACCCAAGTTACGAAAGGTACAGAGGAAGGATAAAGTAGACAGGATAAAGAGGATTTAAAAGAAGATGGGACGAGGAAGTACAATATTTGTTACATGAAAGTCGGAAATGGTGTGTTTCAGACACCAGGGAAGTCTGTTCCGTGTCATAAATAATAATTAATGTGGCTATTTCTAGCCGGGTAAGGCAGACCCTCCGATGAGGATGGGCGGCATCTGCCATGTGTAGGTAACTGCGTGTTATTGTGATGGAGGATAGTGTTATGTGTGGTGTGTGAGTTGCAGGGATCTTGGGGACAACACAAAAACACAGTCCCAGAGCCAAGGCTAAAATCTCCGAACCGGCCGAGAATCGAACCTGGGGTCCTCTGAACCGAAGAGCACTGCGCTGACCATTCGGAGCCGGACCGTTCCTAGTCATCATTCACAGTCATCGTAATCAGCCCCAAATAAGAGACAATGAAAGAGAAGAAGAATGATGGTTAGACAATTTTTGAGCAATTTGGTTTGAAACAAACTCTTCTCACAACTTGCATCTTAAAATCTTAAATTTTCAGAGGAGGATTGCTGAACGTTACACAGAAATGTCTGGTGTTCGTCGAGGAGCTATGGACAATCTCCACCGAGCGTGACTGAGTGTGATTCAATGAATCACTTTATGTTCTTACAATGGAGATGTGGCAGGGAGTGATTTTCATAAGAGCGGTCTTTTGTATCAGATCACGATACTCATCGAAAGTTGTTTTATCAGTCCCACCACGGATGTGAATAACCTGCCATAAATCTTGACAGCCACCTCTGTCTACCCCTTTCCATTCCAATCTCTCGGCGAGCGCCTTCAATTTAAATATATCGAGAGCTAAGGAGGGTTGTTTGATTTGTGAGTGTGATCGCGCGCTCGTCAGCCCTAAGCCTCCGACATCTGTGCTCCTCCCCTCGTTACACGTGCTACTAGGGGATGAACTCCCCTTCAGTCGACAGACCACCCCTATCATCCACCCCTCGTATTCATTCAAGGCTCTCTTCACTAATATATATGATCACATTGGAGGTAAATATCCAATAACTTCTTATTGGCGTTGGGGTTCTTACTTTTGTGATCTCTTAATAATCTATAGATAAGCTTCAGAACCTCAACCCCAGATCAAATCTGCACCCCATGTTTCCCCTTCTCCTTTGTGTAACAGAGTTAAGAATGACTGAGCTTACGTTCGCAGCTCATAATACTTCGTCACGTAGTGATCCCTATAATTCGAAGTGATACTGAACATCATAATAATATCGTTTCATACCCGGCCCAACAATATCCCTGGACTAAATAGCGAACAATGAGGAGTACTTGTTCTCCTGCTCTATAACAACCTAACCTAACATGATAGCACTACAGCCCCTCAGGGTTCTATCAATCGATCGACGACTAACCTCATCGGGGCGAGACAGTGTGACATAAGGTTAGCGTTTCCATACTTCCCCAGATTCGATTTGATGTTCGCAATATATATCTCATAAATTAATAATAATAATAATAATAATAATAATAATAATAATAATAATAATAATAATAATAATAATAATAATAATAATAATAATAATGTTATTGGATTTACGTCCCACTGACCACTTTTACGGTTTTCTGACTCGCCGAGGTGCCGGAATTTAGTCCCGCAGGAGTTCTTTTACGAGCCAGTAAATCTACCGACACGGGGCTGTCGTATTTGAACATCTTCAACTAGGCTTACCACCAGACTGAGCCAGGATCGATCCTGCAAAATTGGGATCAGAAGGCCAGCGCCTCAACCTTCTGAGCCACTCAGTCCGGAAATAATAATAATAATAATAATAATAATAATAATAATAATAATAATAATAATAATAATAATAATAATAATGTCAGGTCGGGAATATGAAACTAGAAGAGGTACTTCATTTCAAGTATTTAGGGTGTGCATTCATCAAGGGAAATTAAATGGCGTATGGCTTTTAGTGCCGGGAGTATCCGAGGACAAGTTCGGCTCGCCAGATGCAGGTCTTTTGATCTAACTCCCGTAGGCGACCTGCGTGTCGTGATGAGGATGAAATGATGATGAAGACGACGCATACATCCAGCCACAGTGCCAACGAAATTAATCAATTGTGGTTAAAATTCCCGGCCCTGCTGGGAATCGAATAAGGGACCCTTGTGACCAAAGGGTAGCACGCTAACCATTTAGCCATGGAGCCGGACCCAGGATAGAGTACTGTATACTAAGTGAAAGTGAATCAAGATGCAGTAAAGCGAATGCTACTTGCTCACAGTTGAGATCAACTGTACCCGATATGGAAGAACTCAGCTCTCGGAAGAAACAATCTTCACATCCGGTCTATTTTCAGACTGACTTTGACTTTGTTGAATGGTGTGAAAGCTTGTTGGATTCAGGATACGTTGGAAGTAATTGACAGAAAATTAGTGAGAATGATTGCTGGTAAAGACAGGTGGAGTCAATGACAGAAGGGTACTCGAAATGGGGAGATAAAGGCTAAGTTAGTAATAAACTGGATGGTTGGACGCATAAATTGGCTTCGATGGTGGGGTCAGATGGGCGAATGGAGGAGGACAGGTTACCTCGGAGAATAATGGACACCGGGCGAGTTGGCCGTGCGGTTAGGGGCGCGCAGCTGTAAGCTTGCATCTGGCAGACAGTGGGTTCGAATCCAACTGTCGGCAGCCATGAATATGGTTTTCAGTGGTTTCCCATTTTCATACAAGGTACAGCCTGGTGTGAAAATGGGAAACCACGGAAAATCACCTTCAGGGCTGCCGACAGTGGAGCTCGAACCCACTATCTCCCAGATGCAAGCTCAAAGCTGTACCTTAATTAACGCCACGGCCGGTTCCTTCCCATTCCTAGGCCTCTCCTATCGCATCGTCGGACCTATCTGTGTCGGTGCCACGTAAAGAAAAAATAAGCCCTAGAGGTTTGGAGAAGTAGAGGGAGACAAAGGCAATTATGTCTAGACTCAGTTTTTAATGGAACTGAACTAAGCTGCTGTAGGTGATTACGGAGAAGTGTGTTAATTCACCGAGATTTGCAGACTGAATGTTGAAAGGCATGGATGGATAGATGGGCGGACGGATGGATCGTGTGACCTTGGGATCCGGACGTTGATAGGCTGAGATGAATACACCGAGGATTTGAAGAATAGTCGATTCTATTACAGACTTTTGATAGCAGGGAAGTTCCGAGCAGCGTTTGGAAACGAACCTGGGGCATTGATACGAATGAACAGACAGAAACGTTAACACAATGTACGATATGAGACGAATTTCAACTACTATCGGCTTTCAGAGAAATCGGAGTGTGGATTTAATGCCTTCGAAAGGAGTTCTTTTATGAACCAGTGTCACTAGTCTCAGGAGTAAAGCACTCCTAAATGCCAGTTTACTGCGTCGAGAATTGAATATCGGACCTATCACGTCATTCCTAGGGGCTCTTGAAGATGAAAATAAAATTGAACCTACTAGCAGAGGGTTCTAATTCAGTGCAGGTTTCTGGAGGGCGGAATAAAATTCCATTCAACACTCCATGTCATAAATATGATATCAGGATGTAAAAGAACTCTGGTGAAATATTTGGCTTTTACCCGATAAAATTAAAACTCAGCCATAGATCACTCAAGTTTTACTCTGCCGTCTGATTGAGGCAGGGGTAGCCTAGATGTCTTCATATCAAAATCAATCAATCAATCAATCAATCAATCAATCAATCAATCAATCAATCAATCAATCAATCAATCAATCCATCAATCAATCAATCCATCAATCAATCAATCCATCATTCAATCAATCAATCAATCAACTGCTAGGAACTATAGGCTATAAGCAGATTTCAGTGACTCAACAAATTTTATGAAATTATGCCAGAGAACAGACTTTATTAAAACATGAATTTTCCATAAAATAGCTTGCAAACATCACGTTATTATAACAGAGACAACAAGTACTGCTGCATTCCAATCAACATGTTTCACTGTTCCATTATAGTTCTGTAATTCAGGTTAAATGGCATCTTTATTAGATGAACTTCCTGTTTTATAATTTAAAAACATGAAAAGCATAAGCTGAAGAATGTTGCGATCCAGCACGCACAAAGCTGGAGTGAGCTATGACTTGGAGGCCAGTTTAATTGGCTTTTTAATTAGGTTACATGTTGACTTCATTGAGGTTAATAGCTTCCTACCATTATTACAATTGTTAATTATTTTATGGAGTATGTTTTAATAATAAGGTAAGTCATGTGGTGAGCATGTAATAAAATGTGCTCCGTAGTAACTTGTTACGGACCGTAGTTTACAAGCTGCCTAAACAATGTAGCTGCGTTGTTTTCTCAAATTGTTCATGGCGTTTAAGGTAGCACTAAGTGACTAACAGATCAGATTACTTCTGTTCCCATATTATGCTCTACGGTACCATAAGAACCATTGATTCAATTGCAACGAAAATGTCTGTACATAGATAATTAAGCTCACTTTACGAGATACAGTAGTTACTTACTGTTACTAACATTGGTAAAGGTATACAATTCCCTCTCTTCCTCAAGTACACAGTTTAGGAATGTGAAGCTTAAAAATATTAGTAGTAATAATGTTATTTTGCTTTACGTCACACTAACTACTACTTTTACGGCTTTCGGAGACGCTGAAGTGCCGGAATTTAGTCCCGCAGGAGTTCTTTTACATGCCGGTAAATCTACCGACACAAGGCTGACGTATTTGAGCACCTTCAAATAACACCGGACTGAACCAGGATCGAACCTGCCATGTTGGGTAAGGAGGCCAGCGCCTCAACCGTCTGAGCTACTCAGCCCAGCCTTAAAAATATTACCTCCTACGTATAGGAGAGAGATAGATGTGTTCACTGCCAATCCTGGGGACGCAACAACCGATTGCAGAAATGTATTTAATAATATATCAAAATATCAGAAAGCGTGTGACATTTTAACATTTGTCCCGAGTGAAGAGCCACTGTCATTGGCTGAAATATATTAAGTATCGCGTCATTCCCAGAATTCAGCTGAGATTTCATTACAAACAATCGAAAAATAATCATTCATATTGTCTGACACGAAACAGTGTCAGACCAATAATTATTATACGCACCTTGGAGTAATGGTGTGAGGAAGTTAGGTAAGTCACTAAGAACTTTGTCATGCCCGTCACCTTCCACCGGTCTTAACTGAGGAGAAATTGTATGTATTTGTCCTAACATAAAAATATAATAATTTCTAAGCCTTAAAATATTAAAATAAGGTGCATTTAAAGGAGTCCGCCTCTGTGGTATAGTGGTTAGTGATTAGCTGCCACCCCCGGAGGCCCAGGTTCGATTCCCGGCTCTGCCACGAAATTTGAAAAGTGGTGCGACGTCTGGAACGGGGTCCACTCAGCCTAGGAAGGTCAACTGAGTAGAAGTGGGTTCGATTACCAACTCAGCCATCCCGGAAGTGGTTTTCTGCGGTTTCCCACTTTTCCTCCAGGCAAATGCCGGGATGGTACCTAACTTAAGGCCACGGCCGCTTTGTCTATCCCTTCCAATCTTCCCATCCCCCCGCATGGCATCTGTTCAGCATAGCAGGTGAGGCCACCTGGGCGAGGTAGTGGTCATCCTCACCAGTTGTATCCACGACCCAGAGTCTGAAGCTCCAGGATACTGCCCTTGAGGCGGTAGAGGTGGGGTCCCTCGCTGAGTCCTAGGGAAAACCGACCCTGGAAGGTAAACAGATAAAGAAGAAGATGAAGAAGCATTTATAGGGGATTTCAAATCAGGCACATACAGAGAAGAATGCACGGGTTACAACCCAAGGAAACATTTGTAGTCTAGTGTTTCAAGTTTCTCTTCTAATTTATCTTTTCCAAATATATCATATCAAGAAAAGTTTAAGCTGTGTTCTCATGTTCTATGAAAATTAAAAGTAGTAACTTATTGTTCATCAGACAAATGTACAACATATAAACATGACCCAATTATTCCAAGCTGATTGATTCAGTAGCTTCTCACAAAACTGTACTTTCTGTTAAATGATTAAGGCTTAGGAACCCGTTCAATTTTAATGTTAGCAACGACAAGAGATAGTTTTCTTTCGCTACTCTAAACCAATGTAACGTGTAAAGTTACCTTAATTGTCTGTGTGTATAAGTGTTCATAACAAGTGGATCAGTGGTTCTGATGTCAAGAGCAGAATATTGAAACAGGAACAATCTCACCTGGTCAATTATTGCCAATTTACGGGAACCTGGACGCCATTGCAATATCATAATGTTTTCCTAAGAGGCCAGCATACATGGCAATTGATACCAAGAAATGATTCGAAGCCCCACAAACCAACTCCGGGAGATTGGAGCACAGACTCAAAATATTTAACAAGAACTGTACAATATGGGTACAATAGATTAAATGTCCCTTTCTCATCTGATGGAGTTCCGTAGCTGTAGGATGAGAGCATTCATTCACCAATTCATTCATTCATTCATTCATTCATTCATTCATTCATTCATTCATTCATTCATTCATTCATTCATTCATTTACTCATCCAGTAATAAAGGCTCTCTCCCCAGCTGGTGATTATCCGTGACAGAGAGAGAGACCCTTTATTTTTCATGTATGCATGAACCCAGTCATTCATTCATACAGTGTACCAGTTTAATGTCCGGCTCCATGGCTAAATGGTTAGCGTGCTGGCCTTTGGCCACAGGGGTCCCGGGTTCGATTCCCGGCAGGCTCGGGAATTTTAACCTTAATTGGTTAATTTCGCTGGCATGGGGGCTGGGTGTATGTGTCGCCTTCATCATCATTTCGTCCTCATCACGACGCGCAGGTCGCCTATGGGAGTCAAATAAAAAAAGACCTGCATCTGGCGAGCCGAACTTGTCCTCGGACACTCCCGGCACTAAAAACCATACGCCATTTCATTTTTTTTACCAGTACAATATAATCAATTCATACATTCATCCACCCATTCATTCATACAGTCATTCAATTAGTTCATAACGTCTATTGTAAGCTAACATTGTTCAAACTAGTGACAAAAAACTTGTACTAATACAGATTAATGGGGGTAAGATACATGTTGTCCTAGAGTCTTTATAACAATGTTAATGTCAAAAACAAAAGTAATATTTGAAAAGCTTAGAAACTAAAATTTGTAGATTGAGTGTAATAGTGAGTGATTCATTTTAGGTAGTAATAGAAAAAATGAATTGTAACAACATTTTGCATATATCAAATAATTTGGATTGCATTAAATGATTATTCTCTCCCCCGTTCTTGGCGAACTGGAACTAGGGAATGGTATCTAAAGAACTGCACAATAATTAAACATTCCAACAGCTGACTTTCCACACCAAAAACGTTAGGTTTGTGTATAAGGTCTGTGAATAATATCTCAAATACCTGCATTCCCGCCAGAGGATGTAGACGTGTAAGAACAACAACAAACAGCACATGCACGGGTGTAGAACGTTTCACGATGCACAGAGGTAACGATACCGACCTTCTGCTCCCTTTATGGATTTCATCCACCCACATGAAAGTCTTCAGCGTTCTTGTTTTCAACTAACCGTCAGTCCACTGGAACTGGTAAAGCCCGTGGCATATGCAACTCATCAAGGATCTTGGCCTGCTAAGACGACTGATGCCCAGTCGAATGGCCGGCAGACATTGCACACATGGATCTTTAAGACAACAGTTACCATCATCAAAGTATAGTACCATAACTGAACTGTGCTATTTCATTTACAAATAGCGAGCAAGTTAGTCACACGATTGGGTTACGTAACTGTGAGCTTCTTTTCGTGAGTTACGTAACTCTAAGCTTCTTTTCATGAAATGGTGGGTTCGAAGCTCGTTGTCGGCAGCGCTGAAGCTGGTTGTCCATGTTTTCGATTTTCATATCAAGTAAATGCTGAGTCTGTACCTTAATTTAGGCCACAGTTGCTTCCATTTCAATCCTCACCCTTTCCCAGCCCATCTTCGCCGTAAGACCTTTCTGTGACGGTGTGACGTAAAACAAGTAGTCACGGCAAGAACGTTTTGAGAAAAGTGAGAGCCACAGAGATAGGCATTCTGTGAGGAATTCTGAAGACAAGGAGGGATAAGGGAGGAAACGAAACAATGAGAAGCACCATGTGGTATGATATATATACAGTACGTCTCAGTCTAGGTCAGTTTGTTCGTCAGGACTTCTTTTACATAAATTTCGGTGCACTGTTCAAAGTACAACAACCAATTCATTGCTATGTAAATTAAATTTACTGCCAGGAGTTCCTAATTGCATAAAACTGATATTACCATCTCATTAGGGCCAGCCCCGTAGTGTACGGGTAGCTTGCATGCCTCTTACCTGGAGGCCCCGGGTTCAATTCCCGGCCAAGTCAGGGACTTTTACCTGGACCCGAGGGCTAGTTCAAGCCGGCCCCGTGGTGTAGGGGTAGCGTACCTGCCTCTTACCCGGAGGCCCCGGGTTCGATTCCCGGCCAGGTCAGGGATTTTTACCTGGACCTGAGGGCTGGTTCGAGGTCCACTCAGCCTACGTGATTAGAATTGAGGAGCTATCTGACGGTGAGATGGCGGCCCCGGTCTATAAAGCCAAGAATAACGGCCGAGGGGAATCGTCGTGCTGACCACACGACACCTCGTAATCTGCAGGCCTTCGGGCTGAGCAGCGGTCGCTTGGTAGGCCAAGGCCCTTCAAGGGCTGTAGTGCCATGGGGTTTGGTTTGGTTTGAGGGCTAGTTCAAGGTCCTGATTAGAATTGAGGAGCTATATGACGATGAGATAGTAGCCCCGGTTGACGAACGTATGGGCAATAATGGTGATTTTCGTAAAATAATACGTTTTTCAGAATATAAATACCAGTTCTTCAAATGTCTTCGTCGCTAGTTATTAATATTGTTGCGTCGTTCACGTATGCTCGAAGTGCGGTACTTTCACATCTCAGGTGAGGTCCTAAGGCTTATAAAGGAGTAGTATGTAAAGCCTTACACTATTGTTAACTTCAGAAGGTTGGTCAACTCTATACTCGATTCCCTTCGCCCCCAGAAATAAATGTACCCCATGACCATGTGTTTCTTCGTACGGTTCTGAATTTCTGAAATTACGAGAAATAGAACCCCAGTCCTTCAAGTCTACCACTGATACGCTGCGAATAAGACACACTAGTAATTTCCTCCATAGAAGGAATTTCTCAAGGTTTCAGTTTAACTCCTGTGTTAAAGATATAATTTGAAAATGGGAAACACTAACTAAAGCCAAAATTGTGCTCTTTAAATATTATGTGACCATTTGAATGTATGGTGCTCAGATTTCGACATGGGCTAAGAAGGTTTAAAGTACAGTGAGAGCAACAGAGATATGCATTCTGTGAGGAATTATGAATACAAGGAGGGATAAGGGAAGAAACAAAAAAATAAGAAACACTCTGTAAGTGGAGAAGGATTGCTTGGAATGACCTGTACAAGTGAAGATAATAGGAGAGGGAAGGCTACCAAAGAGGGTACTTAAATATATGGAATTGGGATAAAGACTAAGCACTAGGTGGTAGGCCAAAGTATAATAAAGTCAGGAGCAAAGAGTAACTCAGTAGGAAAACAAGTATACATAATGAAAACCTGGGGGAAGGGAAACAAGATTGGAGAAGACTCTGTGAACTACCTATATCAAGTAGCAATGTTTGACGAAGAAGAAGAAGAAGTAGTAGTAGTATAAGAAGAAGAAAATTCGCCTCTGTAGTTGGCTCAGAGTGACTAGGATTCGCCTTTATGGTAGGAGATGAGGTTAAATTCCTTTCCGTTATTGAGGTTAAGAAAGCTAATGCCTTAACAATTCAAAACCCGTGGATCGCAGATAATGGCAGTAGCAATTTGCACAGTAATTGCCATGATCAAAAGAGAAAGACTAGGATCAGATTTCTTACGAATAACAAAACTGGTTTCTCTCTTTCTCTAATGGGGATAACGCGAATGCCTGGCATAAACAACTCATTAGAAGAAATGTTTCCCCTTATCCATTCATCATCATTGTCTTGCCTTACCCCTCCTCGTCACCTCCTTCTTCTTTCCAGAGAGAATATTAGACGGCAGTTAAGAAAACTCAGTGGAGAGGGATGTCATTTACATCATAAAAGGAATATTTTAATAGAGGAGTGCAATATTCAATGACTCCAGCCATTCACGATATCAATTCTTGGGCAAACAGCTGACTTTGAAACAACTTGTATTTGTACATTAGGTCATACCTTCGATTGTCGTAGTCGTATATGATTCACAAACAACCGGCAAATCATAAACGTCTGAGTTTGAACCTTAGAAAATAAAAAGAATTGCTCTGTTATCAGATGGCTTCAACCAAGCAAACGGAAGGAGTTAGGCAGGCTGAAGTCTCCAATTGAGTCGCTCTTCGTCTTCAGTAGTGAAATGGCGTATGGCTTTTAGTGCCTGGAGTGTTCAACTCTCCAGGTGCAGGTCTTTTGATTTGACTCCCGTAGGCGACCTGCGTGTCGTGATGAGGATGAAGACGACACATACACACAGCCCCAGTGCCAGCGAAATTAATCAATATGGTTAAAATTACCGACCCTGCCGGAAATCAAACCCGGGACCCTGTGACGAAATGCCAGTACGCTAACCATTTAGCCATGGAGTCTGACTTCGTTTTCGTCTTCAGTGATAGTCCATTTCTCACTGCAACATGTGCTTCCTTTTCAGTTCCACTCTAAGCGGATGGCGAACATACGTATCCGTACAGACTCTACAATAAAGAATATTTTTAGATAGATGTCCCACATACAAGAAACTAGTTCATGAGTCAAGCGATATCACAGAATTAAATAACAAGAACAACCAGGAACACTAGTCTTCTGCTCGAAAGGTGAACTGCAATGAAACACGATATCGCTGAGTGTATACTGGATTGAGCTTCTTCCTGCATTCGAGGAAAGTGCATATGCTTGAGGATGTACATCGCGTTTCAATTAGTGGCTGAAAAAGGAGAGATGATATCATCCCAATCAATCAGTATCAATACACAGCCTACGTATTAGACCCAACGATTCTATTTCAGACGACAGTAGATCAGGCAAATATTGTTGACCAGGAGAAACAGGAAATATGTGAACCCTGCCTGCCAAACCTTAACCAACACATTTATTCTTCTTCTGTGATGTTCAATCCAAAGATTGGTTTATGGCGGCTTTCATGCACTCCATTCTGCGGCTAATCTTTTCAGTTCCAAGTAATTATGAAAACTAGTGTCCTGGATTATTTGGCTGATATACGATAGTCATGGTCTGCCTCTGCTATTTCTTCTTTCCACACTACCCTACAATATCGTGCGCAAAATATTTTCATGCCTCAAGATGTCCGATCCAATTGTCACTTCTATGAGTTAGTTTATTCCAAAAGCATGACTTCTCTTCGATCTTTCAGTGTTTCATTATTTGTAATTTCATCCACCCATGACATGTTCAGTATCCTCCTGTAACATCACTTTTCGGAAGCATCAATCCGTATCTTTTAAGCCAAGCCAAACAGCAGTTCGCTCCACATATGGTGTCCACATATTTCGATATTTCGTACCACGGACATTCCGTACCACTTGATTTTTTAGGACATTTCGTACCACCTAGTCGTTATCTACCCTGCGAACGGTTTTCCAGTAATTCCCAAATATTTATGCCAGGACAATCTGTACCACTTTGTGTCAAATTGGAATTCTATTTCCACGCAGGCGGTTGTAATTAGCCTGACAGACACACCTTAGAAATCAGAAACAAAAGTAATTTACATATGCTGAAGGAAACTTCTATATTATTTTAATAATTTCCCTTTAATCTATACTTATGTTTACGTAAATATTATCATAAGGAAATAGATGTTTTGAAGTATAAATCCTAAAACAAAACAATACAAAGAAATATAAGTCGTGTTCTGGCGCAATGTGCCTGGCGAGCGTAAGTATTGATAATATTACTATTACTGTGAATATTTATAAACTACTGCATTATTTCATTATCAAATAAGCAAAACAAAAGATTCGATGAACTGGCCGACATGGGCTTGAAGGTCACTCGGAAATAGCAAATTACTGAATGGTGAAAGTAGCTAGGCCCCCGCGAATAGCGAATACGAGATAAGAATTAACACGTGTAGGCCCCCGCGAATGGCGAATACGAGATAAGAATTAACGCGTGTACCAATTAGATCAAATGAGCCCGACGGAATGTTATTATCAGCAGTGGTCACACCGTGCGGAGGCTTCTGCGCCACTAGTGGACAATGGATATACAAATGAATACATTCATTAGGATATCGTTTTTACTTCGCAATACTTCCCACTGTTTCAAGTGGTACGGAATGTCCTCTCCTAAATATTTTAAAACCGTTAGCTGACACTTTGCATTACAAGTGATCAGCTTTAACAGCTTCATTTCAAGTAATACTAATCCCGTATTGACTAAAATCAATCAATGAATATTCAAGATAAACTTAAATATAATTATTATAATTGAGCTGTCCGCCTATTCAATACAATATATAATTTATTAATATCTAGGACATGTTTCGTCCCCTAAGGGACAACATCAGCTATTAACAAATTAACATTAATATATCAGTAATAAATATTAAAATTGGAAAGACACTTCTAAGTGCACACTTACCTCGGTAGAAGTGAGTCCTTCTCCGCACATCGGGGCCAATAATAAGGAATAAAGTTATATATCCATTACCACACAGAACTTTACCATCACGGCCCCGATCTGACTTTAAATTCTGAAGCACTTAAATTTTAGTATACCATCTAAGGAATGCTTAGTAAGTTTTAACAAATCTTTCACCAAGGAATACAAATCAAGTGTGCTTTTTAAAACAAATGATATTTTAAGATTTTATAAGCAAAACTGGTATTTTCCAAGAACATCAACAAGAGAAATATGGACAATTTTACTGTTTTACCTGTCTTATGACTTACAATTTTAACAAAATTTGAAGATCTTATTTTAAATTGTCAAACATTTTAATGTGTCTTTCCAATTTTAATATTTATTACTGACATATTAATGTTAATTTGTTATTAGCTGATGATGTCCCTTAGGGGATGAAACATGTCCTAGATATTAATAAATTATATATTGTATTGAATAGGCGGACCGCTCAATTATAATAATAATATTTAAGTTTATCTTGAATATTCATTGAATGACACTTTGCAGATAATCAGCCGGTCAAGTGGTACGAAATGTGGTACGAAATGTCCTAGAACCTCCACACATATACCTTCACCAGGCATTTCCTGAGACTCATACTGATGTTATTCATGTAAATTTTCTTTTCTAGTTGAAAGCTGTTTTGACTTGGTTGATGCGACTGGCAATTTCTCTTCTACTTCTTTCATCAGTTGTTATTTTGCTGCTGGGATAAGTAAAGTGTTGCTTACTTTCCAACGGTTTATTATTTAAAGTACAGTGGGGCGGTGCGTACCGCCGGCTACTGAGAAGGACCACAACAAAACCCAACAAACAAGTGGAGAATAATTCACGGCTTACTCTTCGGAGCTGGATGTGGCATGGCTAAAATCTCCGGAACTAGGTCTCCCTGTCAACGTCCTCAGCAGTACGATCCTAGATGTGATGAAGTACTCCTTGACCACAATCTCTACTCCTAGCTCTCACTCAGATTATCAACTACGTCTGGAGTCAGAAATAGTTTACTGAAACTTAAAATAGATGTTATTTAAAACTGCAACCATTTTACTTTGTATCAGCCATGTGTAGCTCATACTTTGGACTTTTGGATCCTTGTGGACACGAGTAATTCCAGGCAGATGGGAGTTAAATTTATTTCTCTCTCTGAAGAGGAAGGGTACAGATGGAGTGCAAAAGTGCAAAAACATAAAGGGAATGGATGTTAAACAATGAATATTATACCACTTCGTTTTATATCATGGTATGAGTGTGCTACTTCTCACTATGGAAAATAATGTATTTACATCCAACATGTGGGTAGATTTGTCAGTTGGAGGAATTAGGACTAGAATTGTGTCCGTGTATTCACCATGTGAGGGTGCAGATGAGGATGAAGTTGACAAGTTTTATGAAGTATTGAGTGACATCGTAGTCAGGGTAAACAGCAAGGATAGAATAGTGCTAATGGGCGATTTCAATGCGAGAGTTGGGAATAGAACTGAAGGATACGAAAGGGTGATTGGTAAATGTGGGGAAGATATGGAAGCTAATGGGAATGGGAAGCGTTTGCTGGACTTCTGTGCTAGTATGGGTTTAGCTGTTACAAATACATTCTTCAAGCATAAGGCTATTCACCGCTACACGTGGGAGGCTAGGGGTACCAGATCCATAATAGACTATATCTTAACAGACTTCGAATTCAGGAAATCTGTTAGGAATGTACGAGTTTTCCGGGGATTTTTCGATGATACAGACCACTATCTGATCTGTAGTGAACTAAGTATCTCTAGGCCTAAGGTAGAGAAAGTGAAATCTGTCTGCAAACGAATAAGGGTAGAAAATCTCCAGGACGAGGAAATTAGACGGAAGTACATGGATATGATTAGTGAGAAGTTTCGAACAGTAGACATTAAGCAGGTTCAGGATATAGAAAGTGAATGGGTGGCATATAGGGATGCTGTAGTAGAAACAGCCAGGGAATGCCTTGGAACAACTGTGTGTAAAGACGGGAAAAGGCGAACATCTTGGTGGAATGATGAAGTGAGAGCAGCTTGTAAACGTAAAAAGAAGGCTTATAAGAAATGGCTCCAAACAAGGGCCGAGGCAGATAGGGAGTTGTATGTAGATGAAAGAAACAGAGCGAAACAAATAATTGTTGAATCCAAAAAGAAGTCATGGGAAGATTTTGGTAACAACCTGGAAAGGCTAGGTCAAGCAGCAGGGAAACCTTTCTGGACAGTAATAAAGAATCTTAGGAAGGGAGGGAAAAAGGAAATGAACAGTGTTTTGAGTAATTCAGGTGAACTCATAATAGATCCCAGGGAATCACTGGAGAGGTGGAGGGAATATTTTGAACATCTTCTCAATGTAAAAGGAAATCATCCTGGTGGTGTTGTGAACAGCGAAGCCCAAGGGGAGGAGGAAAATGATGTTGGTGAAATTATGCTTGAGGAAGTGGAAAGGATGGTAAATAAACTCCATTGTCATAAAGCAGCAGGAATAGATGAAATTAGACCTGAAATGGTGAAGTATAGTGGGAAGGCAGGGATGAAATGGCTTCATAGAGTAGTAAAATTAGCGTGGAGTGTTGGTAAGGTACCTTCAGATTGGGCAAAAGCAGTAATTGCCCCTATCTATAAGCAAGGGAACAGGAAGGATTGCAACAACTATCGAGGTATCTCACTGATTAGTATACCAGGCAAAGTATTCACTGGCATCTTGGAAGGGAGGGTGCGATCAGTCGTTGAAAGGAAGCTGGATGAAAACCAGTGTGGTTTCAGACCACAGAGAGGCTGTCAGGATCAGATTTTCAGTATGCGCCAGGTAATTGAAAAATGCTACGAGAGGAATAGGCAGTTGTGTTTATGTTTCGTAGATCTAGAGAAAGCATATGACAGGGTACCGAGGGAAAAGATGTTCGCCATACTGGGGGACTATGGAATTAAAGGCAGATTATTAAAAGCAATCAAAGGAATTTATGTTGGCAATTGGGCTTCAGTGAGAATTGATGGCAAAATGAGTTCTTGGTTCAGGGTACTTACAGGGGTTAGACAAGGCTGTAATCTTTCACCTTTGCTGTTTGTAGTTTACATGGATCATCTGCTGAAAGGTATAAAATGGCAGGGAGGGATTCAATTAAGTGGAAATGTAGTAAGCAGTCTGGCCTATGCTGACGACTTGGTCTTAATGGCAGATTGTGCCGAAAGCCTACAGTCTAATATCGTGGAACTTGAAAATAGGTGCAATGAGTATGGTATGAAAATTAGCCTCTCGAAGACTAAATTGATGTCAGTAAGTAAGAAATTCAACAGAATTGAATGTCAGATTGGTGATACAAAGCTAGAACAGGTCGATAATTTCAAGTATTTAGGTTGTGTGTTCTCCCAGGATGGTAATATAGCAAGTGAGATTGAATCAAGGTGCCGTAAAGCTAATGCAGTGAACTCGCAGCTGCGATCGACTGTATTCTGTAAGAAGGAAGTCAGCTCCCAGACGAAACTATCTTTACATCGGTCTGTTTTCAGACCAACTTTGCTTTACGGGAGCGAAAGCTGGGTGGACTCAGGTTATCTTATTCATAAGTTAGAAGTAACAGACATGAAAGTAGCAAGAATGATTGCTGGTACAAACAGGTGGGAACAATGGCAGGAGGGCACTCGGAATGAAGAAATAAAGGCTAATTTAGGAATGAACTCGATGGATGAAGCTATACGCATAAACCGGCTTCGGTGGTGGGGTCATGTGAGGCGAATGGAGGAGGATAGGTTACCTAGGAGAATAATGGACTCTGCTATGGAGGGTAAGAGAAGTAGAGGTAGACCAAGACGACGATGGTTAGACTCGGTTTCTAATGATTTAAAGATAAGAGGTATAGAACTAAATGAGGCCACAACACTAGTTGCAAATCGAGGATTGTGGCGACGTTTAGTAAATTCACAGAGGCTTGCAGACTGAACGCTGAAAGGCATAACAGTCTATAATGATAATGTATGTATGTATGTATGTATGTATGTATGTATAAACCTTAAAGAATATCCTGACGGAAAAAATATCAAACGAAAACATGATTTTCTAGATTTCTCTAAAATTCCTAAAACATGTTTTTGTAAATACGCCTTTAGTTCCTGTGTATATGCGGGTGAAGTTTCATATTTATATAAATATGTTGTAATGTGTGTTATATCTGCGATTACCCGCCCATAATACCAATGGTTTACGACTGAATCTGGTGCCTCGGAACTGTTAGATACTTTGTTATCTCTTTTCTCTTTCACAAATCTTGATCATGGCTACCAAGTTTTGGCTTACAGATCTTCTCCACATCATCTGTGGTCTGCTCCCTTTCCTCTTGCTTAGTGGGTCTCAATCTGGAGCCTGCTCTGTAATTAATCCCTTCGTTTTGTCTCAGGGTGAATTCAGTCCCTCCCACTTCCTCTTCTGATCTGCTCTCTGGTTGGCTATTCCCCAAAGCTCAGTATTGGTTAGTAGGAATATGGTGAGATCCCGGTAGCACAATAATAAATTTATCAACATCCGATTATACTCAATATTCATAACGCTTCCTTTTATACCTAATGCACTTTCAATATTTTGTTGAAATTAAGTTCTGAACTCTCAATCTACACATTAGCACGGCATGTTTCGCTCTGCTACTGCAGGGAAGGGATGCCCGGTCGGTTGGCACACACAGAGCGTGTGATGAATGGCTTACATGCTCAATACGTGCTCTGTTTAATACGCACGCTGACAAGTATAATTCCAAACAATTGAGTCACATTTGGGAAACAAATTTCTGGACTTTATTACCACATGTCTCATAACGAGGACGTATTGCTCATTTGGATCCCTCCCGGTCAGCTGTAGTGGACTATATTTAAAGAGGGGCCGCAGTTCTTCATGGACATCAATCTCCTTTCTCCTATCATGTCGATTCCCTCATGTGTCACTCATCTTAATCGTTAACGTTTGCGCTTTATTTTTGTGCTAGAGTCATCATTATTATAATCTCTTATTGTGCGTGAGATTTATTTTGTGATTTGTACTATTACAGTATTTGTACTCGAGTGCAAATATATCATTTGGGGTGGAATTTCGTACTTTAAATTAGGTAATATTTTAGCGTAGCTGCAGTTTGAAGTGTAGGAAACAAAGGGACAATCGTAGTTCATATGGACACTGAAATATGAGGTAGTCCATGATCTCATGTTTGGTCCTTGAATCCTCTCTTAGTACATGAGTTAACGTAGTGTATACTGTTATTGCGCTTTACATCATTTTAATCGACTGTCTATTTTAGATTATATCATCTCTGTAAATTGTCTCTGTAAATTTGCTTTTAAGACTAAACAGGGATGATCTTGGAACTTTTTAGCACTTTACCTCGAATGTTCATTTTCACTTCGAGAGAAGTTAGGAAGAGGCAATCATTAATCAAGTAAGCTCAGAAGGAAAATGTCATATTATCATATGTCATATTGTAGCTATTCTATGCACTTACCGTGTGATATTATTTAGTCGATCACGGCATTTTTCAGTTAAACCCGTCAAGTCTTTTCCCCTCTATGAGTGCGTGTTTAAATGCCATAAGAGAACAGGGTAGTGCTTAGCAGAGTAGAGGAAGAATAATAAAGCATTTTCAGAAAGCTCAGTCAGTTAAGAGATTCAGAGATTCAGAGAATCCATTACATGAGAAAGGTGCTTATCCATTATGTTCAAGGGCTCCCTCTTTAATTAACCTAACCATTCTGATTGTAAAAATAATTATACTCAGTTCTGAACTCATCCTACGGTACGCTAAATGAATCATCTCTGCTGTTTGGAAGCGATCGTCCTCAGCAATTTACTCCTCGGACAGGAACACTCGATGTCAGTGTCCACCATCAACATCGTGGATAGACAAATACTTGGTCGTATAGTGCATATTTACAGTTTATTTTTTCGTTGAAAATGTTGGTACTTGGATGTATGGTGTGTGTATGTGTGTGGGTGTGTGTCATCCCTATTGTTCTAAAATGTCAAAGATATGTTAATTACGGCTGATGTGAAGAAAAGTTACATGTTAGTTTGATGTTTGTGCATTAATGCCTTGTATCTAAAAAGTGGCTGGCAAATAAAGATTTTGTGTTACACATAAGTGTTCTGATGTTTTCTTTACTTTATCTTGAAATTTGATCGCTTTGTCCTATGTAGAATTAGGCATTCTATGCTTTGGAGTTTGTGAACAATAGATAGGTTATGAATATTTGCGTGTTGTATGTCATACCTGTGCTACACTTTGCTAAGAGTGCTATTCATTGTAGGAGCTGTCTAACTGACGTAGTTCACCTGGCAGGACTTGGATTCAGTTCTCAGACAGGAAATAGAAAAAATTCGAAGCTGGTTAACCATTTCTAGGGAAAACATGGCGTATACAAGGAACTGAGCATCAAGTTCATTCCTGGGCCAAAGGCAGCCGGTCATATAATTAACTACTATTGAACCATACAGTTCATGGACCAATAGTATGGATTTTATTATTAGATATTGGGATTACCTAAGACCACCAAGGAAGTCATTGTCTTATAGTTTATTTCATAAAAGATTCCAGAAGAAGCGTCCTCGTGGGGAGAGAGCTAGAGCATCATTATGAAAATTTCCAGAGCCTCATTCAAGGGATTTATGTCCCAAGCCAAGCCTCTTAATGAAGACTGGGGACGCTCCCCGGATCCCGGCAAACTAACCTTCGGAGGGAAGAAGGAATTAATTTTTTTTTTGCTAGGGGCTTTACGTCGCACCGACACAGATAGGTCTTATGGCGACGATGGGATAGGAAAGGCCTAGGTGTTGGAAGGAAGCGGCCGTGGCCTTAATTAAGGTACAGCCCCAGCATTTGCCTGGTGTGAAAATGGGAAACCACGGAAAACCATTTTCAGGCCTGCCGATAGTGGGATACGAACCGAATTAAATTAATATCTTTGGTTACGAAAGAGATGCATTGGATCTGATACAAGAATTGCAACCTGCATAATTTATGCTAAATTTTGATATGCAATATGGCTGTAATCATAAATGCATTCGTTAAGTAGGATACTTGACGTGCTTTGTGCGGGAAAACTTCGAGTCGCTGGCGCGCGTATCCTACACGCGATCAAGTGGCGTGGCTACGCCAACTTGATTATAAATGCAAGGCCGCCTGGTACGTCAGCCTCATTCTCTGACCGTAAGGCTGCTTGAACGAAGTCGTCATGCTGCGAGTCGGCACCTAGAACAACGTTTTATCTTCGAGCTGCACATACAACTAGCACTACTGAATCTGCCAGAAAGTAAGTAATTAACCTGCACATTCAGCTGAATTCTTGATGTTACCTGTGTTGATCTGCTATGGTGAGAAGAGGTACTGCCTATTATAGACTGATGAACTAGTAGCTTCATATTTCTGTGAGGTCCAGTTGTAACTGACGTAATGCTAGAATAAATGTAGGCTCAGGGTAGTTCTGATACCACGACATGTTGTCCGAGTGAAAGAACAAAATAACAGTGTTACTAAGAGTGATGAAGAAACTATAGTGTACCAGGTTTAAAATTCAGAACAAGACTTTGTCAATGTAACGTGTGAGGCACGATATTTGTGGAAACAGGCATCGAGTCTGGACAGTCTGTAATAAGTAAATTTGTTTTCAGTTACCCCTGCATCAAGCCAGTACGAGCTTTTACATCATCATTGCGAGGAAGCCACAACGGGAGCTGAAGCCGGCACGACATCGGGAATCGATCCAGGAACGTGGGGCGTACCTGATCAGCGCGATATCGAAGGGGACATCTTCCAACCATCTAAGGAGCTGCAAGAAGGATTCACGCAAGATAGAATGGCTCCAGCCGTCCACCAGTATCTGCTGCAAGCGACGCGGTTTGTCATGATGTGGTAAATTCAGTGGTCCACAGGAAGGGCCGCTCCGTCATGTCATCAATCATATAAGGTCAGAGCTTTCCAATTCTGTTTCAAGCATGTCATTTAAATTTAGATAGGAACAGGGAGGCCGTCAGCCAACAGGTTAGTTTATGGTAGGAAAATTCTTGGTAATAAAGAGCTAGGCCTCAAGCTCGAACCCCGTACATTAGGGTAGGTAGTAGGTTGTATATTCCTTGTTGGTGTGATTATATTTCATGTCGATAGTATTATATTAGTGTACGTGTAATCTTCATGGGTCAGGTCGAACTCCCTTGGTCATGTTAGGTAAGTCTGACAGGCAGGCACTGTTTATTGTGTAGCGTTTAGGCATGTGTCTCGGCAGACGTAGGTTGTGTATTTGAGATCAGGATTTACCCCGTAACTCACCTAGCTTTACTGACAGGGTGAGCGAGTCCGTATGTTTGAGGGATGTGGGCATTATGCATGTAGCTGACTGTATGAATTGATATGAGAGAGCCCCAGCACAGATTAAGAGTGTATTAGATGCATTTGAGATGCCTTATTATGGCTATGTGATTATAGCTTACAGAATTGTGCCTTTGTATTATCAAGGATGAACCCATTGGAGGCGGAAATGAGATTTGTTGTATTGCTGGTGATATTGAGATGAGGGCGTGTAGCCCATGTGTATTTAAAAGAGCGCTTTAGCAGACAGATTATGTGAGGTACTTTGAAAAGCGAAGTTTCTTAGCACTCAGGTACAAGTCAGTCAGCTGAGGTCATAAATTGTGTGGACCGCTGCCTGTCGAGTGCGCTGCTGGTGAGGGTTGTTGTGCCTGACGTCACAGTCTTGAAACTCGGTTATATTGCTGTCTGCAGCTTGTCGAGTGTGTAGAGGGGAGAGGACGACCTTGATGTTTTGACGCAAGGAGAGATTTTAGTTCCGTTTGTTCTACTTTATTTTAACACTTGCCCGTTTGATATTGACCCCTTGGATAAGGTGGTTGTGTTCCTTTGATATTGTTTTTTTTGTATATGATTATTCAACGCCTTGCTCTTCATTGGACCAGGGATCGAGACCGGGTCAGGGCACTGTACATTATGTGTTTATATTTGTTTCCACCGGAGTTCGATGGTACGAGGCATAGTAAAATTTTATGGGGAGATTACTGTTAGATGTGTATTTCAGCAGATCCATTGTCTCTTTATTTCATTACTTACACAATTGTACCATGCTTGTTACAGCAAAGCTGTTTCGTGAAGGCAGTGAACTGGTAGTCATCGGCTCAACATTATCTTTACCCCAGTCACATTTGAAAGCTCTTATATTTGTAAATAGTATTTTTATGTAATAAATCCCTGATTGTAAAACTTTGAATGCAGCGATTTTTTCTGTTAGATACTTTTTTGGTAGGATTTTTCTCTTACCCTGCATCATATCGTATCCACCTAAGTTATCTTTTATGCCCTCATTTTTCACCCTGATGCCCTGATTCATGTTCTACTGAGCTGCGGATTGTGGATACGCCTGTAAGGTAAGACATGTGCCGTACACACATCTTTTCTTGGATGTATGGGTCACTATGATGTTCTTGGTTCGAATTTGGCATTAGCCTGACTGGAATCAAAAACATTATAGGGCACACTATATCCCAATAAGTAACGAGGTTAGGGGTTCTGGAAGCCTTTATCTTTCAGTCCTCTAGGGGCGTTCATGGCCTGTACAGAAATTGCTTTGATTTTTTTCATTTTGAGTGGTGTCCTTTCCCGTCATTTTCTGGATTTTTGGAAAGTTTTTTTTTGCCATTGGCTTTACGTCGCACTGACACAGATATGTCTTATGGCGACGATGGGATAGGAAAGGCCTAGGAGTTGAAAGGAAGCGACCGTGGCCTTAATTATGGTACAGCCCCAGCATTTGCCTGGTGTGAAAATGGGAAACCACGGAAAACCATATTCAGGGCTGCCGACAGTGAGATTCGAACCTACTATCTCCCGAATACTGGATACTGGCCGCTTTGCTTGGTTTTTGGAAAGTGTAAGTATGCTTGATATATGTTAATGAGGAATAGCCTATGCCATTTTGTTCTGATTTTTTTAAATAATGAGTATGAGGTTGGAACCAAAAACAACTGCCAGTTATATTTTATTGTGTAGCTCTTCACTGTAGTCTTAGAGTACTGTGCTGTTAAGACCAGAGGTATATAACATTAATCGGATAACTGATTGCTTGTGTTGGATCGCTTGATATTTTGTGGATCAGGTAGTAAGCCAGTGTAAGATTCATATGTGTTTTCATTCTATGTTTATGGTTGCTGTATTTTGTGAGAGTGAAATCTTGGAACTTCTATGATCCGTATATTCCGCTAGGAAATCAAGAATTATTATATATAATCTATAACACATGGCCTGATGTTGCCGTTGTGTAGAAAGGAAACGTCAATATTCCAGTGTCAGTTTCCTATCTTGCTGTTGTTTTGTTTTATTGTTGTTGTTGTTGTTGTTGTTGTTGTTGTTGGTGGTGGTGGTGGTGGTGGTGGTGGTGGTGGTGGTGGTATTGGTGATGATAATGATGATGATGAGTAGAAGTTTAGTCTGTGCAGTGTGTTCTACAAATATCTTACAATATACTTGATAGACCTATATATCTCTGATATGGAGGAACCTTTAAATATACGTAGTGTTTGATGTCAACGGTGATTTTACTTTGTGATGATTTTTGAAGTTGTTGATTTATGCTACGCATTCTCTTTGTGTGTTGACTATGCCCAGTTTACTTTTCTTTTATTTCTTTTGTTATGGTTCATGGCGTGGGTTACTGTAGTCACGTCCTAGTTCGTGAACGGCTGAGTGGCCTAGTAAGTGGTCCTGAGAGTCGGGATACCGGTTATTATGGAATGGGAGTGGACATCACAGACATATTCTGAGTCAGGCACTGCTTGTGCTCAGGCGGCTAGAACTATACAATTCACCGGTAGTCCCTAACCGTTAGGGGAGAGATCCTCACTTGGACTATGTGTCAGTAGGGTAACATCCTGCTTCATGAATTTACCAAGCTCAGAACATTTTAATCAAGCTTCGGACCTACGGGAGTAACGGAGTTCCACACCCATTTGACGGGCGAGGGACTCCTTGGAAACTACTTGGTGAACAAAATGGAATTCGATGGGGAGCCATCAGTATTAATGGGACTTATGGAAGAAAGAAAGTAGTACTGGCTGAGTCATCAAAGAGGATGCATCTGGATGTGCTATGGATAAGTGATGTTCGCGTAAGGGGAGATAACGAGGAAGATTTAGGAGATTATAAAATGTACTCGACGGGTGTTACAAAGGGAAGGGCAGAGTCTACGGTAGGGCTGTTCATCAGAAATGCTATTGCACGCGACTTCGTAGTTTCTGTTAGGCAAGTAAGTGAGCGAATGATGTGGGTAGAATGGCCAGTTGGAGGAATTAGGACGAGAATTGTGTCCGTGTATTCACCATGTGAAGGTGCAGATGAGGATGAAGTTGACAAGCATTGAGTGACATCGTAGTCAGGGTTAACAGCAAGGATAGGATAGTGCTAATGGGCGAGTTCAATGCAAGAGTTGGAAATATAACTGAAGAATACGAAAGAATGATTGGTAAATATGGGGAAGGTATGGAAACTAATAGGAATGGGAAGCGTCTGCCGGACTTCTGTGCTAGCGTGGGTTTAGCAGTTACGAATACATTCTTCAAGCATAAGGCTATTCACCGCTACAAATGGGAGGCTAGGGGTTCCAAATCCATAATAGACTATATCTTAACTGACTTCGAATTCAGGAAATCTATTAGGAAAGTATTGGTTTTTCGGGGATTTTTCGATTAAACAGACCGCTATCTGCTCTGTAGTGAACTAAGTATCTCTAGGCCTAGGATAGATAAAGTGAAATCTGTCTGCAAACATATAAGGGTAGAAAATCTCCAGGACGAGGATAAGGATATAATTAGTGAGAAAATTCGAACAGTGGACATTAAACGGGTTCAGGATATTGAAGAGAATGAGTGGCATACAGAGATGCTGTAGTAGAAACAGCAAGGGAATGCTTAGGCACAACTGTGTGTAAAGATGGGAAAAAGAAAACATCTTGGTGGAATGATCAAGTGAGAACAGCTTGTAAACGTAAAAAGAAGGCTTATCATAAATGGCTTCAAACAAGGGCTGATGCCGCCAGGGAATTGTACATAAATGAAAGAAACACAACAAAAAAGATAGTTGTTGAATCCAAAAATAGTCGTGGTAAGATTTTTGCAATGACCTGGAAAGGCTAGATCAAACAAGGAAATATTTCTGGAGAGTAATAAAGGAAGGGAAGGAAAAAGGAAATGAACAGTGTTTTGGGTAATTCAGGTGAACTCATAATAGATCCCAGGGAATCACTGGACAGGTGGAAGGAATATTTTCAACATCTTCTCAACGTAAAAGGAAATCTTCCTGGTGGTGTCGCAAACAACCAAGCTCGTGGGGAGGAGGAAAATGATGGTGAAATTACGCTTGAGGAAGTGGAAAGGATGGTAAATAAACTACATCGTCATAAAGCAGCTTGAATAGATTAAATTAGACCTGAAATGGTGTAGTGGGAAGGCAGGGATGAAATGGCTTCATAGAATAATAAGATTAGCATGGAGTGTTGGTAAGGTAACTTCAGATTGGACTAAAGCGACCGGCTCCATGGCTAAATGGTTAGTGTGCTGGCCTTTGGTCCAGAGGGTCCCGGGCTCGTTTTCTGGCCGGGTCGGGGATTTTAATGTTAATTGGTCAATTCCAATAGCTCGGGGCTGAGTTTGTGTGGCGTATTCAGCATTAGAAATCATTTTAGGTAGGGCCCTCATCTTCAGAGACATGCAGGTCGCCTAATAGGTCATCTACGAGAAAAAGACCCGCACCAGGGCTCTCCGGGGGCCATACGTCATTATTATTGGACAAAAGCAGTAATTGCACCTATCTGTAAGCAAGGGAACAGGAAGGATTGCAACAACTATCGAGGTTTCTCATTGATTAGTATACCTGGCAATGTATTCACTGGCATCTTGTAAGGGAGGGTGCGATCAGTCGTTGAGAGGAAGTTGAATGAAAACCAGCGTGGTTTCAGACCACTGAGGGGCTGTCAGGATCAGATTTTCAGTATGCGCCAGGTAACTGAAAAATGCTACGAGAGGAATAGGCAGTTGTGTTTATCTTTTGTAGATCAAGAGAAAGCATATGGCAGGGTACCGAGGGAAAATATTCACCATACTGGCTGGCTATGGCATCAAGGAAAGATTATTAAAATCAATCAAAGGCATTTATATGGACATTGGGCTTGAGTGATAATTGATAGTAGAATGAGTTCTTGGTTCAGGGTACTTACATTGGTTAGACAAGGCTGTAAATTTTCACTTTTTTTTTGTTCGTAGTTTACATGGATCATCCGCTGAAAGGTATAACACTAGAAAAGCGGAAGGGGTCAAAATGACACCCAACTTCAATTTTTCTTTAATAACGTGCGCACTCTTGTATCATTTCTCTTCAAATTTCTTGACTTTTCATCGTTTTCCATCCCGTTCACAGTGATGTATCGCACCCAGCAAATTATTTACATTTTCATTGATTTCTGATGTGGCATACCCTGGACAGCGGAAGGGATCATTTTGACACTTGTACAATATTCCTTTTTACAGCAATTTGCATTGTCAGACAACAGTGTGTATCCGGCCATTATTAGTAGTATTGTTGAGCTCTTACAGTCATATGAACCAGGCTGAGTGGCTCAGACGGTTGAGGCGCTGGCCTTCTGACCACAACTTGGCAGGTTCGATCCTGGCTCAGTCCGGTGGTATTTGAAGGTGCTCAAATACATCAACCTCGTGTCTGTAGGTTTACTGGCATGTAAAGGAATTCCTGCGGGACAAAATTCAAGCACCTCAGAGTCTCCGAAAACCGTTAAAGGGTAGTTAGTGGGACGTAAAGCAAATAACGTTATTACTGTCAGATGAGTGCTCCAGTTAGCGGGATTATTGTATTCATCTTCATTTAGAAAGTGTTCTTATTACAGGCATGTCGTGCTATGATCGTCTTTCTGCTGACGAGGTATCTCGTATGGTTGAAAATTCGGACGTTGGGTCTGAAGGTGAATAGATGGTGATTTTTTACTTGAGACAAGAGAGACAAATGAGGACGAAGATCACAAAGAGACAGAGGATGAATTATCCGCAGGAGAAGTTGAAAATGCTAATCTGTCTCTGAACTCGCCTCTAATGTCTCAGTCCCAGTTAGGTGTTTCATCAGTGAAGATGGTTGCCTGAGAAGGAACCGAGTGGGAGGTCTTGGATTCGAACTATTCATCTGGAAGGCGGGCTTCAGCGAACGTCCTGAGGGAGCGGGGAGGTCCCACAACATATTCTTACCACCGAGTTTACGACTCTGCCATTAGTGCCTTTCGTCTCCTCTTTGATGAATCTATGCTTAGTCTAATGAAACGACACACAGAAACAAACGCTCAGAAAGAACTTCAACGGACTGGGCCGTGTCGCTCGAGGAGTTGGAGGCTATGATTGCCATCATGTACACCCGCGTTGTCCTATGTTCGAAAGGTGTGTCTGTGGACGAACTATGTTTGCGTTCTTGTGGACAGTAATTCATGAAGGACACACTGTCAAGAGATAGATTTCGAGAGCTTCTCAGATTCCTCCGTTTCGACGAGAAATCAACCCGAGCTGAGAGCCTGCCAGCTAACGGATTCCCTTTTGTCTCTGAAATCTGGAACAAATTCGTGGAAAATTACCTTCACTGTCACCACCCAAGTGAAAATAATACAGTCGATGAACAATCCCAGGAAAACCAGGTTCAGATTTACCCAATTTATGACAAACAAGCCCAAGTGGTCGACCAAATGTCACGTAAGTATACCACCAAGGATGCATGCAGGAAGTGGCCAATGCATGTATTTTACAATATCCTAGACCAAACAGCTATCAATGCTTGGGTCATTTACAAGCAAGTAACAGGTAGGAAGTTCATCCTCCAGCTGGCAGGTGAACTAACAAGGCGGGACGAGCAAGGGCAACAACAACAAGAGGAGGAGGCTGTGAGATCGTGTCCGTCTAAAAAGCGTACGAAGTGCCAAGTTGGTCTGTGTACAGGCAACAAGTCTAGCGATGCCTGCAGCAAGTGCCTCAAAGCACTGTGCGGAAAATGTGCACGAATAGAAGTTGTGTGTGCAAAATGTGTTTAGCGTGTTTATAATTTGCCTAAAGAATTACTGAAAATGTATAACTGTTGCAATGTGAACGACTGACTAAGAAAAGGTGTTCAACTGATTAATTTTGTGAAAACTCCTTAGAGAAACAGAAACATGGTGCAGTTTTTTGTGATTGATTCATGTGTCCATCAGTAATATAAAAGGTTCATACACTAATGTCATGTCCTTATGTGTAAAATAAAGTTGAGGAAACCCAGTAGAAGAAAATACATATTTATTGTGTTCTATTTTGAACGTTTCCAAGCGTTTCTTATGATGGGTCAAAATGACCCCTTACCGCTGTTCTAGGAATGTCAGATTCTCCGCCGTTCTAGTGATAAAGTGGCAGGGAAGGATTCAGTTATGTAGAAATGTAATAAGCAGTTTGGCCTATGCTGACGATTTGGTCTTAATGGAAGATTGTGCCGAAAGCCTGCAGTCTAATATCTTGCAACTTGAAAATAGGTGCAATGAGTATGGTATGAAAATTAGGCTTTCGAAGACTAAATTGATCTGAGTAGGTAAGAAATTCAACAGAACTGAAGGTCATATTAGTGATACAAAGCTGGAACAGGTAGATAATTTCAAGAATTTAAGATATATGTTCTCTTACGATGGTAATATAGTAAGTGAAATTGAATCAAGGTGTAGTAAAGCTAGTGCAGTGAGCTCGCAGTTGCGATCAACACTATTCTGTAAGAAGGAAGTCAACTCCCAGACGAAACTATCTTTACATCGGTCTGTTTTCAGACCAATTTTGCTTTACGGGGGCGAAAGCTGGGTGGTCTCAGGATATCTTATTGATAACAGACATGAAAGTAGCGAGAATGATTGCTGGTACAAACAGGTGGGAACAATGGCATGAGGGTACTCGGAATGAGGAGATAAATTCTAAGTTAGAAATGAACTCGATGGATGAAACTGTACGCATAAACCGGCTTCGGTGGTGTGGTCATGTGAGGCGAAGTGAGGCGAAGTGAGGAGGATAGGTTACCTAGGAGGATAAGGGACTCTGTTATGGAGGGTAAGAAAAGTAGAGGGAGAACAAGACGACGATGGTTATACTCAGTTTCTTACGATTTAAAGGTAAGAGGTATAGAACTAAATGAAGCCACAGCACTAGTTTCAAGTAGAGGATTGTGGCGACATTTAGTAAATTCACAGAGCCTTGCAGACAAAACGCCGAAAGGCAACAACGGTCTATAATGATGTATGTACTTTTCTTTTCCTGAATATATGTAAGTTTTCTGCAACTGTAATGTTGATGTATGGGTTATTTATATCAAATGTCATTACTGTTAAAATGTGTGGGGTCTCAGCGTCAGTAATTTTCTACGCTAGGATATATTCGTTACTTCTTTCAACATATCTCTCTATTTAGTTACATACTGTAGTTCGTACATTGTCCTAGGGTTTGACCACTTTCGGGCAGGATCATATGCAGAGTTGAAATGCCTTATTTGTGTATTTTGATGTTTTCATAACCAACTAATGGGCATGTAGTACTTGAGGAATTTATAGAGAAGAAATGCCAATTATGTTTTCATGCTGTGGATAACATGTGTGACAAAACTCTAAGGGAAAAAGTGTCATTTGCTTCTCTAGGTGAAAATTCTACTAAGTATTACCAAGATTCGAACTTTAAGTAGTACGATAAAATATTCCTAAATCCTCTTGAATATAGGTGACATCTTTAGAATATTCTGAATGTTAGTACTTTGGCGCAGATTGTTATTCTGTAATAGGTCAGATTACAGATGACGCTTAGAAAATAACTTATTGACCGTACATCCGACATACACCATGGTGGAGCTAGAAACATCTGAGACAAGGAATGAACATCACTCTTTATTATCGTTTTCATTCTACACCTTGAGTGGTTTCTTCCTCTGCTTAACAATTGAACGTCGCAAGTGACGAGTAATTCTCGGCGAAGGAGCGGGTCAAGAAGAGTTGAAGTAGCTGAAGGAGAAGTAAAAGACGATAACAGCCCGACGTCAGAGCAAGTCGTAAACACGCGCTCGTCTACTCCTACTTGTAGGGAGATCGTAAACCTGTTGTACTATAATACACGCCTCATTTACTATATTACCGCAGGTAATGGGTCTCGTACGTTTTTCATCATATCGTTAGTTATCGTCCAAGTTGTTTTATCCTTGGAATACTTCGCAACATTACTTCCCACAATCATAACGTTATACGTAAACTAACTCTACTATGATTAGTTCCGCTCCTTCAGTGAATGGGCAGCGTAGCAGCTTTCTGGTCAGACGCACTCGAGACTGATTCCTGGCCGTCTGGTTTATTCCTGGGTCGGAGAGTGGATGTTCGCCTTAACTTTATTTAGGCGATTGATTGATTGATTGATTGATTGATTGATTGATTGATTGATTGATTGATTGATTGATTGATTGATTGATTGATTGATTGATTGATTGATTGATTGATTGATTGATTGAATTTCCCATCCTTCTAAGTTACTATATTCATTGCTCAGGCCAATTCGAAACCAAATATCTTTTGCAAAGACATGACTCAACAGTGATGATGTTGACAACTTAAGGTATGATTCTTCGTTGAGGTAAGATGATCTGCTGAATATTTAAAAACTGTACTCATGTTCGATGATTCGGTTCATATTTTATGTACTAGCTGATGTACCCGTGCTTCCCTACGGAATTTTACATTGTATACAGAATTCTAGGTTAGGTAGTGTACGCGTTGTGAGCAAGGTTGTATTAAATTGGATAGCTCTTAACGTTACCCTAGAAACGCGACGTTTAAGTCACCAAACGTCTTTTCTTATATGAAGACTGAGAGAATTTGCATTGTGATGGTAGGACCACTTGCCTACCATCAGTCACAATCAGGTTGGGGAGTATTCATTATAATGGTAGACACTCATTCTCCACCTGCATTTTTACATCCTCAGAACGTCTGTCTTAGTGGTTTTCCCAACTGAAATAAACATACGTCATTACAATAACGTCAGTAGGAATGGCGCTACTAAATGCTTTTTTTTGCTAGGGGCTTTACGTCCCACCGACACAGATAGGTCTTATGGCGACGATGGGATAGGAAAGGCCTAGGAGTTGGAAGGAAGCGGCCGTGGCCTTAATTAAGGTACAGCCCCAGCATTTTCCTGGTGTGAAAATGGGAAACCACGGAAAACCATCTTCAGGGCTGCCAATAGTGGGATTCGAACCTACTATCTCCCGGATGCACGCTCACAGCCGCGCGCCTGTACGCGCACGGCCAACTCGCCCGGTGCTACTAAATGCAATGCTTTCCTGTGAAATGCTCGATCAAATGAAAAAAACTCACATTTTCTCACTTTTAACGAGCAGGTCTACGCTACCGATCTAACAGTCCAAAGTTCCAGAGCTGGAATGACAGCCGTGATCCGTGAACACTCTTAGTCTTTTTTTCGGCGGGGAGGGAATCGAAAGTGGAGATTCCCAGGGCAAAATCTACGCCCTTTTACTAATCTGTTTCCTAGGAGTGCCCCATGAGTCGGAAAATCTTAATTCAGTACACTGTCGGCGGAAAAATCTATCTGACCTGGAGGCAAATTTTTCCTCCAAGCCAGTGGAGAAACCCCCTCTTCACTGGTAATTTGCAAAAAAATGAATGTAGAATTTAACAAAAGTGAAGAGGAAGAAGCTTTTCTTAAGAAACGGCTCTTTTCAGGGTTGAATTTTGAGTTACTTAGTGATTTGTGGTGCTATAATTTG
The DNA here is from genome assembly GCF_040414725.1 of Anabrus simplex. Taxonomy (NCBI): domain Eukaryota; kingdom Metazoa; phylum Arthropoda; class Insecta; order Orthoptera; family Tettigoniidae; genus Anabrus; species Anabrus simplex. The sequence goes on from NC_090265.1 coordinate 1,494,154,521, forward strand.
GAATAGGCCCATATTGTTATTCTACTGTAGACCGGGCCATACTACTACTACTACTACTACAGAGCCTCTGTCTTAAGTATGCACACTGCCCATTCAAAACTGCGCATTACAATAGGGATCGAATAGCTGGAATACTATGATGAACCAGAGTGTTAGGTACCAGCGACAGACAGACAGACAGACAGACAGACAGACAGACAGACATAGACAGACATTACGGAAAGTAAAAACTGCATTTCCTTGTTATTGGGGACATGACCGACACACCACTTTACAAATTCTGAGCAATGTGCAGACAAAACTCTTATTTTATATATATAGGTAGCCCCATATGTGGAATAACGTATTCATACAGTTCTAGTGATTAATTATTTTTATTTGTTAATCCTTTTATCCTCCAGGGTTGGTTTTACCACCTCTACCGCCTCAAAGTCAGTGTTCTGGACCGTGAGACTTTGGGTTGGAGGATACAACTGGGAGGAGGACCAGCACCTCGCTCAGGTTGCCCTCCTTGCTATGCTGAATAGGGGCTTTGTAGCGTGATGGGAAGATCGGGAGAGATAGACAAGGAAGAGGGAAGGGAGCGGCCATAGCCTTAATTTAGGTACCATCCCGGCATCTGCGTGGAGGAGCAGTGGTAAACCACGGAAAACCACTTCGAGGATGGCTGAGGTGGGAATCGAACCCCACTTCTACTCACCTGACCTCCCGACAGAAGAAACATCCCTTACACCACTGGCGTACACTGAGAGCTACCAAGGCTATCAGTGAAGCCCAAACCTCAAATGCGAAAGATGGATATCTAAAGCACATTATAAAGTAAGCATCTGACACATTGTTCCATTTACAAACCTCGAAAACAATGAGAAAAAACGTCGCACGTATTTCTGAGAACAAGGCTTCAGAGACTGATATTGCAGCCCAGACTCTCATCCCTCTCCTCTCGACTCACCTTGCAGCTGTATGCCAGATTGGCGCGGGGACCGTGGGAGGGCGGATAGGTGTGCTAGGCTTCGGTCCGTCAGATCGCCACTGCTATCAACCATACGTTTCTCATCGTATGTGCTTCATCACCTCGTCCTTCTGACTTAATTATATAGATAACAGAGTGCTGATATTTCACTCCCGTTTACTTCTACATCTTTGTAGGGAGACACTGCTGGGCTGCTGTTATAGCAGTAATATAGTTCTATTTTTATAGGTAGATCTAAAATGAAATGCAATCTTTCAGGCTTAGTGTTCTCTTTTGTTGGTTGGAATCGAACCCGTGATAATGAGTCGGACACCACCACTGATCTCCCAAGGAATATAATTAACCAGTGAACGATGGGTTCGACCGCTGTAAAATTCAACATTTTCATTTAATGATGATAATAATGGTGCATGACATCTGTATAGGTTTGGTGGTGACCTAATGAGGATAAAATGAATGGCGAAGACATCATATACTCCCAGTCTCCAAGCCAGGGCAATTAACAGTATGAGGGGTGTGATTTTTAAAATTGAATCGGGGTATTTGACAAAAGGCAAGCATTCCATCCATTTAGCCACAAAGTCGGACTTCAATTTGCTGAACCTTAGGCTACCATCTCGAATGATCAGGTGTTGAGTATTGGCAGTAGCTTGTGAAGCAGCCTTGACAACACAGCAGGCTTCTCCGTTGCCTATTGGCTGCAGCTCAAAACGCTTAAGGCTTGACATTCACTAAACCAACTATCGGAAAGGTGTAACTTAAGTCTAGTGGTAGCTCACGTCTTGATCCCAGCATACGCCACTGCCTTACACCGTTCTATCTTCAGGTCAGTTCTGTTGTGAGAGAAGAAAACAGCGTGAATTATAAATATAAAATTCATTCTGGTGGATGTAACAAGGATATCAATAGGGGGAATCATTATTGGTACAAAATAATACGAGAACAATGACCGGAAAACACTTGTAATTAATTATTTTTTTTAATTTGCGGCGTTATTGCAAGACTCTCGATATTATATTGGCTGACTTCAGCTGCTACAGCGGCTCGTGTTCCGAGGCTGAGTGGATCCCGTTCCAGCCCTCGTAAAAATTTTCACATTTCGTGGCCTCCTCCGGGGGTGGCAGGTTATCACCCTAACCACTACACCACACAGGGGAACTCTAGCTATGACTTAATATTTTAAATTATGGAATGTGTGTGAACATATGTCAGTTAATGTGTATGATAAGTCATTAATGTCAAACGTTCCGTCAGTGTCCAGTAATACCTTCAAGACTAAGGTTCGGACATTCGGGACCTAAAAATCGGCCTAGTACAATATGCAGGCAATTTTGTTGTTAAAAATAGCTAAAATATAATCCATATTTGGAAAATATGACCAAAGATATACTTCCAACGAATTATTTTTCGCCGCTAGTTCTCTTATATTAGAGATACAATTCATTATACAATCGTATTGCACTATTTCAATTAATGTCTTTACTAGTTCTTGTAACTTACTCGCATTCGTTCACTGTCAATCAATAAACTGTTGTCAGTGCCGAAGATATGTTTAATGGGCCGGGCTGAGTGGCTCAGGCGGTTGAGGCACTGGCCTTCTTACCCCAACTTGGCAGGTTCGATCCTGGCTTAGTCCGGTGGTATTTGAAGGTGCTCAAATACGTCAGTCTCGTATCGGTAGATTTACTGGCACGTAAAAGAACTCCTGCGCGACCAAGTTCCGGCACCTAGACGTCTCCGAAAATCGTAAAAGTAGTTAGTGGGACTTAAAGCCAATAACATTGTTATCACTATTATTTATATTTTATTGAATATTGTAGCCTTACACAATGGTGACAGGGGCCATATCGCTGCTCCTGTAACCAGTTATCGGAACAAAATATTTAATTGAAGTAAAATGTAAGGTACATACCTCTCAGTATTTTTGTGCTTAGCGGTGATATAATTGTATACAATTAGGAACTTGACAACACTGTATATTGATAGGACGGACCAAACCATCACCCGTAGTATATTTATACGAACTTAGTCAATACAGGCCAGCTAAGGACCGAAAATTGTCAAATTTGTCGAAGCTTTGTGGAGTAAAACATTAAATAACCTTTGTGACTGGTGACAGTTTTAATTATTCACAAAGAATTAATTCACAGTCACGGACATGGTCTACTTAAAAACATGTTTAAGATAATTTCAGATTATTAATATAGATCGGCAGTTTTCTGTTCTCTAGCGGGCTCATTTACATACAGCACATAACACTACCAGTCACCACCCGCAATAGTGAACACACCCCTCCATTCCTTCCTCTCTGATTTGTCTTATGTAGAGGATGGTTGCCCAGTTGTACTTCCTCTTAAAACAATAATCACCACTACCACTTACAGTTGGCGTCAGAAAGAGATTCAACAGCAAAATTGTGTTTTATCCGTAAGCGGAGCCGACCCCCGTGAAGAAGAAAAATATTATTATAAATAAAAGCATAGTAATCTCCGTACAGGCCATGAAGGCCCTTGGAGGGGTTGGAGGTAAAGGCTTCCACTATCCGCAACCTCGGCACATGATGGGGTAGAGTGGTTAGCTGTACGCCTGGCCGCCATTGCCCCCAGGAATTAACCTGGTACTCATTTTTGGTGTAGGCTGAGTGAACCTCAGGGCTATATGCACCTCCGGAAGTGGAAATCTCATTTCTTTAATTTGGCGACTTCCTGACGGGGATTCGAACCGGTCGAACCGAGCATGCCTTTGCCGCCTCGGCCAGGCAGCCCCTAAACGATTATTATCATTTTCTCCCAAACCATCGAACGCTGGACTTGGCGCAGCTCTTCAGCGTGGTTAGTTCGACTGTCCAGAGGGGTTACAGGTATCCAAGATAATTGAGTTTTCACTCAAAATAGATTTCATTAGTTTACTACAAGACCTGTGCTGCTCCGGGGTTAGAAATAGGTCAGATAACTCGTCTTGATATGCCTCTCGTAGTCATATTGTTTTGCCTGCCATTTTCAATGATTTTCTTAATATTTAATATAAAGCGCGTTATGGCATGCCACAGTTCGTAGTCAGAATTCAACCATTATGACGTCACCGTCCGTTTAGTAAAATTCTGTCCATATATTCGCTTGTCTTATTCTGCAGTTCTTCATGTAAAGCTTGTGTCGTAGAAGACAATGGTATTTTTAATCCCAGGTCTACAGTATGTAGAGCGGTTGTCTTGTGAGCTCATAGGTTAGTCTCGAAGGAGCTTTTTTTTACAAGGCAGAGAACTGTTTAATATACATGGTCTTCACTGTTTCTAGTGTAGCTACGTCATCCTTCGACAGGAGTCCCCAGATAATGTCTAAGCCGTATGTTATGATGGGGTCTGTTTGTACGTAGACTTTTCTTGATCAGCATATAAGTTATTCGGAACGCTCTGCCATCTGTACAGTGTATATGGAAGCTGGGAAATGTTAGATAATCAAAGAGTATCTAGAAGTATTCTTCCGTGATCAGAGGAAGTGTATACTCTCTGGCTTGACAGGTAGTAATCAACCATGGCTGCATGCAATGACAATACTTAGGGTGAAAATCACATACTGTATATCAGTATATTAATGAAAGTGTTAGTCGCTTAGCAACGGCTAAGTGTAGAATGTATTGTGGATCAAGGTAAGCCTTCGCCTGCAATTATTGGTGTGAACATTTAATGATTTGATTTTATGATTACTCAAAGTTGGCTGAACTTACAGACCTATCAATATCTCATGATTCACCAGCTGGTGATTCCGGAGATAATAAAACAAAAATGAAGCAAATCGGTCCAGTAGAACGGACGGATTTGCCAAAGCTAATTTTATTGAACTCTTTTAATATATAGGTTAAGAAGGAAGTTCTTATTTTTTGGCTTTGCAACGATACTTTAAAAATAAATTAAAATTACAGTGATGGAAAGTATGTAGGCCTACCCGGTACTGTATATTTACCTCAACGTTTTCGATAAATAAAAAGGGTAATAATAATAATAAGAAGAAGAAGAAGAAGAAACATTGATTATTCGCCAATAAATTACGAATTCACATAAATATTTTAAAATGTCACGTCAAGTAAGTTTTATTAAGAAGATATATTTCAGAACTAAAATGACAAAGCAGACCTACAGTAGAACCGAACGAAAACTTTGCTCCGAAATGCTCCACCATTGTGATTACAGTGACACACAAGAAAGAGATTTCGGTTGAATTCATAGTCAAATACAGTCGAACCTTGACATCTCGAAACTCCATTACTCGATTTTTTTAGTATCCAAAAGTAACTTCTTCACGTGTTATACGAAATTCGAATTTGATTTCTCGAAGCAAAAGCTTCACTGGAAGCAGAAAATATTCTGTAACTCGAATTGTGTACAACATTAACTGTGCTATGCAGCATTTTTGATTAGTGGGTTTTTGTTCCTAATCATACTACAGTATTCTGACCAACCTCGGTATGTGTATGAACATAGGCAGATGAGACAGAAGAAGTATGACAAGGCTCCACAGGCAATCTACCTGGATAATATCACTACCTGGAAAACCTGAAGCGTCTTCTTGAACAGCAAGTGCAAGTATAAAGTTTGGAGAAACACTAAGTGAATGGAAACGTTGAGTGATAAGTGAAGTCGAGAAAGGTCGTAAAAGAAGAAGGATATTGCAGCTGAGTGTGGAGTTCCTCGCAGATCACTATCTACAATATTCGAAAACAAAGACAAGATTCGCCTGGCGGTAGATGAATTCCTCCCAGCACACTATCTACAATATTCGAAAGTAAAGACAAGATTCGCCTGGCGTTAGATTAATTCCTCTCAGATCACTATCTACAATATTCGAAGATAATGCCAAGATACGCGTGGCGGCAGATCAGTTACGATTTGCACCACAACGGAAGAGACCCTAAACATCAAGTTTCCCGGAGCTTGAAGAAGGCGTGATTGAGTGGGTGACCCGTGTGAAGACAAGAACACTCCAATCACCGGTCGCTTAATTAGTGAATAAGCAGAAAAATTCACTAATGTTGTTATGAATCTTTCCAGGCCAGCTCTGGGTGGCCGGAAAAATGTTAACTTCGGAATGAAATTGTGCAAATAGTAATGTGATTTCGGGTTGGCTGAAGGTGCTCAATACGCCAGCCTCATGTTGGTAGATTTACTGGCACGTAAGGGAACTCCTTTCCTGCAGGACAAGATTCTGGCAGCTAAGCGTCACCGAAAATACCGTAAAAGTAGGTACTGGGACGTAAAAGCAATTAAAAAGCTACAGCACATACTGTTTAAGCCATAAAGGGCCTTCGCCTACCAAGGCAACTGCTGCCCTTCCAGGTGACCTGCAGATAATGGAATGTCACAAGGTCAACGTGGTGAACTGCTGTGGGTGGGGTTGGTAGGATACATCTACGGTATCCCCAGCGTGTAGTAAGAGGTGACTGAAAGAGGGAAAGTGGCTCTTAACTTGGGAGCATGGGTTAGCCACCAGGGTTCTCCTAGCTAAATCTAGCCTTTATTTCACTTACTTGTAAAAGGTTCCCCATTTACATCTTTTCGTTCTGACCTGCTTGGCGTCTGAGCCCGGTCCGCTACCTCTCGTTTTAAACAGCTACACAGTTGTTCTTTTCGGACCCCCCACGGTATTAAGTTGGCGAGGACTTTCATTTTCTCGTCCAACGCGGCTCTTCCTTTTCTTTTGTCGATACCTCTATTCTTTGAAATATCGGACATCTTCCATTTTTCCCCCTGATTAGTGTTGTCTCCCTTTGGCCAGTACCTTCATTTTTCGAAGTGTCGGACCCCTTCCATTTTCTCTCTCTGATTAGTGTTATATAGAAGATGGTTGCCCAGTTGTACTTCCTCTTAAAACAAAAATCACCACCACCACCACCACCTCAACCATACGCAGAGGAATTTGAAAACATTTTCACTACCGATAGAAAAGTATTGTTTTGCCAACCATGTGGTAAAACAGTAAGTGCAGATCAACCAATTACCAATAGTTGAACCAGCTACTTCAAATCTAGGCCCATCTAAATACTCCCAGTATTATCTAGATTTATGCAGAGCGTTTGTTTGCGCCGACGTTCCCCTTGGCAAAATAAATAATCCGTGACTGTGAAATTTCCTAACAAAATACATTAATTTGAATTCACATTAAGGAAAAACTATCTTTCAAACTGTTACGAAGAAACCTTACAAAAAATTCGGGGAGTATGTGACAGCGAAAAACTGTACATGAGCATTGACGAAACCACTGATTCAAGTTGCACAAAAAAAGGAGGAAACGTTGTAGTTGGTGTGTTGAAGAATGACAAACCTGCTTTTGACATTCTTATTTACTAGCCTGTAAGGAAATGCCTGCTGCAAACCATGTCATTGTAGCTAGGTTGTTTAATGAAGCCATGCACTTACTTTGGCCAAAAGGTGTAAAATACGACAATGCGTTGCTTCTACTTACTGATTGTGCAGCTTACATGAAGGACAAAAAAAAAAATTAAAAAAGAGCAGCCGAAGGCCTATCTGTAAGTTTTCCGAAAATGATACACGTAACTTGCGTAGTTCATGCTCTACACAGGCTATGTGAAAATGTACGGACTCAGTATCCTGAAGTGGATGAATTAGTGTCTAATTGCAAAAAACGTCTTTGCAAAAACACTCTCAAGAATCAATCTGTTCAACGACGAAAACCCAGGTCTTGCGGTTTCCTCTGCCTATTGCCACTCGGTGGCGTGCCTGGCTTAGCGCAGTGGTATACTACGCAGACAGTTTTGAAAGTTTCGCATCCATTATTCTAGAGTTACTGAAAGGCAGCTCTTTGAAAAGTTAATTTGCGTTTATATCTGCCAATCTAAGCTTCTTGTGCGAAACCCTAAACATACTTGTAAAATCCACAAACCTATTGTCCGAAACAAAACAAAACATTACCAGTTTTGATAATACCTTAATATCTAGTCAGACACATCAAAAATTAATATACCGTACTGTACTTTTTCATTTACAGGCATCCATTTGCCTTAAGGAGACGTTTGGTTGCACCATATTTTAATAAAAAACTTTATATTTATTTACTTCTTGAACGAGAATGGTTGTGTGATATTTAAAGCAGAATATTTAAAAAATATCAAATATTTTAAGGTTTTTTAGTACATAAAAATATTTTCATGTTTTTAGTGCATAAAAATCCGCTCCCTAGTTATATATGTTCTGGGTGGTTTGGACAGCTGCCTCCAATTTTATTATTATTTTATACATTTTTTTTTTTTGCTCTGGCCGTTAAGGCCTATGTATTAGTCCATTTGATTGGATCCACTCACCAAGCTATGTAAACTTATGCACACGGTTTATCGTTTCATATTTGGTGTTCAGTTAGGTCGTGTTGTCTTTGATATTTTACATTATTTCCATTCTTTCACAGGATATCTGCAAGCCTGTTTGTTCTGCTACCTCTTTCAGCACATGAATTTCTTCTGTTTCAGTTTCAAAATTTTCTGTCATTATTGCTATATCATCCGCAAAAGATAAGCAGTCAATTTCTACTCCGTTCTTCTCCGTCCCAATCCTTAAAAGCCTGAACCATTTTCTTCCTTGTAGTATCTGACACCACTTCTGTGTTACTTTCTCCAGTATGCAGGTGAACAAGAGTGGTAAGAGTCCATCTCCTTGCCTAATACCCGTTTTAATTTCAAAGGGTGCTGCGTATCATTCTTGGAATTGTACTTTGGAGATGGTATTAGTAAGGGTTGCTCATATTACCGCTAGCAGTTTTTCGTCACCTCCCATTTCCGCAATTTTTTGAAGCAACACGTTGTGGTGAGTAGAGTCGTATGCCTTCCTGAAGTCTACAAATGTGCACACGCATGTTCGACCTCTCAACATATAGCCTTGGAATTCCCCAAGCGAGCACTGATCTTGCTTGTTCTAGTCGTTCTGAAATGGATAACGATAGAATCTTGTAGGCCTATGCTACTGGGAGTAATGAGATACCACAAGAGTTATTTATATCTTTGATGTTTGCTTTCCGATGTAAAGGATGGATTAAAGCTACCTTCCAGTCCTCCGGTAGTTGTCCTCTCTCCCATATGTCAATGATGGTCATATAAAAGACGTCTATTGCTTCTTCTGGGGCGTATTTCCATAGTTCTGCTATCATGGAGTCTTCACCAGAGGTCTTCTTGGTTTTTTATTCTCCCTATGAGGCATTTGATCTTATCTCGATCCGGGGGAGAAGACGGCAGGTTTTGGCATGTTGATTTGTTTGTTCGGATGAGGATAACTGTTTTTTTTGCACTTCAGAAATGATGATGATTATTAAGAAGGTGTTATTATTATTATTATTATTATTATTATTATTATTATTATTGAGCCTCCGTGGCTCAGACGGCAGCGCGTCGGCCTCTCACCGCTGGATACCGTGGTTCAAATCCCGGTCACTCTATGTGAGATTTGTGCTGGACAAAGCGGAGGCGGGACAGGTTTTTCTCCGGGTACTCCGGTTTTCCCTGTCATCTTTCATTCCAGCAACACTCTCCATTCTCATTTCATACCATCTATCAGTCATTAATAAATCACTTTGGGAGTGGAGACCCCATCGTACTAATAGCCTATATCTGCTTCATTCATTCCATCCCTGACCCGGTCAATGACTGGAAAACAGGTTGTAGGTTTACATTTTTCATTGTTATTATTATTATTATTATTATTATTATTATTATTATTATTATTATTATTATTATTATTATTATTATTATTATTTGGAACTGTAAGGAGACTGACATTTTATGGGCATATCAAAACAATGAACCCTGGGAGACTGGCCAACAGGATACTTCTTCTGCAGGAAAAGTGGAAAAAAACAACCAGGATGGCTTACACAGGTGCACAATGATTTTGCAGAAATAGGTATCAAGGAGGAGGATATAAAAGAAAGGATATCATTTAGGAAGGTCTGAAGAGCAACATGCGAAGCCACGGAACATCTTGGTGGAAGAGGGAGCAAGAAGTCTAAGACTCAAGAATCTTTGGCGAGAGTGTATAGAGAAGGGTATCGGTCTGCGTGACAGAAGGAAGATTGTGTAGGCGTGGCCCACAGTTGGCAGTATCGATAAATAATAATAATAATAATAATAATAATAATAATAATAATGATAATAATAATGAAATGAAGTTTGGGAACCACTTCACGTTGGGCGGACAGTCCTGACAACGCCTCGCGAACTAAATAATGAGCTCCCAATTTGCAACACACCTAATAATATATTATTATTATTATTATTATTATTATTATTATTATTATTATTATTTTGCAAGTTGATTTACGTCGCACCGACACAGATAAGTCTGATGGTGACGATGGGACAGGAAAGGGCTAGGAGTGTGAAGGAAGCGGCCGTGGCCTTAATTAAGATACAGCCCCAGCATTTGCCTGGTGTGAAAATGGGAAACCACGGAAAACCAACTTCAGGGCTGCCAACAGTGGGGTTCGAACCCACTATCTCCCGAATACTGGCCGCACTTAAGCGCTCGGTATATTATTATTATTATTATTATTATTATTATTATTATTATTATTATTATTATTTCTTCTTTCTTCGTTTTGGCCTGCTGTGGACCACGTTATTTCAACCGTTTGCATCCTTGAGCTTTAATTCTTCCCCAGTACTCACGCATTCTCGTTCTGTGAGCCTCCTTTCATTCACCAGTCCACTTCTTGCCCGTTTTCAACTTTGGCCTTTCTTGAAACCTCTTGTATCCCTGGAGCTTTTCCTGGAGAGGAGCACGTTTCTGGATGTCTTCGAGTGTGATTCCTATTTCTTGAAGGTCTTTTTCTACTTCGATAAACCAGGGTCCCTTAGTTTTCTTTTTAAGAAAGTAGGAAAAGATCCTATTGGTCTGTCTCTGTGTGCTCATGCGTGCTATATGGCCATAAAAATTAATTATTAATTATTTATTATTATTATTATTATTATTATTATTATTATTATTATTATTATTATTATTATTATTATTGTCGAGCCCACCGTCTCCCGCATGCAGCATCAACTTACGTGACTAACCGTACGATTAACTAGCTTGGTTTATGATTATTGTGATTATTATTATTATTATTATCATGAATATTTAAAACACTCAGTATGTCCATCATCTGCTAATGTCTCAACATTTGAAGGTATAGGCCTGTCCTCGTATCGAGTTGCCTACCTCACGTGGTACGCCATTGATGCCCTTCATTTATTGAATGCCTCGCTAGTGTTTGGAGTCACGTCCATATTTTTGAGATGCATAGTAGTGTGTTGTAGCAGAGCGCTACAATAAGAGGATTTACGAGCGAGGCAAAGTGCTACAAAAGGCAAGGGGTTTCATTAAAAGCCTCTCATCTAACGATATAACTCTGAAACCACAGGGATATAATCTTCGTTGTGAGGCCGAGCGACTTAACCCAGCCTTCCTTGTTGGAAGTGTCTTTTTGGTTTCCGTCCCTTCCCTTCACACATAAAATACCTCTCCCGACACTCTCTTGCTAATATCGTGTGTTCTGTACAGGCGCAATAGGGATGCTGTACACTCACCTCAAAGGGAATCCGATTAGCTTCTTGTGGCTGCGTGACAGAGCAGAGTGGCACAATCAATAATTAGGCTAAACAACAGGATGAAATGAAGTTTGGGAACCACTTCACGTTGGCTCGGACACTCCTGGCAACGCCTCGCCAACTAAATAATGAGCTCGCAATTTACAAGACACCTAATTAGAAACAACTAATTTACATATTCCACTCCACTGAAATTACAAAGAGCATCGCCTTTCTTTATTAGTGTTTGATGATTGGAATAATACCGGGCTTGAGTGGCTTAGAAGGTAGTGCTTAAATTTGTTAGGTTCGATCTCGGCTTAGTCCGAAGGTCAGGCATGTAAAAGAACTCCTACGGGAGAAATTTCTGGTACCTAGGCGTCTGCGAAAATTGTAGGGAAAGTTCGGACATAATAATAATAATAATAATAATAATAATAATAATAATAATAATAATAATAATAATAATAATAATTTTATTATTTTCTTCTCTTTCCACATCTGTATATGGATTTGGCCCTGCTTTACGGCTGGATGTCTTCCTGACGCCAACTATAATAATTTATTAGACCTATTATTCAAGAGATTTCTATAATATACTCAACTCCTCCACGTCTTCCAGGCACTGCTTCCACTGACTTGTGCTAGGCTCCTCAGTTTCATCTATTACCGAGCTCGATAACTGCAGTCGCTCAAGTGCGGCAAATATCCAGTATTCGGCAACCCAGAAGATGGTTTTCCGTTGTTTCCCATTTTACACCAGGCAAATGCTGGGGTTGTTCCTTAATTAATGCCACGCCTGCTGCCTTCCCACTGCTAACTCTTTCCTGTCCCATCGTCGCCGGAAGACCTATCTGTGTAGGTGCGACGTAAAGCAAAATAGTAAAAAAGTAGTTTCATTTCTCCTATCCGACCTCCCTTGGTCAACTACTGTTTCTTTCCAACTCCGACGGTATTAGAGCATTCGAGGCCTAGGGAGTCTTTCATTTTCACACCCTGCGTGGCCTTTTGTTCCTCTAGCCGATACCTTCATTATTTGATGTGTCGCACCCCTTCCATCTTTTCCCTCTGATTAGTGTTAATAGAGATATGTTGCCTAGTTGTACTTCCTCTTAAAACAATAATCTTCACCAACACACCGCGCAATATTATTCTAGCCATGCTTTTACGCACGCCATCCATCCAATGTCCTTAGGTTTTTCCGCTTCCCTATTTCTCCCAGCCAGTCGACTCTTCCCCCCTCTCTCTCTGACACACACACACACACACACACACACACACACACACACACACACACACACACACACACACACACACACACACACACACACACACACACACACACACACTTTTGAACACCAACCGATTTCGTTGGTTTTTTTGAGCACAGTAGACGATAGTCCATCCATGTGCGCTACACAGCTTGGAAGTAATAATAATAATAATAATAAGAAGAAGAAGAAGAAGAAGTAGAAATACTGCATATGAATAAGAATGTTTCTTTAACGCCCCTTCAATTGCTATATTCATTTATTTATTTATTTATCGTAAGGCATTACAACAAGATCTCTCATTTGTAATTGAAGGACTAACATAAAGAGAGCAATGAAAGTACCGTACATAAAATATGCAAGGACTAAGTCACAAGGAGAAGTCCACGTTTGTGATGTTATTGATGGACGATTCATTTACCATATAGAAGTTCGCATGGTGATCAAGACTGCACTCTTGGGTAATGTGTTGGATTATCGGAATTTTGTCCCGAAAGGAATTCCTGCAACAAGCGACACGGAGTTGTTGCATTTAAACATCCTCAACTTCCACCAACCTAGCTGGTGGAGGTGATTATTGTTTCAAAAGGATGTAACACTAACAAGGAATGAAGAAAGAAAGAGAATGAACTTCTCGGCAAAAGAAAGAAAAGGGTCAAGAAGGGCGTGAAGATGAAAGACTTTCTAGATCATAACACCGGTGGGGTCACAGTAGAAGAAGAGTGGACCAAGGGAGATCCGATATGGAAAGTGAGGAACCTGAAACAAGTAAGTGCAAAACAGTGTCAGACTCAGCTATTGGCCCCGCGATCACCTACACACGCTCCCAAGCTGAGAGCTCTTGCAGGTTCCAATATCAGTCACTTCTTATGACAAGCGGAGGATACCGTGGATCTGTTCTATCTCCTCCATACACAGAGGTTCTGACCTCAGCTGGGATCGAACCCACTATCTGGGAAGGGAAAAAATACAACTAACCTACAGTACCAATGGAAACTGGCAAATGAATTTAAGTCTTTTGAATAATTGTTAATCACTAGAAAATTGTACAACTTTTAGACATTTCGTCTTTAATTGAGGTAGAGATCTTCGGTAACGTTGAGGTCTTGAGCGTTGTATCTTGTGACAGTAGTGAGAGGAGGTTTCCATGAATCCCTGTTTTTTTTTTTTTTTTTGGCTACGGGCTTTACGTCGCACCGACACAGATAGGTCTTATGGCGACGATGGGATTGGAAAGGCCTAGGAGTTGGAAGGAAGCGGCCGTGGCCTTAATTAAGGTACAGCCCCAGCATTTGCCTGGTGTTAAAATGGGAAACCACGGAAAACCATCTTCAGGGCTGCCGATAGTGGGATTCGAACCTACTATCTCCCGGATGCAAGCTCACAGCCGCGCGCCTCTACGCGCACGGCCAACTCGCCCGGTGAATCCCTGTTTTAATGTGCAGAGAATTTACTTTTATCAGTACGGGTCGTGTATGCTTCTGTAGAATTTTTTTACTCTCAGAGGGAGGGATAATCCCGTTACACATCAACAACTACCTTTTTCATCACTAATAATATGTAAATATAACGAAATGGAATATTACGAGTACTTCCTTCAAAACTGCACGCACTTCAGTAGAAATGGACGAGCGACCAAGGACACTTGAATTGTCCAGCTACAGATACTAATATGATCATAATGGAAGTGTATATGTTGTTAACGTGCTTTGTGAAATGGAATTCAGAGGTATATTTAACCTAGGTTCTGTCTACAAAATATTTTGTTTAAAGAGCCCAGGATTTATACGATATTTCATTTAATTCTCTTCGAAGAATTGCGCTTGAAAGCAAAATCCTGTTGTGATAACACGAGCAGTCTGTTACTGGTCCATGAAAATTCCATGTATTGTACCCTATCGCCCATCCAGATTTATACCCGGCTAACCCTTCCTCAGGGCGTGGACCGTCCGAAAGGCCCTCAAAATCTAATGAATAAGTTAATCAATGTGGACAGAAAACGGACAGACATATACGTGAATGAGAACTATATCAATGTAGGGGGTTAAATCTTAATTTATTGATCTAAGACAAAGGAAAAATCAAAACCCATTGAAAACCGTATCTACAACTGTACAAGTCATAATCAAAGTGACTATGGGGTCTCGCGCCCCTAAAACTGGCACATTAACTCCTGGAACTAGTAATGCATTATGTCACGGACACGGATAACAGGTAAGTTTTATCAATGTTAGGTCCAAAGACCAATGATTATGCTATATTTTACGTAAAAGAAGAGGAATAATGGTTCGCACCCACAAGGAACTATCCCGGCTGATACGAGATTAATAAATCACACACTCACATAAATACAACATAGATATGAGACCGGGCTCTGTAACCCCCAAAAATGACACTTATTCTACGTCCCGGTCGCGGTCAGGACCACACAGATGGGATCAAAACTCACACCGTTCAAATGCGCACGGTGCTGGAATCCCTAAAACAATGGAACACATCGAACAAAACAACCACACAGCACACTGAACAAACACACTTGTGACGTGGAAATCACCAAAAGTGACATAAAACACACACACAAGTACCTGGAATAAAAGACACTTAGAAATAACGTCATCTTGGGGGTAGGCGCACGGAAACCGAACCCTTGCACCTTAGGTTCAACTACTGGTAAGCTGAGCTTCGTCCCTGGCCAGGCAAGGCCTAGTCTGGTCTGAACGGCCTTTCTAACGGGCGTGATTTCCTCTTAGCTGATAGGCCTACAATCACGTTCCTAATTACGCACACTGCTGTTTGGTTCACTAACACTTTAGCTTCACGCTAGCCGACTTGAGACAATCTGCCTGTTACAGCCGGAATCTGGCTCTCTCCTTTATAACAAAACATTTCGGAAGGCTACCAATGCATGATACACACACATCGTAGTCCGTACTTTTATTTTCTTTATCTGTTCCGTATACCCGGCATATCCTCAGCCTCCACATAATTTCACTGTTTCTGTAATTCATCATAAGTCGTGTAACTCATTGCTGAGCGTCGTGACCCCATTTGACTTCACACAATATTCTGGATTAAGCGGCGCCAACTTTCCTCTTAAAGCCTGCTGAAGAGTCAGACCGGTGGTACGCAGAACTTGATCAATCCACCTACTCGATGTCCTTCCTCGTGGTCTTCTGCCGAAAACTTTGCCTTCCATGATACATTTCTCCAGATTTTCACTATCACGTCTTACAATATGTCCGAAGAATTGGACGATTCTCTTTATGACTCGAGAGGAGAGACGTTCGGAGATATTCAGTTCTTGAATAATGGATGCATTAGTTCTTTTTTCCGTCCAAGGTACACGGAGCATCCTTCTCCAACACCACATCTGAAAGGCGTCGATACGGTACTTATCACTTGCCTTGAGGGTCCAGGTCTCGGAACCATAAAGGAAAACAGAGAACACAAGAGAATCAACTACTCTTTGTACTGTTTGTAATTGTTCTGCTATGCCATATTTTTGTGAGTTTGCTCATGGCAGCGCGCCCTAAGGTGATACGTCTCCTAATCTCTTTGTCAGAACTTCCAGTATCACAGATGGTCGACCCAAGGTATATAAAGTCATTTACCATTTCCAGTTCCCTTAATCGACCTGTCAGATGGATCTGTGCCGCTCTGACAATTGTCATTAGTTTGGACTTACTCGGGTTGATCTCTAGCCCATATTCTAAACTTCCATCTTTTACCCTTGCTAGTAATTCTGCATGTTCATCTTCACTGCTGGCAAGGAGAGTGGTATCAACAGCAAAGCGCAGGTTACTGATTTTTCGTCCACCAATTGATATGCCTCCAGTCCAGTCATCGAGAGCTTTCTTCATCACATATTCAGCATAGATGTTATATAGAATAGGTGATAATATGCAGCCTTGTCGGACACCCTGCGAAATACTGAAAAATTCTTAAATGTCGCCATCTACCTTTTTAGTTGCAATGTTGTTTCCATACAGACTTTTCAGTAATTATAGTAGATGTTGTGGAATGCCAAATTCACCAAGAACCTGTCATAGTTTATTCCAGACAACACAATCAAAAGCTTTCTTGTAGTCAAGGAAGCATATTAGCACAGGAACACAGAACTCACGAGATTTTTCAATGATTTGCCTCATTAAAAATCTGTTCCCGTGTTCCTTTTCCTGCTACAAATCCTGATTGCTCAATGGATATGTGAGGCATTATGTAAGACTTAAGGCGCTGGTTTATGATGTACAATAAAATCTTACTTACATGAGATATCAGAGCAATTGTACGATAGTTGGAACACTTCCTGACTGACCTTTTCTTGTGCAAGGGGATTAAGATAGAGCTTGTCCAATCATTCGGTCATTCTCTCATCGTCCATATCCTATTACACAATGAGTGCATCACGTGCAAAACTTCTTCACCCATTTCTTTAAGCATCTCTCCAGAAATACCATCCAGTCCAGGGGATTTGTTTCTTTTCAAATGGTAAATGGCGTTCTTGATTTCGCTTTGTAGAATGGGAGGTTCCAATGCAAAAGGCCCTCCTGGTTGCTGGACTGTTACATCATCATTTCTTCCATGGTACAGCTTTTCACAGTATTGTTTCCACCTCTTTAGCGCTTCTTTTCTATCTCCAATTAGCCGTCCGTTCTCGTCTTATATACACCATGTGCGAGGTTTCAATTGACGAGTAATGCTATTAATTTGGTTGAAGAGATCCTTTGTTTGATTTTGGTTCTGGTTTTGTTCTTGTTCTATTTCCTTGCAAACGCTGTGGATGAACTTTGATTTATCATTCCTACAATTACGCTGTCTCTCTCTACATAGGATCCTGTACCTATTTTCATCCTGAATGGATTGGATACCATGTTTCTTCAGACTACTTCTCTCTTCAATCAGTTGCAAAGTCTTGTTTGATATCCAGAGATGTTTTGCACTCGGTGTCCTCCTAGCTGGCTCTGGGAGATATGAGGAGACAATCTCTTTTATTCTGTCCCACGTCTGACAAGGTGATTCGTCTTCCTTTAGTAGCAAATCTGGGAGCTTTGGCCGTACAAGTTGCCCGAAGTGTGCAAGAAATTCCTGGTTAGTGAGTCTAAACTGCTTTGCTCTTATCTTCTTGGTGACTTTTAGTTTTAACCTATTTTCATGGACAACAGATTATGGTCACTGCCACATTCCGCTCCAGGAAAGGTCTTACAATCTAGAACAGATGTCTTCCAACGTTGTCTCACCAAGATGAAATCAATCTGATTCCTGACTCTATCACCAGGTGATATCCAAGTGTACAGACGCCTTGGGTGGTGCTGGAAGAGGATGTTGCAAACTACCATGTCATTGCCAACACAAAACTCCAGTAGCTGTTTTCCTCGTTCATTCCTTTCGCCTAGGCCATAACGACCAATCACAGATCTGATGTCAGTGTCTCGAGTAGTTTCCCCAATCTTAGCACTGAATTCACCTTGGATTATTACTATTTTCCTATTTGCAAACAGATTGATGGTATGTTCTAATAGTTCATAGAACTCTTCTATTTCAGCATCTGATGCTGTAGCTGTGGGAGCATACTTGGATAATATTAATCCTGCAAGGGAAAGCATTCAGTTTGATGGTAATGATTCTGTCACTGATGGGTTCATAGCCTAGGACAGTACTGTTCAGTTTTTCAGGAACAACAATTGCAACACCATTTCGACTCATATTATCGCTTCCCGAAAAGTATACAGTATTCCTTCCATGAGTTACAAAATGCCCATGTCCTTTCCAGTGAGTCTCACTAAGGCCAAGGATATCCACATCATGTGAACTCATTTCTCTTTCTATTAATGCAAGTTTCCCTGGGAGTAGGGCACCACGGACGTTCCATGTTGCAATCCTTCTAATAACTCTCATAGATAATTTACTTTGACGGAATAAAATAGGGGCTTCTCTTAGTACTGTCTCCCCCGGAGATCCGACCGGGAGACTTACTCCGGAACATTTGGAATTAAGCAAAGCCATCATGGGGTTATCGAGGGAAAAGTACAGTGGTGGTTTCCCGTTGCCTTCCACTGCCCCCAAATCCAATGGCTCACCGACCCAGTTTCCCGCTGGGGTTGGTTACCCAGCCTTCCACTGCGTTGCTCGGGTTAACAGGGGCATCGCGAGTAGGTTGGAAATTGGAGGATTGAGGTGAGAGAGGCTAAGAGAACTCTCTTGTTGAGTTCTTATATTCGCATCACACCTCCATTTTGCCAGAGTCAAAAGATGATCGTAAAGACTCTCCCTAGGTTACTTCCCAGGGCCCGTTTCTGTAATTAGACTTTACATATTCATTTCGCTGTGACGTCTGCGATTCACTCATTCAGACATCGTGGTCATAATTGACATGCCCTGGGCCTCAACATCTACTATGAAACTCTTCCAGTTCCATCGCGGCTTGTATTATTGAACCATTCAGTCCCTTGTCATTTAAGACCCTCATTATGCAAAGATGTGAAACTGCATTCCATCAGCTTCAACTTCAACAATGCCTGCAAATCTCATGCACTCCGGAAGATAATAAATACACATGCATGACCTGAATTTAAATGGGTGCCTTCTGTTCTCCAGACTCCCGGTTCGATCCTCTACGTAGGCGCTACCGTCCCTTACACTCTATGATTGCATATAAGCAAACTACCATTTACGACAAAACTAAAAACAGTGACCTCACATAAACACAGCCCTTACATGACTAATATCCCCCGTAATGCAAATCATAAAGAAAGGACAATAACTCTATTTAAAACATGCATTTCCCGCCCCATTCCGGCTATAGACGAAAAGAAACTTCGCAGTGATTAACACTAATTGTTACATATTTACAAAACTGTCTGCGAAAAATAATATCTTACATAATAGTTGGTAAGAACTTACCGTTTTCTTGTCATGACTTATACCAGCCCCTACGGGTTGCCCGTAGAAAGTTAGCCCATGATAGTCCTGGTGATGACGGCTGAATACAGTAGGTCCTAGGCTTCATCCTGGAGTTGAATATCACACTAGTGTAGCCGTCTATCTGAAGCAATGATTAGTCCGCTGTTGCGGTACAAAGAATCGAATAATGATTACCGTCTTTCAACACATGTCTTAGGTAAATGAAATGAAATGGCGTATGGCTTTTAGTGGCGTGACTGTCCGAGGACAGGTTCGGCTCGCCAGATGCAGGTCTTTTGATTTGACCTCCGTAGGTGACTGCGCGTCGTGATCAGGGTGAAATGATGATGACGACGACAAATACACCCAGTCCTCGTGCCAGCGGAATTAACCAATTATAGCTAAAATTCCTGACTCTGCTAGGAATCGAACCTGGGACCCCTGTGACCAAAGACCAGCAAGCTAACCATTTAGCCATGGAGCCGGACATGTCTTAGGTAATATCGTGTCACTGAAAGAGTATTGAGCGCGAACTATTCTAGGGAACTGTCCGTCTCTAGTGAGGGAATATTGGTTAGTTCGTCAGCTCACTCCACTAATATAACCTACGGAAATTATCGGCATCTCTACTTTTTGTTCCTAGTCTTGTCCGACTCATTGGTCGAATGGTCAGCGCTCTGGCCTTCAGTTCAGACGGTCCCGGGTTCGATTCCCGGCCGAGTCGGGGATTTTGACTTTCATTGGTGAATTCCAATGGCCCGGGGGCTAGATGTTTGTGCTGTCCTCAACATCCCTGCAACTCACACACCACACACAACACTATTCTCCACTACAATAACACGCAGTTACCTACACGTGGCAGATGCCGCCCACCCTCATCGGAGGGTCTGCCTTATAAGGGATGCACTCGGCTAGAAATAGCTACACGAAATAATATTATTGTTCCTAGTCTCACTGATTTCACTAGATTGAAATATCCTGCTCACTATCTGTTTGTTGCCTATTGTTCTTTCATTGACACAGACCAATACGCACTCTCTGTGACACGTTCACATAACGGACAAGGGATGCTTGGCCTCTTTGCTCAGGTTATTCTCCGGATAACAAACCGCTATCTATTGTGCGATGACCTACTGTACTTAGCACCAACAGAAATTTGAACGAGAATTTGCATTTTGTGGTTTGATACTACATTATAAATTGCGTACCCGTTTGAAATTTTGTTGCCATCTCTTTCTTGGCCGCTCACTTTCTCTAAGTGTCCAAGAAGGACATTCCAGGAATAATTAATGAACAAGGGGAATGTGTATGTGGGGATCTTCAAAAGGCAGAAGTATTCAGTCAGCAGTATGTAAAGATTGTTGGTTACAAGGATAATGTCAAGATAGAGGAGGAGACTAAGGCCAAAGAAGTAATAAAATTTACATATGATAACAATGACATTTACAATAAGATACAAAAGTTGAAAACTAGAAAAGCGACTGAATTGATCGGATTTCTGGGGATATACTAAAGACAATGGGTTGGGATATAGTACCATATCTGAAGTACTTATTTGATTATTGTTTGGTCGGAGGAGCTATACCAGATGAATGGAGAGTTGCTATAGTAGCCCCTGTGTATAAAGGAAAGGGTGATAGACATAAAGCTGAAAATTACAGGCCAGAAAGTTTGACATGCATTGTATGTAAGCTTTGGGAAGGCATTCTTTCTGATTATATTAGACATGTTTGTGAAATTAATAACTGGTTCGATAGAAGGCAATTCGGTTTTAGGAAAGGTTATTCCACTGAAGCTCAACTTGTAGGATTCCAGAAAGATATAGCAGATATCTTGAGTAGTATAATGGGAGAGTTCTGCGGCCTCCTCCTCCTCCCGCGGGAAATTTGAATTCTGGCGGGAAATTTGAATTTTGGCGGGAAATATGAATTTTGGCGCGAGATTTGAATTTGTAAACAAAGCCACGTGCCTTTTGACAGCTGTCATCGACAACAACGCATCGCTAACCTTAGTACTGCCATCTTGACGGGCCTAAACCTCAGTAGTGCCAACTTAACCTAACTAGCGCGAGATAAACAAAGCCACGTGTTTTTTGACAGCCACGTGCTTTTTGACAGACAACAACGCATCGCTAACCTCAGTACTGCCATCTTGACGGGCCTAAACCTCAGTAGTACCAACTTAAGCTAACTAGCGCGTGGTAAACAAAGCCACGTGCTTTTTGCCAGCCACGTGCTCTTTTGACAGCTGTCATCCGCCATCTTTAAACTACAGAGCACTGTGCTGCCCTCTTTATCGTAGTAGATGTAAAATTCGTCACCTGTCATCGGCAATGCTGCCATCTTGGCGGGCCTAAACCTTAGTGCTACCAACTTAACCTCACTAGCGTGAGATAAACAAATCCACGTGCAGCTGTCATCCGCCATCTTTAATCCATAGAGCACAGTATTTTCGTACTAAGCAAATCATTTGAAGTGTTGCCGAGTTAGCTATGCGATATGTGCACAGTTTGTTTTTGATTTTCATACTAGGTAAGTGATAGGCGAGATAGCTATGCGATATGTGCACAGCGTGTGTTTTTGATTTTTACACTAGGTAAATCATTGAAGTTGTACTTTTGCTCTGAACACATCAAACAATGTTCTTACAGTGTTCGATTCTAGTCTTGCTATGTTTCAATCTAATTTTCTTAGAACAAAGGTATCCCCTAACATGTTGTATCGGATCACATGTTAAGGTTAACGACATCCAGTGCAGTGTTCGATTCTAGTCTTGTTATGTTTCAATCTGATCTTCTTAGAACAAAGGTATCCCCTAACATGTTGTACAGTGTTCGGTTCTACTTGTTTAGTGATCTGAACACATCAATCAATGTTCTGATCACATGTTGTATCTAGTGCAGTGTTCAATTCTAGTCTTGTTATGTTTCAATCTGATCTTCTTAGAACAAAGGTATCCCCTAACATGTCGTACAGTGTTCGGTTCAAGTCTTGTTATGTTTCAATCTAATTTTCTTAGAACAAAGGTATCCCCTGACATGTTGTACAGTGTTCGGTTCTACTTGTTTAGTGATCTGAACACATCGATCAATGTTCTGATCACATGTTAAGGTTAAGGACATCGAGTGTAGTGTTCGATTCTAGTCTTGTTATTTTGCAATCTAATGTTCTTAGAACAAAGGTATCCCCTAACATGTTGTACAGTGTTCGGTTCTACTTGTTTAGTGATCTGAACACATCAATCAATGTTCTGATCACATGTTAAGGTTAACGACATCGAGTGCAGTGTTCGATTCTAGTCTTGTTATGTTCAATCTGATCTTCTTAGAACAAAGGTATCCCCTAACATGTTGTACAGCGTTCGATTCTACTTATGTAGTGTTCTGAACACACCAGACAATGTTTTAATCACATGTTGAAGTTAACGACATCGAGTGCAGTGTTCGATTCAAGTCTTGTTATGTTTCTTTCGTAATCCGCAAGTCTAAACATGCATATCGCTGCACACTCTTGCCTTCGCGATGCGTGTTCGATAAAGTTATGCCTTGACAGAGGAGGAGGAGGAGGCGGAGGTGGTAGAGGAGGAGGAGGAGGAAGAGCAGGAGGTAGAGGAGGTGTCGTATAATCTCCTTCAAGATAGTAGATGAGAGGTTAGGTTAGCGAATGCACTAATGTTTAATGATGATAGCTAACGGAATTTCAAATTATCCGTCACCACAATTCAAAGGGATAGCAGCACGGTGCTCTGTTGATTAAAGATGGCATCTAGATAGAATTTCAAATTGCCGTCACCACATGTTAAATGTATGTAGCTAGAGATAGCAGCACGATGCTCTGTTGAATAAAGATAGCGGATGATAGCTAACGGAAGGTTTTTTATTTTCAAATTATCCGCCACCACATGTTAAATGTATGTAGCTAAAGATAGCAGTACGAAGCTTTGTTGATTAAAGATGACGGATGACAAGTAACAGAACTTTTCAAATTGCCCGCTACTACAGAGAGCAGCACGGCGCTCTGTAGATTAAAGATGGTGGATGACAGCTGACGAAATTACCCGCATGATAACAGCACAGTGCTCTATTGATTAAAGATGGCGGATGATAGCTGTCAAAAAAGCACGTGGCTTTGTTTACTAAACAAGAGCACGTGGAATTTGCCGCCACCACATTTCAAAGGTATCTAGCTAAAGATGGCAGCACGGTGCTCTCTTGATTAAAGATGGCGGGTGACAGCTGTCAAAAAGCACGTAGAATTTGCCACCGGCATAAAGAGGGCAGCACGGTGCTCTCTGGCGGTTGACAGCTGTCAGAAAAGCACATGGGTTTGTTTCCAAACAAGAGCGTGTAGAATTTACCACCACCACATAGAGGGCAGCACGGTGCTCTCTAGATTAAAGATGGCGGATGATAGCTGACAAAAAAGCGCATAGGTTTGTTTCCAAACAGGAGCATAAAGAATTTTTCAAATTGCCGGCACTACATTTCAAAGGTATCTAGCTAAAGAGTGCAGCACTGAGGTTTGCGATGCAAGATGGCGGATGACAGCTGTGACGTACCACATTTCAAAGGTAAGTAGCTAAAGAGGGCAGCACGGTGCTCTCTGGATTAAAGATAGCGGTTGACAGCTGCACGTAGCTTTGTTTCCAAACAAGAGCACGTGGAATTTGCCGCCACTACATTTCAAAGGTATCTAGCTAAAGAGTGCAGCACTGAGGTTTTGGATGCAAGATGGCGGATGACTGCTGTGACGTACCACATTTCAAAGGTAAGTAGCTAAAGAGGGCAGCACGGTGCTCTCTGGATTAAAGATGGCGGATGTCAGCTGTCAAAAAAGCACGTGGCTTTGTTTCCAAACAAGAGCATAAAGAATTTGCCACCACTACATTTCAAAGATATCTAGCTAAAGAGTGCAGCACTGAGGTTTCGGATGCAAGATGGCGGATGACAGCTGTGACGTACCACATTTCAAAGGTAAGTAGCTAAAGAGGGCAGCACTGTGCTCTATGGATTAAAGATGGCGGATGACAGCTGCACGTGGATTTGTTTATCTCACGCTAGTGAGGTTAAGTTGGTAGCACTAAGGTTTATGCCCGCCAAGATGGCAGCACTGCCGATGACAGGTGACGAATTTTACATCTACTACGATAAAGAGGGCAGCACAGTGCTCTGTAGTTTAAAGATGGCGGATGACAGCTGTCAAAAAAGCACGTGGCTGTCAAAAAGCACGTGGCTTTGTTTACCACGCGCTAGTTAGCTTAAGTTGGTACTACTGAAGCTTAGGCCCGTCAAGATGGCAGTACTGAGGTTAGCGATGCGTTGTTGTCTGTCAAAAAGCACGTGGCTGTTAAAAAACACGTGGCTTTGTTTATCTCGCGCTAGTTAGGTTAAGTTGGCACTACTGAGGTTTAGGCCCGTCAAGATGGCAGTACTGAGGTTAGCGATGCGTTGTTGTCGATGACAGCTGTCAAAAAGCACGTGGCTTTGTTTACAAATTCAAATCTCGCGCCAAAATTCATATTTCCCGCCAAAATTCAAATTTCCCGCCAGAATTCAAATTTCCCGCGGGAGGAGGAGGAGGCCGCAGAACTCTCCCATTATACTACTATCTTGGATTCTGGAGGTCAAATGGACTGTATCGCGATTGACCTGTCTAAAGCATTTGATAGGGTGGATCATGGGAGACTACTGGCAAAAATGAGTGCAATTGGACTAGACAAAAGAGTGACTGAATGGGTTGCTATATTTCTAGAAAATAGATCTCAGAGAATTAGAGTAGGTGAAGCTTTATCTGACCCTGTAATAATTAAGAGGGGAATTCCTCAAGGCAGTATTATCGGACCTTTATGTTTCCTTATATATATAAATGATATGAGTAAAGGAGTGGAATCGTAGGTAAGGCTTTTTGCGGATGATGTTATTCTCTATAGAGTGATAAATAAGTTACATGATTGTGAGCAACTCCAACGTGACCTCGAAAATGTTGTGAGGTGGGCAGCAGGCAATGGTATGTTGATAAACGGGGTTAAAAGTCAGGTTGTGAGTTTTACAAGTAGGAAAAGTCCTCTCAGTTTTAATTACTGCGTTGATGGGGTGAAAGTTCCTTTTGGGGATCATTGTAAGTATCTAGGTGTTAATATAAGGAAAGATCTTCATTGGGGAAATCACATAAATGGGATTGTAAATAAAGGGTACAGATCTCTGCACATGGTTATGAGTGTGTTTAGGGGTTGTAGTAAGGATGTAAAGGAGAGGGCATATAACTCTCTGGTAAGACCCCAACTAGAGTATGGTTCCAGTGTATGGGACCCTCACCAGGATTACCTGATTCAAGAACTGGAAAAAATCCAAAGAAAAGCAGCTCGATTTGTTCTGGGCGATTTCCGACAAAAGAGTAGCGTTACAAAACTGTTGCAATATTTGGGTTGGGAAGAATTGAGAGAAAGAAGAAGAGCTGCTCGACTAAGTGGTATGTTCCGGGCTGTCAGCGGAGAGATGGCGTGGAATGACATTAGTAGACGAATAAGTTTGAATGGCGTTTATAAAAGTAGGAAAGATCACAATATGAAGATAAAGTTGGAATTCAAGAGGACAAACTGGGGCAAATATTCATTTATAGGAAGGGGAGTTAGGGATTGGAATAACTTACCAAGAGAGATGTTCAATAAATTTCCAATTTCTTTGAAATCATTTAGGAAAAGGCTAGGAAAACAACAAATAGGGAATCTGCCACCTGGGCGACTGCCCTAAATGCAGATCAGTATTGATTGATTGATTGATTGATTGATATTTTATTTTATAACAAGTAATTCATTTGGTGTGCAGTAGTTTACGTTTTCTAGGTTAAGTTAGGCTAGCTAGGTGTACCTTGTCGAATTTTAGGTTTAGGAAATACTTTAGATAATATTAAATTTTAAAACAATATCTTTAAATATCTGTAGGTTCGTTGCTATAATACAAAGGAAGATTATCATAAGGAGTTGTAACTCATTGTAACTTCCGCAGCAACATTTCGATATTTCGTATAGATATCCGTTCAAACTATCACGAAAGTAATAATTTATTAAATTAAATAACACCATTCGCCTGTACACATCGATTTTAAAAGAAGTTAAAGAGAATACACGGTAATTTCACTGGATAATTACGGTACTTAACAGTTATTGTATTGTTGAAGATTCTATTAGAATTGTTGACGATTGTTGCTACATGCATATGGTAGTTGTGTAAATACAAAATTAGCTGATTACTATATTCCCATAATTTGTGGTCTTAGTTCCCTGCAAGCCTAGTCTTGTACTTTCCACCTTCGTTTATTAATCGAGTAAAAGTTAATAATAAAATTCCTATATCCCAATAATATTGCAGTTCAACCCCCGGCGTAGTTTTGACAGAAATTATTGTAGACAACCTCTTATTTTTCAGCATCTAAGGACACTTTTATCCTCCTTCCCACGTAGTAGGGAAAATAATAGTAATCCATCAGCGGTAAAAATTCATATAACCACATTTCAGCTGAAAATTGTAGTGTAGATACAGTATATTTAGATAGTATCGTATCTTGCCTGCTATATTCGTGTGTATCTTTCGTGTGAATCTATTAGAGCATAGTACTAATAATAACCTGTCTAAGCTTTGTTCGTATCTTTGAGTACACTAGTTCTTGCAAATTTCAAACTTCCAATTTTCATTTCTGTTTGTGCTTAGTAGTGGCATACGGTACCGGTATTGTAATTAGGATACGTCTGAACATATGTTAAACTTATTGTAGTGTACTGTACAGTAGTATATGAGTAATACCTATCTTATTAGAATTTAGCGTGCTTATTTTATTATTGTAAAATATTTGTATAGTATCGGTTTAGTAGAGGTATCTGTAGAAAATCTTTTACTAAAACTCTGTTGTTGTAATTAGGATACCGCCGGCTTAATTGCAGTTTAGATTTGTGTAATTCTTCGGTATTCCTTTCGGTATTCAGTAATTAACATGTGTTGTAGGCTAAAAATAGGGGTCGACTAAGTAGTACTGTAGTGTAGTCGTATATTAATAACCTTATTGTCGTGTGATCTTCGAGTACTATCCCAGACAATATATCCCTCCGTTCATTTTTTTCTGCACATAGGTTACAGTATTTTATTTTTCCTTTTAATTTTTCCCCCGTAACGAATGGATAAGGAGTGCAAGTGTAGGGACTGTGGGTGTGGCGAAGCATTCAGGGGTATGAGGGAGGAGTTGGAGAGCTTGGGGGAGATAATTAGGATTCTCACGGAAGACAGGAAGGAAGATAGGCCTCCCTCAAACAATGTACAGGTTACAGTAGGTGTAAAGAGGGAGAGGAAGGAAAGGGAGGAGTTGTAGAAGACAGGTGGTCTAATTTTCTAAGGGGAAGGAGATTGCAGGCTAAGGGCTCTATTCAGGATCAGAATTTAGGACAGGTGTCTGTGCGAAATTGGTACGAGCCACTCCAGGTACAGCGACAGAGGGAAGATGAGGAACAGGGAACTGTTGCTGAGATGTGTGGAAGTAGGAGGAAGGGAAAAGGTAGGAAAGGGAAATGTAGAGTAGAGGATAGGAAAAGACAGGTAGAACAGGGTCATGGGAAGGAGAAAAGGGAGGAGAAAGTAGTTTCTGCAGCTATCAGGAAAGATAGGGCTGACCAGGAGGGGAGGGATCAAATGAGGTGGGTAGGGTTGAGGCTCTGGTCATGGGGGATTCCATCGTTAGACATGTGAGGAAAGTGTGTGGAGGAAAGGGAACCAGGGTAGAGTGTTATCCAGGAATTAGGTTGAGGCAGATGTTGAGGAAAGTAGAAGAGAGGGAGGTGGGGAAGGAGAAGGTGGTAGTGTTTCACGTTGGTACCAACAACGTAAGGCAAGCTGATATAAGTACCAACATAGTTGGGGATGTGTGGGATCTGATAAATGCAGCACGGATGATATTTAAGAAAGCGGAGATTGTTATCAGTGGAATTATGTGTAGGAGGGATACTGACTGGAGGGTGATTGGGGATTTAATTGAGACTACGAAGTGGGTATGCAGGGGACTGGGAGTGATATTTCTAGATCCTAATGGGTGGGTAGGAGATAGGGATCTGCGCTCAGATGGCCTTCACTTAAAACGCAGTGGTTAGGAAATTTGTTTGGAAAGGTAATACATTAAGTAATTTAATAGATATATACTTACCAGATATTGTAATAGGAGTTGAATCATGGCTGAGAAATGATATAATGGATGCAGAAATATTCTCACGGAACTGGAGTGTGTATCGTAGAGATAGGATAGGAATGGTAGGTGGGGCAGTACTCATTCTGGTGAAAGAAGAATTTGTAAGCTACAAGAAAGTTAAAGATGACAAACATTAAATTCTAGATGTAAGGCTCAACTCAAACGATAATAGGCAACTTAATGTCTTTGGAGTGTACAGACCGGGAAAGGGTAGCGCTGACGCTGATTCAGAATTATTTGATAAGATAATCAGCTATGTGGGAAGCGACATGGAAAGTAATGTGATTGTAGCGGGGGATCTGAATTTACCAAATGTCAGTTGGGAAGGAAATGCGAACCACAGGAAGCATGACCAACAAATGGCAAATAAGCTAACATGGGAAGGACAGCTGATTCAGAAAGTGATGGAACCAACCAGAGGGAAAAATATCCTGGATGTCGTGCTGATAAAACCAGATAAGCTCTATAGGGAAACCGAAGTAATAGATGGCATTAGTGATCATGAAGCTGTTTTTGTCGTAGTTAAAAATAAATGTTTTAGAAAGGAAGGTCTTAAAAGTAGGACTATTAGGCAGTACCATATGGCTGATAAAGCAGGCATGAGGCAGTTTTTAAAAAGTAACTACGATCGGTGGAAAACGGTAAATAAAAATGTAAACAGACTCTCGGATGGGTTTAAAGCAATTGTTGATGAATGTGAAAACAGGTTTGTACTTTTAAAGGTGCTAAGGAATGGTAAAGACCCACCTTATTATAATAGAGAAATAAAGAGACTAAGAAGGAGGTGCAGAATGGAAAGAAATAGAGTCAGAAATGGCTGTGGAAGTAAGGAGAAATTGAAGGAACTTACTAAGAAATTGAATCTAGCAAAGAAGGCAGCTAAGAATAACATGATGGCAAGCATAATTGGCAGTCATACAAATTTTAGTGATAAATGGAAGGGTATGTATAGGTATTTAAGGCAGAAACAGGTTCCAAAAAGGACATTCCAGGAATAATTAATGAACAAGGGGAGTGTGTGTGTGAGGATCTTCAAAAGGCAAAAGTATTCAGTCAGCAGTATGCAAAGATTGCTGGTTAAAAGGATAATGTCCAGATAGAGGACGAGACTAATGCTAAAGAAGTATTAAAATTTACATATGATATAAATGACATTTACAATAATATAAAGTTGGAATTCAAGGGGACAAATTGGGGCAAAAATTCATTTATAGAAAGGGGAGTTAGGGATTGGAATAACTTTCCAAGGGAGATGTTCAATAAATTTCCAATTTCTTTGAAATCATTTAAGGAAAGGTTAGGAAAATAACAAATAGGGAATCTGCCACCTGGGTGACTGCCCTAAATGCGGATCAGTATTGATTGATTGATTGATTGATATATCTCTCAGCGCACGTTTCCTTGCTCGCTCGATTACGGTAAACAAGACAGTCCGCGCTGAAGCCTCCCTGTCCACAGGCTAAGGAGTAACTTTGGCTCAGCAAATGCTCCCTAAATTTTATCCTGGGATGGCTGCTTGGTACAGTTCAGTATATAAATATTTTAATAATAATAGCTCTTAAGGCTGATTTGAATCAGTCCACCATTTGGAAGTTAATGCCAAAATACAGGAATAAAGGAAATGTTGATCGAGTGAAATGTAGAGGCGGGAAAAGAGTTTCAACTCGAAAACCAGACAGAATACTAGAGTGAATCTAATGTCTCTCAGCGATCATCGCCTCTCATCTGCAGAACTATAACGGGAGGGGGAAGAAATGTGTGATGTGACAGTAACCAACAGAATTGTTAGAAGTAGACTACTTGAAACAGGACTTCCAGCCCACCGCTCCAGAAAGCAGTGTTTGTTGACCAAACATGCTACAAAGGCGGCTACAGTTGACGAAAGAACATGTAGCATGGCCATCCATGAATCAAAATTTAACCTCCATGGCTCCGATGATAAAGTATAAAACACAAAAAGTAAAGCATCCACTACGACAAATGGTCTGAGCTTGTACTTTCAGACATGGGGAAGGTCGTCCGGACTTCATGAGTAGCACTGTTATTGCAAATTGTTCGAAAACTTTGGGATTTGATGATATTGAATTCGATGCAGTTTTGGACGGAAAAGAAATATATTCTTTAAAGATGGCACAAAACATTTCTTACGGAACAGAGATTATGTTGAAAGAATGTTGGTGACCTATCTCAGTCTCGTTGGCCGAATGGTCAGCGCAGTTGCCTTTGATTCAGAGGGTCCCGGATTCAATTCGCGGCCGAGTCGGGGATTTTAATCACTTCTGATTAATTTTTCTGGCTGGAGGACTGGGTGTTTTTCCCGTCTCAACACTCTCCTCTTCATATTCAGACAACATATAACACTACCAACCCCACCAGAAACACGCAATAGTGATTACATCTCTCCATATAGCATTGGCATCAGGAAGGGCATCCGGCAGTAAAACAGGACCAAATCCACACGTGCGACGCAGTTAGCACCCGCGACCTCACAATCGTGGGAAAAAACTATAGGAAAAGGAGAAGAATGTTGGTGGCCTATCGTGAGATGGAGTGCAACATGTCTTTGAAGTCTCATTTTTTGCACTCCCACTTGAATATTTTCCGGACAATTTAGTGGATGTCAATGACGGACAAGGAGAGCGGTTCCATCAGGACATTTTCACAATTGAAAAGCGGTACCGGGAAGATGAAACCTAGCGATGTTGGCAGATTACTGTCGAGGAAAATACCAGCAACATCATAAGTAATTCACATTTTCCGCGGTTTAAGAAATTTTATGTGTTGAACTGAGAAACTACGTGATAGTAAAAAAAAAAAAAAACAAACAACTGTATCGGGATTCAGCATGTAATTTTTCGTTAGAACAACTTTCGCCCAGAAAGCAGGAAGAAAGTAAAGAAACCACTTTTCTCTTTGCGAAAATCAAATGATCATAAATATGTCTCGGTCGTGGCCATCCGTCAGCGGCTGCTAATTTTAGATAACAACCATCCATAAGATATAGCCTGCATAGTAGCTAGGTAACACTGTCTGGCTTACTTCACAGCCTGCACGGTTACTAGGGTTCTTTCGTCACACATTTCGTGACGCTAACTTTCGTAATAAATATTTTCAAGATGAATCCCCGCCTTAAGACATATTTATGTCAAAAGGTCAAAATTGTTTAACTGTGTTGTGAATCGGGTTATTTCTAAAACATTAGACTCAATTTAACCTTCGATAGAGTAGTAAAAATATATTTTAAAACATATTTTTTATAATTTATACTAGTAATTATGACTAGTAACAAAACGTCCTAATAGCTGCCCGATTGTATTAGATAATTCCCAAATATTACTTCTTTTCAATAACCACTGTATAAATAATTCGATTATGTACTTTTAGGGTGTATTCTTAATTGTCTGTACTCGTAATCGGCGTAGGCAAGACGTTACCGTGCGGCTTAACAATGACCCGTTTGTGGAAAATGCCGACTGGCCACGCTGCTAGGCGCTGTGTCGTCTACAAGTGTCGAGGTGAAACTTATTAATGTGCATAAGAATCTAACTAATTCAGTTTCTGTATAGTAATTCTTCCTTCCATGCAATTTAATGGTAGTAGTACTTACATTACTCTCGGTCTACGTCCTCGATGTTTTTTTTATTTGTTCGGGGCGTGTATACAGTATATGTGGATCTTTTTCCCCTACTGACACCATATTATATGCATGTAATTGGAATGGCAGTAGTGTGGAATGTTGTGTGTGAGGAAAGGAAGATTAAGGACGTCACAAACACCCAGTCCCCAGGCCAAGGATATTAATCATTACAATTAAAAACCCCTGACCCGGCGGGAAATCGGACCCGGGTCCTACGGGTGACAGGCGGACGCGTTGCCCCCTACACTGTAGGGCCGGACTCCAAGATGTTACTTTCTCCCAAATGTATTATGAACTGGCTTTTGTCATTAGTTGGTTGCTTTTAAAACAATCAGGGACGCTACGTATGATTTTTTTGTGACTACTTCCTTAATGCCCCTATATATTTGCAGCTTCCAGAACTTCCTTCATTTATTTCGTCTTCCGCCGTACACTTTTTGGACCGCACTTCACCCACACAGTTTTCAGCACTATCATTATTGTCGGCAAGATTGTCATCGTCGCTATTGGTCACGCTTTCATTTACAGCATTTTCCCATGGTCTCCTCGTCTTAATAATTCCCAGTGAAGCGGTACACACTTCGAAGGGGAGAAATGGCTAAAGAACTCCCTGCTGATATAAGGAAGTGATGGCGCAGAGATTACTTTGTAGTTAGAAGGCATGTTTATGGTTGCCTCATTCAGGCGTTTAGTTTCGCAGATATCGCTTTTCTGCTCCCCATATGTTGCAACAGTAACTGTACTCCCTGGCACGTAAGCCGATAGACTAAGGATACAACCTTACTATTTCTCCCGTGTTAATTCTGAAGGTAGTGATTTTCAGTTATTTTCTAACTGTTGGCTTCGATTCAGTGTCGTCAACCATACCGTTTAGGGACCCTACTTGCCGATACGACGTCTTACTGTTGCTGTTTAACCTGGCACGTTGGCACTATACAGTCATGGTTCATTTCGTGATTTGTGACAATTATATATTGTTAAAATCCCTACTGTTACATTTACGGGTATAATTAAAGCATATTTACTTTTTATGTGGGTTGTAAATTTGTTACCGCCTCTGTAGTGTAGTGGTTAGCGTGATTAGCTGCCACCCACGAAATTTGAAAAGTGGTACGAGGGCTGGAACGGGGTCCACTCAGCCTCGGGAGGTCAACTGAGTAGAGGTGGGTTCGATTCCCACCTCAGCCATCCTCGAAGTGGTTTTCCGTGGTTTCCCACTTCTCCACTAGGCGACTGCCGGGATGGTACCTAACTTAAGGCCACGGACGCTTCCTTCCCTCTTCCTTGCCTATCCCTTCCAATCTTCCCATCCCTCCACAAGGCCCCTGTTCAGCATAGCAGGTGAGGCCGCCTGGGCGAGGTACTGGTCATACTCCCCAGTTGTATCCCCCGACCGAGAGTCTGAAGCTCCAGGACACTGCCCTTGAGGCGGTAGAGGTGGGATCCCTTGCTGTGTCCGAGGGAAAAACCGAATCTGGAGGGTAAACAGATGATGATGATGATGATGATGAAGTAAATTTGTTTTGGTGAGCAGAATTGTAACATGTTCGAATAATGCATTTAATAACACAGTTGGTGTGGTGTGACGAACGCAGCAGTTTATTAATTACGATCTTATTTCGTCCACAACTTACGTATAGAGTTCGATTAGGATGTCTAAGAAGCAAGAAAAGTCTGCAAGAACTCCTCCGGAAAGGAAAGCAACATCTTCTATACACATCCGTTCAGTTCAAATAGAAGGAACTTTCGTTATCAACCTAACTTAACGTTCTCTTGTCCGACCCGTTGGCTGAACGGTCAGCGTACTGGCCTTCGGTTCACAGGGTCCCGGGTTCGATTCCCGCCCGGGTCGGGGATTTTAACCTTAACTGGTTAATTCCAATGGCATGGGGGCTGGGTGTATGTGTTGTCTTCATCACCATTCCATACTCATCACGACACGCAGGTCGCCTACGGGAGTCAAATAGAAAGACCTGCATCTGGCGAGCCGAACCCTTCCCGGGATATCCCGGCAATAAAAGCCATACGCCATTTCATATATTTTTTTAAACGTTCTCTTTTGTCACGATTTTGGTACGGTGTATTCTTGTTGACTTAAGGCATATATACATGTAATACATTTCATTTGCTTTTTTGTATTATTACAGAGTGGTTTCTCTTCAGTCCGACAAATAATAGCGATTTCAAGAAGGGAGCTGAATGATTTACACGAGGCAAACGCCGAAAAATACGGTTATAGTAATGCGTACATCAAAATAAAGGCAGGCATATATAACATTAAATTGAATAATAATATTAATTTCGTGTGGCTATTTCTAGCCGAGTGCAGCCATTGTAAGGCAGACCCTCCGATGAGGGTGGGCGGCATCTGCCATGTGTAGGTAGCTGCGTGTTATTGTGATGGAGGATAGTGTTGTGTGAGGTGTGTGAGTTGCAGGGATGTTGGGGACAGCACAAACACCCAGCTCCGGGGCCATTGGAATTAACCAATGAAGATTAAAATCCCCGACCCGGCCGGGAATCGAGCGCGGGACCCTCTGAACCGAAGCGCAGTACGTTGACCATTCAGGCAACGAGTCGGAGATTAAATTGAATGAGGGTGAGAGAGAGTGTATTTCTTTAATTACCGAGCTCGATAACTGCAGTCGCTTAAGTGCGGCCAGTATCCAGTATTCGGGAGATAGTAGGTTCGAACCCCACTGTCGGCAGCCCTGAAAATGGTTTTCCGTGGTTTCCCATTGTCACACCAGGCAAATGCTGGGGCTGTACCTTAATTAAGGCCACGGCCGCTTCCTTCCCACTCCTAGCCTTTCCCTGTCCCATCGTCGCCATAAGACCTATCTGTGTCGGTGCGACGTAAAGCAACTAGCAAATTTCTTTAATTACTCATTAAGCTTGAAAACCGACTCAATTACGAATATCTTGACTGATCATTTATTATCATTTGCTTGGGTAAGGGAAACTCCATTATTGATTATTTACGTTGAAGTTAGTTTGTTGATTATGTCTCGTGATTTCTATATGTAACTTTTCAAGTTGGCAGCCGTGATGAGCAATTTTAAAAAAGAGAATAGGGCGGTGATATTTCCCTTACGTGACGAGTACTGTACACGTGAGGGAAACATGTAGCTGTCATAAGAATCAGACCATTATGTCACTGGCTAGGACAATCACGACCGTGCGTGTGACTGGTGCCTCGCCATCAACAATGATGAAATATCAAGAGCTCGCTGAATAGTAACATTTTGAGTGTGGCGATAATACCTACCGCATTATAGCCATCTTTTCCATTCAGATGACTTACAGCTATCGCTGTAGGAACTTTTGTTCACAGTACGGTATGCATTCATAGCAATATAGATTGCCATTGTTTCTCCTTTGCATTTGGGCATTAATGTCTCTTGTCCTTCATTTCTGATATTTTGTAGATGTATCCTAGCACGGTACAGTGGTGGAACTTGATACAGCAACCCACTTTGAAAGTGATGTAACCCAGGCCATGGAGACTGGTAACGAGAAGCCGTTGAACGTCTATGAACGGTTTCCTATAATAGGTCGAGGCAGTGTGACGAAATATATGTGGGATATCCTCAAAAATCGTTTAGTGTAATATACTGAAGAAGTACACCGGTAACAGGCATAATCAAAGATAAACGCATCATCTCTTATCATACCTTACATATCTTACATAGTGTCTGCCAAAACGTTTTCTCAGCTCTACATTCTTTATATACCTAAATATAAAGATATATTTACAGTCAAATTTAAACAGAAATTAATCGAAGCTTTTGTAATGCCACATTTTGACTATTGTGATGTTTTCAATGATGTGAGACCACAATTGTCCCGAAGGCTATAACGCGCTCAAAATGCAATTTAAGAAAATATAACCATGGGTCATCATCATTCCTAGAACTGTCCGGCTCCATGGCTAAATGGTTAGCGTGCTGGCCTTTGGTCACATGGGTCTCGGGTTCGATTCCTGGCAGGGTCGGGAATTTTAACCATCATTGGTTAATTTCGCTGGCACGGGGGCTGGGTGTATGTGTCGTCTTCATCATCATTTCAACCCCATCATGAGGCGCAGGTCTCCTATGGGTGTCAAATCAAAAGACCTGCACCTGGCGAGCCGAACATGTCCTCGGACACTCCCGGCACTAAAAGCCATACGCCATTTCATTCCTAGAACTAGAGTGGTCTCGACTCCATGTTCGTCTCAACCATCATACTTTGTCTCTCCTTCATCTAGTTCTTACTACATCTTTCGCATCTTACATTACTTCTCAAATGTTCATAACAGAGATACAAGATCTCATACATAAAACCTGCTCGTCATTCCTTACCATCGAACTGCCGCATATAACAACTCATTTTCTGTGTTTGCCGCACGAGAATGGAACCGTTTACCGGTTGACGTCAGAGGAATATCAACCGCAGGGTCATTTAAATGAGCGTTAAGAGGTACAGCAGGATACGAGTGATCTGTGCATTTCTGGTCTTTCATTGATCGTACTAGTACATTAAACTATTTTCACTGGCTATTAACAGACACAGGTGAGCTGGAATACTTATTATAGCCACGTGTCGCTCACGTTTAAAAGTGAACCGACTAAGGGCCGGTATTATAATTGAGGTTTAAACTGTTGGTTCAGTTTAAACTTCGGTTCATCTGTTAGTCGCGTATCATAAAACTTAATCTTAAGTTTACCTAGAGATTAATTTTACTGCCACTCATCTACCGTTTAAACTGAAGTTTAAGAATACTTAACCTAACATGGCAGAACAAATGGATCTCGAAGATATTTTTGAGGTGTTTGAAGAAATACTAAGCGATGATGAAGAAGTGGTTTAAATTATTGAACGACCACGGGCACCACGAGTTTTTCGAGCAAGCTCACGTCACTTTCACATATGGAACGAAACAGTTTTTAAGTAGGTTTAGACTTACAAAACAGACTGTATAACCCTATTTCAGCAAATTGCTGTTGGAATAAAACATGCAACGGAAAGGTAAGAATGTAAAAATGACTTGTTGAACTGTTTGAATATCAGAAGTGTAAATTTTTAGAAAATAAAGTAACTTCCTTCTATTTGAGAAATCATGCTGTTGAACCCCTCAGTCAGCTACTAATAGCATTGCGGTTTTATGCCTCCGGTAGTATGTTTATTACAATGGGAGATTGCGGGGGGAATTCGTAAGGCCACTGTTTCACGGATTATATAAATATTTCTGTACTAATTGCACAAGCAATTCTATTTCCTTACACGTAAAATTAGGACAACGTTTATTGTTTTTATCCCCCATTTTATCTACAAGAAGTAAACAAAACTTTATCGATAGTCATCTTTACTTGCAAGTCACTGCAAAACATTATCGACAATCGTCTTTTCTCGCAAGTCACTGCTACCAAGATCGTATATTTCCTTCTTCACCTCAGTTTAACGTAGGCCGGCCATTATAAGACTCGACATCGGTTTAAACTTAAGTTACAGTTTAACTCAATCTTCAGTTTAAACCTTCATTATAATACCGGCCCTAAGCTGAGATTCTATCCGAGAACCTTGAGGTTACACTAATCTATAAAACCCAAGGCCTCCCCATGTCCTTGCTATGTATGCACGGTATCTGGTGTTATCCTCGTGTTTGTTCAGTATTCTTGTTACTCTCTGTAGATCGGCGTCTGATATTCTTGGAATTAAATTCTGCGTGTCAGCTTTGAGAAGAGCCTCAGGAATGCATGCAGAGTGCATTGCCAGCCAGCAGTGGAACCTACACGGGTGGGTTCACGCACTTCCCAAGAAGGCGCCTGTCTCTATGTAGGAATGTTGAAATTACCCTCGCATTAGGAATGCTGGAACAACATACAGCACATTATATTAACAAGCAAAGCGCTACTGTACACTGATATTGTCTCATTAGAGGTACAACGTGATGGCTGAGTGCTAATCGCAAGGGAAACACAATGGCGTAGCTTATTTATTCACTGGCTTGTGCAATAAACTTCAAATATTCATGCTCAGAATTCATAACGTATACAAAGGGAAATTACTGTAGCGTATTGCTTTCATAAGCTGATATTGAAGGAGAGCTATCACAAACACCGGTGTAAAATGTCAATAGAAAATAAAGGCCTAACTAGGATTTTCGCCTGTCTGTCTGTTACGTCATCAGCCCAGAAGGTTGTTGGATCCTACAGACTGTCACCGATTTTCCCAGTGAATATCGGATTTTCAGCAAACAGAGCAGCATACTATCACCAGACATATCCGAATACGCGACACAATCATACAGTCGGGTACCAAACAAAGGTGGCAGTGGTGGTGGTGATGACTGTTTTAATAGGAAGTACAACCAGGCAACCAATCTCTAATAGCACTAATCAGAGAGGAAAAAAAATGAAGGGGTCCGCACTTCGAAAAATGAAGGTATCGGCCAAAGGAAAACAAGGGCCATGAGGGGAGTGAAAATGAAAGACTCCATAGGCCTCGCAACATAATACCGTCGGGATCGGAAAAGAACAAGAGTTGACCAAGTGAGGTCGGATGGGATAGAGGAGCCTGGTACAAGTAAGTGGAAGAAATGCCAGGACTGAGCTAAGGGCCCTGTGGTCGCCAACCCACGCTCGCAAGTTCAGAGCCCCTGAGGCCCCTTTTAGTCACCTCTTACGACAGGCAGGGGATACCGAGAGTGATATTCTACCGCACCCACCATAGGGGGATACCAAACAAATCCACCTTCGAAGATAATAATAATAATAATAATAATAATAATAATAATAATAATAATAATAATAATAATGAAATGGCGTATGGGTTTTAGTGCCGGGAGTGTTCGAGGACAAGTTCGGCTCGCCAGATGCAGGTCTCTTGATTTGACTCCCGTAGGTGACCTACGCGTCTTGATGAGGTTAAAATGATGAAGACGGCACATAAGGCTACACCCAGCCCCCGTGCCAGCGGAATCAACCAATTATGGTTAAAATTCCCAACCCTGTCTGGAATCGAACCCGGGACCCCTGTGGCTAAAGGCCAGTACGCTAACCATTTAGCCATGGAGCCGGATAATAATAATAATAATAATAATAATAATAATAATAATAATAATAATAATAATAATTTATTTTAAATCTCGTATGTATATCTACGCTATTAGTTATGCCACATTATTCGTAATTTTTAATTACCGAGTTTTCCCTTCTAATTTTATTATTGTTCGCCTCCGTAGCGTAACGGTTAGTGTTATTAGCTGCCGTCCTTGGGGGCCCGGGTTCGATTCCCGGCCGGGTCGGGAATTTTAACCTTAATTGGTTAATTTCAAAGGCTCGGGGGCTGGGTGTATGTGCCGTCTTCAGCATTAGAATTCGTCAGAGATAGAGCGCCACACAGGCTATTTACCGTCATGTTATCTTTTAGGCTGGCTATGCAGTGAAAGAAGATGTTTAGTAAGTCAGAGGTAAACGTCGCTTGGGACCCATAAAATGTATAGGAATTTTCTTCGTATCTCTAATCGTTTTCGAGAGAAAAATGTTTTCCTCTGTTTTGGCGCATTCTTTATCCTTGGTCTCTTTGTGTTGGTTTCTTGACGGACCGTCCTAAAATTTGGCAAGCATACAACTGGAATCTTTGGTTGACATACAGTCTGCTTACTATTGCAGTGTATCTTAAGGGGACCCTACTGGAAAATAAAAAGGGAACCTGAGATCCATAAAAGTGAATACCCTACCTTAAGATTTAGTCCTATTAAATAAGGGAGTCAGCGTGTGTACTTAAAATTCTATTTCCTACAATAAAAGTATGTAGGTCTTTCATTAGTAATTCTAACAGCATTCCAGAAAAAATATGCTTTTCTATTTGTTACTATCATCATCATCATCATCATCATCATCATCATCTGATTACCCTCCAGGTTCGGTTTTTCCCTCGGACTTAGCGAGGGATCCCACCTCTACCGCCTCAAGGGCAGTGTCCTGGAGCTTCAGACTCTTGGTCGGGGGATACAACTGGGGAGTATGACCAGTACCTCGCCCAGGCGGCCTCACCTGCTATGCTGAACAGGGGCCTTGTGGAGGGATGGGAAGATTGGAAGGTATAGGCAAGGAAGAGGGAAGGAAGCGGCCGCGGCCTTAAGTTAGGTACCATCCCGGCATTCGCCTGGAGGAGAAGTGGGAAACCACGGAAAACCACTTCCAGGATGGCTGAGGTGGGAATCGAACCCACCTCTACTCAGTTGACCTCCCGAGGCTGAGTGGACCCCGTTTCAGCCCTCATACCACTTTTCAAATTTCGTGGCTGAGTCAGGAATCGAACCCGGGCCTCCGGGGGTGGCAGCGAATCACGCTAACCACTACACCACAGAGGCGGACTGTTACTATCATATTATCTCTTAAACGAAAGACAATGTGAAGCCAGTTAGAGGAAAACGTACGGCTCGGACCCTGTTAAATATTGGAGCAGAGAAGGTGTACGTAAGAATTCGATATGCCAGAAAATACTTTATACGAATTTTCTTAGTAACTTTAATGATTTCCGAGACAGTTTTTGTTTGTTTTGGTGCTTCCTTTTGAGGGTTAGAGTGTAATATCTTTACTTTGAACGAATAAAATAAGCCACGCAACGGTGGAAACTGTACCATGTATTTCGAGAACTGTTACACGTAATGTGTGTGATTCACAGCACCTACTCACCCTTTCACTTTTTCCTTACTTTTCGCAGTAACCAAGTACAAATGCGACTGACTCTGCATCAGTTTGAGGACAGTACAGTAGCACCGCGTGTGAGTCCATCTTAGTGTGAATGCCTTCGACTGGCAGGCAACATGAATAGGTTAAACAAATGACGAAACAGAAACAGATAAACCATTCAGTCAGCTGTCACGGCATGGAAGTTCACTGCTAGATACTGCAACTAATAAAATATAACGGAGATTGTTTCACCTCTCGCTCAGTCGTAGCCTTCCTGATTCTTAACAATTTCGAAGTTGTTATGTCAAATTTTAGCGCTATGTCTGGGAGACATACTGTTCTTTAGGGAACCGTTTTACACGACGTATATACGCAGGCCAATTATTCCACATATATTCCAAAAATAAAAGTTAATATAAATCATTAACATTTTTTTAAATTTGTACTTACGTAGATACGTATTAAATAACCCCTTTATTGCGTCATGATGGTTTTCTGTCCATTTGCAGATCCTTTAAATCTTTCGGAAAACTACAGAGACAGTCTTCCTTAGGATATAAAAAAGCAGACGTTGAGCGAATATCTGCCATTATAATGAAAACTCCCCAATTCGATTGTGACTGGCAGTAGGTAAGCGGGCCGCCATCATAATGAAAAATCCCCAGCTCAATTGTAACTGACAGTAGGCAAGGGAGGCTGCAATTAAAATGAAAATTCCCTAACCCTGTCTTCACATGAGAAACGACGTGTAGCGACCTCCCCGTCGTGTTTCTGGGGCAACGCTAAGAGCTATGCAATTTAATAAAATCATACTCACAACCTGTACACTACTTCAGGTTGTATTCTGTACTATACCCTTAGAAACGTCGAAGCAGCAGTAACCTGCTCTTGGGTTCTGCCACACCGCTCTGAATAAAATATAATTACCGCTCGGAGACTCTCATCTGCTTGGGGAGTGATAAGTTCGGGATTCTACTTCATGAGTTGCTACATATGGGGATTAAATACTACTGGTACTATCGCTACTAAATGAGAATGGAACAGGTTAAATTTTTACTAATTAAATTATTCTAATCGTGAAATTAATTAAATTACTAAAGTTTAAGCAGATAATAACACCATTAAATTTACTCAAATCGTAGAACAACAATCAATACTTAGGTAACGCCATAAACAACAATTCTTCTTAAATTATTAATTCATCTGAAATTGATTGCTGACACCAGCGGTGTGGAATATTGATTAAATGACTGACGTAACTTTAGTTATGTTTCATCTAAAAATGTCAAATACAATAATTGTTACATATGGTAACTCTGAGCAGTGTTAGACTTTTCTTTAGTAAACTGACAGTTACGCACATGCGCGTGACTCGTTTCCGGACAGTGAGCTGCTTCTGTTGCTAACTTGCTATCCGACCAGGCTGCAACATGGAGGTCCGTTGGCGTGTGTGTTGGAAGACATATTTGAGTGTTGGAGAAACGGGGTCCTATTCTGCGGGTTAAAGTAGCTGAAAGCTAAGGCTATGCCTTAAATTAATATTTGTATTCAGAGTTATTAACTTTTATGTTTTAATTTGATGTTTATGTCATGTGAGAGTCGAATTTCTGCTTGTGTGGCTACCTTCAAACGTGTCTTTAAGAACAGTATGTGAGTTATTGGATTACATGTGTTTGGATACGCTGAACAGAAAATGTAAGTAATTATACATACATACATACATACATACATACATACATACATTATCATTATAGACTGTTATGCCTTTCAGCATTCAGTCTGCAAGCCTCTGAGAATTTACTAAACGTCGCCACAATCCTCGATTTGCAACTAGTGTTGTGGCCTCATTTAGTTCTATATCTCTTATCTTTAAATCGTTAGAAACAGAGTCTAACCATCGTCGTCTTGGTCTCCCTCTACTTCTCTTACCGTCCATAACAGAGTCCATTATTCTCCTAGGTAACCTATCCTCCTCCATTAGCCTCACATGACCCCACCACCGAAGCCGGTTTATGCGTACAGCTTCATCCATCGAGTTCATTCCTAAATTAGCCTTTATCTCCTCATTCCGAGTTCCCTCCTGCCATTGTTCCCACCTGTTTGTACCAGGAATCATTCTTGCTACATTCATGTCTGTTATTTCTAACTTATGAATAAGATATCCTGAGTCCACCCAGCTTTCGCTCCCATAAAGCAAAGTTGGTCTGAAAACAGTTAAGTATGGGAGCTGACTTCCTTCTTACAGAATACTGCTGATCGCAACTGCGAGCTCACTGCATTAGCTTTACTACACCTTGATTCAATCTCACTTACCATATTACCATCCTGGGAAAACACACAACCTAAATACTTGAAATTATCGACCTGTTCTAGCTTTGTATCACCAATCTGACATTCAATTCTGTTGGATTTCTTACCTACTGACATCAATTTAGTCTTCGAGAGGCTAATTTTCATACCATACTCATTGCACCGATTTTCAAGTTCCAAGATGTTAGACTGAAGGCTTTCGGCACAGTCTGCCATTAAGACCAAGTCGTCAGCATAGGCCAAACTGCTTACTACATTTCCACCTAACTGAATCCCTCCCTGCCATTTTATACCTTTCAGCATATTGTACCCGACGTAGTCAGTCTGCGAATACGAGACACCCCAGGGGTGCTCAGTCCGATGGCTTTAGGCTTTTAAAATAAATGAATGTGGCAGG
Source organism: Anabrus simplex (assembly GCF_040414725.1). NCBI lineage: Eukaryota > Metazoa > Arthropoda > Insecta > Orthoptera > Tettigoniidae > Anabrus > Anabrus simplex. The sequence continues at coordinate 1,494,198,477 of NC_090265.1, forward strand.
ATTATCATAGGGTTCATCGAATAAGCACGTTCCAGGTATAAAACAAATATGACACCTTTATTTAAAATAAATGAAATATTAACCATCCTGAAGTCTGTGATTATGACTATGATCACTACGTTATGTACTTTAATATGGCTCTTGATGTAACAAACCTAAGTACAAACAAATGGGATGGTACACGGCAGTTGTTTCCCTAATATTCTAACAGAGTATTTTTACATTGTTAAATTTTTTTATCGTCTTTAAAGTCATTAACTTATTTATATAAAGTTGAATCAAAAATTGTCATTCAGAAAAATGAGGTCTGGGCCAAGCCTTCATCGACAATCTGGAAAAAATGTAGTAATTGTAAGAACGAGTATAATAAAGAAATACCTAAGGTTCAATAAGTTAACAATTATAGCAAAAATAAAATTTACATTCGTTATCTTAACAATTTTGTAGTTGTAAAATGAAAAGTTGAATTTGCCTTGGTTTTCTCTAAGTTAATCCGAGACGTCGGATATACCTGTTCACGTCGTCTCACATCTCTTTTCGTGAGAATTAATACTGAACTTTAAGCATCTGATCAATAATTAAACAAAATAAAACGCCTTCTAAGCTTACGAACATAAGTAAATGGGGAGAATATCATCCATGTGGAAATCCCGTCCACTATCCATCGATAATATCAAAGTGTCACACATTTTCAGAACAGAACATATAGAAAATAATTCTCTAACTACTAGCAAATTACTACATCTACAGCTAACTACGGAAATTATCAAGAAGACTGTGATTACCAAGAAGAAAACATCTACACTATTTACATGTCGACGAGTGTCGATCAACCATATTACTCTCCTGTTAACAGATTTATTACTTTCCGGTAAGATTGAGTTACCTCATGAGAGCGAAAAATTGCATCAACGAATGAACTTGCATAGTCACGAATCAAATATTATTTAGGTATTTCATCGAAGACCTGTTCTTCAGACCTAAGGCCTTCACGAACATTCACCTGTACTTTCAACTTGAAATTATGGAATTACTTGAGAAAAGTTGGGATATTCCCACGAATTAAGAAGTACATCGATTAACATGGACTTTCATTTCTTCATCTGAAGACACTAATATTAGACTACACTGCATTCATCTCGAATAATCCATTAACATGTGAAAAGCTCAGTTTCACGAAGATTCATATCATGCGCAATTATTCCATATACTCTACACGTACAGTGTACCACAATGACGACTCTAACTTGTCGCATCCTAATCTAAAATATGTGTAGCCACGAAATATCAGGACCTACCATCGTCCTACAAATACATAATATCCACTTAAATGTGTCTCGATGATTAATTGCTCCAACTAATTATCACATGCCCCAATGCACATATTCACATTAAATTCGTACATATAATTCAGACTCAATATCCCGATGACACGTTATCTCAAACACGAGGTACAAGTAGAAGTTCCATTACAAGGAAAATATTGAAAACATTGACAAAATATCCTATCATTAAATCCATCGGATATAAATTAACTCGTATTCGTGACGAAATTCACTCAATAAGCAAAGATGGTGTCGATAACACATGGATAACTCTATCAGAACCCTCACTGTCAAATTCATGGCCACATGGTCATTAAGCAATTGCCTGTGTCAGTTTTTACGACATATTCGAGAAAATATACAACCATAAAATGTGTCAAAATAGATTACTAAGAAGGAAGAAAGGATAGAACAAAACTACATAGAACAGATATAAATGAGACGTAATCGACTTAACTTAAGGAGAAATCTTCACGTCTGGAAGTCTGGATTCTCAATCAGCCATGCTATGATGAAAGAATCTGCATCCCGACGCCGCCGACGGTGGTCGATGGTTTAGAACTTCATGGTGAAGCGCTGGTAATCCATAATGCGAAGTTCCGTCCTCTTCTATAAATGATCACGTCCAAGTCTTCCGCGTTCACTCGTGAGAAAGCTGAAACTTACACAAAGTGCTTTAGAATAAACTCCAAACACACACGTAACTGTAATTTTGGAAATGACACGTACTTAGGGATTAATATCTGCACATTCGACGTCTGATCACCGCACTGCTCTAAGTTGTATACAATTATCAGAAGTGTAGAGCACAGGAGTGAAGCCACTGTTCCTGACGACAGTATTCACGATGTTCCACGTTGAAAATCTTGCTGTCAAGGGCTCTGAGCGACTGAAGGTGATAGTCCAGGAACACGTCCGTATGTGTGAGAGTGAGTACTCTTATCACATGACTTAAATATCATGTCTGGTGCACATGCACGGAAGTAAAGTCAATTTAGATACTAAATTCTTCTCCCGTATGGACATACAACTTTATCACCATTTTAGCCACAAGGTCGTGTAAATCATTTCAAAAATTTTAGTTTTTAATTTATATCCTCTAAATGTGCTATTATTTATCCATTTGATTTTAATTTAATCCTTGAGCCTTCCGTAAATATGCATGTCACGCCACCAAAGATATTATAAGTATTTCATTCATATCGTTCCTCGCAATGACAAGTGACACGCGCTAGCATCTTTCTTTCTCTCGCCAACCTTCATTTTTTATTTTTATTCTGTTAGCCAACCGGCCGCCCTCTTCAAGTAAAAAAACTTGTTCTCGTCCTCGTCCAAGGTCGCGCACACCCCATCTCGCCGACAAGCGAACACAAGCCACACCGACACCTGTCCAGTCAGCTGTGGCCTCACGGTCACAATATGATCCATGTAAACTACAAACAGCAAAGGTGAAAGATTACAGCCTTGTCTAACTCCTGTAAGTACCCTGAACCAAGAACTCATTCTACCATCAATTCTCACTGAAGCCCAATTGTCAACATAAATGCTTTTGATTGATTTTAATAATCTACCTTTAATTCCATAGTCCCCCAGTATAGCGAACATCTTTTCCCTCGGTACCCTGTCATATGCTTTCTCTAGATCTACGAAACATAAACACAACTGCCTATTCCTCTCGTAGCATTTTTCAATTACCTGGCACATACTGAAAATCTGATCCTGACAGCCTCTCTGTGGTCTGAAATCACACTGGTTTTCATCCAACTTCCTCTCAACGACTGATTGCACCCTCCCTTCCAAGATGCATGTGAATACTTTGCCTGGTATACTAATCAATGAGATACCTCGATAGTTGTTGCAATCCTTCCTGTTCCCTTGCTTATAGATAGGTTCAATTACTGCTTTTGTCCAATCTGAAGGTACCTTACCAACACTCCACGCTAATTTTATTACTCTATGAAGCCATTTCATCCCTGCCTTCCCACTATACTTCACCATTTCAGGTCTAATTTCATCTATTCCTGCTGCCTTATGACAATGGAGTTTATTTACTATCCTTTCCACTTCCTCAAGCATAATTTCACCAACATCATTTTCCTCCTCCCCCTGAGCTTGACTGTTTGCAACACCACCATGATGATTTCCTTTTACATTGAGAAGATGTTCAAAATATTCCCTCCACCTCTCCAGTGATTCCCTGGGATCTGTTATGAGTTCACCTGAATTGCTCAAAACACTGTTCATTTCCTTTTTCCCTCCCTTCCTAAGATTCTTTATTACTGTCCAGAAAGGTTTCCCTGCTGCTTGACCTAGCCTTTCCAGGTTATTACCAAAATCTTCCCACGACTTCTTTTTGGATTCAACAACTATTTGTTTCGCTTTGTTTCTTTCATCTACGTACCAATCCCTGTCTGCCTCGGCCCTTGTTTGGAGCCATTTCTGATAAGCCTTCTTTTTACGTTTACAGGCTGCTCTCACTTCATCATTCCACCAAGATGTTCGCCTTTTCCCATCTTTACACACAGTTGTTCCTAGGCATTCCCTTGCTGTTTCTACTACAGCATCCCTGTATGCCACCCATTCACTTTCTATATCCTGAACCTGCTTACTGTCTACTGTTCGAAACTTCTCACTAATCATATCCATGTATTTCTGTCTAATTTCCTCGTCCTGGAGATTTTCTACCCTTATTCGTTTGCAGACAGATTTCACTTTCTCTACCCTAGGCCTAGAGATACTTAGTTCACTACAGATCAGATAATGGTCTGTATCATCGAAAAATCCCCGAAAAACTCGTACATTCCTAAAAGATTTCCTGAATTCAAAGTCTGTTAAAATATAGTCTATTATGGATCTGGAACCCCTAGCCTCCCATGTGTAGCGGTGAATAGCCTTATGCTTGAAGAATGTATTCGTAAACAGCACAGAAGTCCAGCAAACGCTTCCCATTCCCATTAGCTCCCATATCTTCCCCACATTTACCAATCACCCTTTCGTATCCTTCAGTTCTATTCCCAACTCTCGCATTGAAATCGCTCATTAGCACTATTCTATCCTTGTTGTTGACCCTGGCCACGATGTCACTCAATGCTTCATAAAACTTGTCAACTTCATCCTCATCTGCAGCCTCACATGGTGAATACATGGACACAATTCTTGTCCTAATTCCTCCCACTGACAAATCTACCCACATCATTCGCTCACGTGCCTAACAGAAACTATGTTGCGTGCAATGGTATTCCTGATAAAGAGCCCTACCCCAGACTCTGCCCTTCCCTTTCTAACACCCGTCAAGTACACTTTATAATGTCCTATCTCTTCCTCATTATCTCCCCTTACCCGAATATCACTTACTCCTAGCACATCCAGATGCATCCTCTTTGCTGACTCAGCAAGTTCTACCTTCTTTCTTCCATAAGCCCCATTAATATTAATAGCTCCCCATCGAATTCCATTTCGTTCGCCAAGTTGTTTCCAAGGAGTCCCTCGCCTGTCAAATGGGAGTGGGACTCCATTACTCCCATAGGTCCGAGGCTTGCTTAAAGTGTTCTGAGCTCGGTAAATTCATGAAGCAAGATGCTGCCCTACTTGCACATAGTCCAAGTGAGGATCTCTCCTCTAACGGGTTATGGACCACCGGTGAATTGTGTAGTCCTAGCCGCCTGAGCACAAGGAGGGCCACGACTCAGAATATGTCCGAGATGCCCACTCCCATTCCATAGCAACTGGTATCCCGACTCTCAGGACCACTTACTAGGCCACTCAGCCGTTGCCCACGGTTCACGAACTAGGACGTGACTACAGTAACCCACAAACATGAGTAATTATACATTCCTAAAAAAATGATGAATTCCTACGGCCGTGAATTAGTTGAAGAAGGTATTACCGTATATCGAAGTAACAAGCCATCGCTCGTCATTTGACATTATTAAAATTAGGCCTAGTCAACAACTTTTCGTTCTCTGCAAAAGGATTTGTAATAATGTCAAAACGTTAAATCATTATTGTTAAGATTCAAAATGTAACTGTAATTAAATTATGAGGTAATTTGGAAACGCGGTATACCGTATGTGCCTATGAGTGTTAAAGTCTTTCTGTTATTTCAATTTTATTGTGATTATCGTTGTGTTTAATTTTCTAATCCTATAACCTTTTTTTGGATTTATTATTATTGGGGGTGTATTTCATTCGCATTAAATTTCCTTCTTCTTGTAATCTGATCACTGTATCCTAATTTCGTATGATGCCCTTTGTTGGGTGACTTGTCGTAGTGGGATCGTTTCTTCTTGTCTCTTTCTTTCGGCTTTGGTTTAAGTTCTATCTCATATGCGCATTGTCGCGGTTCCAAAGCCACCTCGTATTAAATTTAATAACGTCGATGTTAGCCCTTTGTTGAAATCTCCGTTAAATGAAATGTTAAATTCAATCAAAATATTTCCTGTTATTCTATGTAATAGTAATAACTATTATTTATCTTCTGTAACATCACGCTTTGTAGGAAATTAAAATTTGTTTCTCCTATTTCTTAAATCTTTGTTTGGTTAACGCTCACCTGACTTATTCATTCCCATGTTTTGTTTTTTCTTCTCATTATTTGTTGCGTCACTTATCTTATCTGTACGCATTAATTTAGCCGGCTGTGGCCGTTATTGTTGATAGTTTGGCTTGGCCAGCTGCATTTTTCTCTTCGTGCGTAGTTGTTCTATAAAATTTGTGGAACTTTCATATCATTTCCCTTTATTATGTTGTGATCATTTAAGGGAATTTTTCTGCTATTTATTAGTTTATAATTCCACTAATTTATTATTTTTCATTGTAATATTTATTTGTACTTAGGTCGCTATTTTGAGTTGGTGTATGTGACCACATTGCCATGATTGTTCTTCAAAGATTTAAGTGAAAATTACTTGAAACAAATTTCAATTTATTTAGATTATTTGTAGCTGGTAAACTTACTGGCCAGTATTTTAATTTTTCTTAAAAAGGCTTTATTTAATATTAATTATTGATTTATTTAAAGGTATCATTTTCTCATTCTTCCTTATGTTTTAATTCATTGTAATAATTTAAGAAGGTACCAGCCTTTCTGTATTTTGTAGATTTACATAACTGTAATTATTCATGAAATTTTAATTACCTTTTTAAATTAAGCATTTCATGTCCAATTTTAATTTGGTGTTTTCATTTGGTATACTTAGTCACAGTGACCTAGAAACTTCTTAAGTGTAAATTTAAGATCCACGTCTCTTATTTCTCATTATGTCTGGGTCCCTTGCACGTTTTATATTCGTAAGCTGCTGCACCCAATGTAAGTCACTTTGTGCTTTGATGTTGATTTTTTTTTTGTTTGACTGTGTTCATTTTCTGTGTCCTTGGGCCGTTGCACATTGAATTATGTGAATTAACTGTTCCATTAAACAATTAGGAGTTTCCTGAGAACACACCACAGTTTGGGAGTTTACTGCTCCCTGTTATACTACCGTTATCCAAATTAGCACAACAATAGATATGGCCTCAACTGGCCTTTCATGATTTGGTATCGGATGGATACTCAAACCAATTTTATCAACTTATTACATAATTGACCTGAGTTTGCTATGAACTGAAATACGAACTAACATAGCATGTATGATTTGTACATAAGCAAGTTGTAAACACTTATGAGCACTTATGAACATTGTGTTTTACACATGGATTCTGTGAGTGAAATATTTTTCTGAATATATTTTTCTTTAGATCAGCTGAACAGACCTATCTAACATTTACATAATAGCATTTTACACACTCAAATGTCTAATCCGATCGGGTCTGCATGATTTTCGTTCATTTTATTCTAGTTATTAAAGAAATGTCTTAAAATATACAGCTTTACATTTACAGTCTTATTTATTTACACTTTACAGAGGTACGTTCAGAGATTTAATTATTCAGTTGCAATTTTCTTGGATACCGTAAGCGAAATGTTGTTTTAAGAGACGTAACCAAGCTGCCCTCCTTCCCTTATGTTACTGACCTGATATTTACATTACAGCGTGGGTGGAGCCTCCCATGCTGACCATACAACAAACTAAATGACACGAGAAAGAATCAGCTAAGCCTTTGTTATCCTAATTCTACCATTTACATACACTCCTGAAAGAGAAGACATTCTATCATATCTAACCTATACAACTTACTTGGAGCAATAAAATCACGTATCAAGCTGTCTGTTATTTACTTCTAAGATGCTGACCGCACCTGTCATTAAAATAATTCAATATTACTTAATGTTCTGTTTATCTCACTCGTCACAGTGGCTATGGTAATGTCCCACTGTGGACGGTGTGTGTGACCAAGTCCAATTATCTCACATCATGGCATTATAATAATTTAAACTAGCTTGAAATGACGCTTAACTTTAACATCAAAGAGTCAGATCAAAAATAAACAGGCATGAAAATATATCTGGTTTTAAGATCCTCATAAACTATCCAATAATCACCCTACCATGACAAAATTACGAATGAAAAGTCAAAACAAACGAGGGACATAAATATTCAAATCATAAATCACTTTATTTGGAAATGAGGTGTCTACCTCGGTGGCAAATGATACACTAAAATACATTATTGTCAAGCACTAAATTTTAAATTAACAAGAGAAGAAGACATTTTCCTAGAATACAATATTATACAATTTATTTACACTAACATATTTTCTATTAAACACACAGCTCATACTTAATAAATTTATATTGTTTACAAAATTCTACTTATAATATCTCCTGTACTTACAAACATAGTCAACTCATATACAGTATGTGGAATTACTTCAAATAATACTATACAGCTGGTATAAGATTAAAATTTACATTGCATTTATTTATTTATTTATTTATTTATTTATTTATTTATTACCCATATTTTAACCTAAGTAGCATAACGACCTGCTGCGTCTTAACCTGAGCCCCTTTTGCCACCGCTTTTCAGAGTTCCTGAAGGGCCTTCACAGCTACCGTAGCGGTCCCAGGGCCCTCGAAGTCCCCACTGTACTTCACCCATACAGGCAGTCCCCTACTTCGGCTGTCCAATCTCCATAGACCAGGGGATGGAATTAATTTATTTACGCACATTTTTTATTTACAATAACCTGCAATGATCGAATGCCCTCTAACATTTCCCTTATTTTCTCTGTTGTTGTTTATTCTCTTCTTGAATATGTGTAGAGATTTTAGAAAAGGATCAAACACTACCCCTGGTAAACTGTTCCACACATTCACGCCCTTCCCAATGAATGAAAATTTACCCCAATCGCTTCTGCTAAAATTCATTCTAATTTTATACTTGTGGTCAGTCCTGTCGATATAATTATTCTCCAACTGAAGCCTCTCACAGACTTCTCCCAATACTTCTTCTCCTTTGTAGGCTCTATATAAACCTATAAGTCTAGTTTTCTCCCTTTTCTTACTTAGTTTCCCACACATGTTCCTCTAACATTTCTAATACACTACTTTTTCTTCTGAAATCCCTACACTACTTTTTCTGAAATTCCCTGTTACAAATCTTGCTGCTTTCCTCTGCACTCTGTCTATTTCTTTTATTAGGTATCCTTGGTGAGGATCCCAAACACTGTTTGCATATTCCAATAACGGACGAACCATACGTAAGTAACTTTTCTCTTTGAATTCTTTGTTGCATCGTTTAAGTAGCCTCATTATGACATTAACGATCTTATGCATTCCTAACAATGTCTTCAACATGACCCTTCCAGTGCAAATTACTTTCAAATCTCACACCTAAGTATTTACACTTGCCATCCTTTGGGATAACTACCTCATCCAAAGTATATTTAAATTCAGTTTTAAAGCTCCTATGTGTCTCTCCCTCTCTATCTTCTGATTTGGTTTCCAACTCTTCTCTGAATTCCCTACTAAATGCTTTCTCAGTATCTGTTAAATAGTGTTCACCCCCTTCTCCCACCATTGTGGGAATTTGGATTCGTTTTCCTTTTTGATTCCTTATATATGAATACAGCTTTCTCCATTTCCCTTTGTGGTCATTACCCGCTTGAAGTATACCATTCATGTAATTCTCTTTTGCTTCCTTTTTTCACTCTATTCAGTTCCCTCATTAGCTGTTTTCTAATTTCTCTACTCTCCCTACCCTCTTTGATTTTCCTGTTTACTATTCTACATTTTCTTTTTTTCTTATTTCCCTTGTATTTAAACAGGGTCTGGGGGCATTTTACCCTTCTTAACAGGTAAAAATCTATTCTTTCCATCCCGAATTATTCCTTTAAATTTAGCCCAAAGTGTACCACATTACTCCTTTGACCTATCCAGCAACTGAATTGTGATTTAAGGTAAGTCCCAAATTCATCAACTTCAGTTTTTCTGTACAATTTCTTGTCTTATGTGATCCTCTTATTAAGCATTTTTGGTACCAGTCCTACATCCATTATTACAGCTTTATGGTCACGTATTCCTTCAATTCCTTCAATTCCTTCAATTCCTTCAATTTCCCATGGTTTAACCAAGAACACATCTAGCAAGTTATTGAGACGAGTCGGTTCTTGTACTACCTGTGTAAATCCTCCTTCCCAAATTAACTTATTTGCCAGTTTCTGTTCATGGGCTTCACTTGCAGCTCCATTCCGTTCAACTTCAGGCAAGTTTAGATATCCCCCAATTATAACCATATCATTATTATTGTTTTTATGAGTATAGTCTATTATTTTCTGAAAAATTTTCATGTCTCTTTCCTCTCTTCCAGACCTATATGTTCCTATAATTCCCACCTGCTTCATATTATCACAAACAATTTTTATCCCTATTATTTCATCCCTTTCATCGGTAAACCATTCATGTGAACAATTAGTTTCCTTCACCAGAATAAACACCCCCTCCCATTTTATCTCCTCGGTCTCTACGATAGACTGTATACCCTTCTGGAAATACTTCTCTATTCCTTCAATTCCTTCAATTCCTTCAATTCGTTCAATTTCCCATGGTTTAACCAAGAACACATCTAGCAAGTTATTGAGACGAGTCGGTTCTTGTACTACCTGTGTAAATCCTCCTTCCCAAATTAACTTATTTGCCAGTTTCTGTTCATGATTCCACTCCTATCATCACATCAGTCTCATAAGATCCCATCAATGTACCGAATTTTAATTGTTTATTTACTACACTCTGACAGTTTACTAAGAGCAATCTCAGACCCCCTTCCTCCCTAAAACATGACTGTTGCAGTTGGGTAACATGAAATTCCTTACTTTCCTGAGTTTCATTTTCTAGTTAACGTCCGTAGCAAAATGTTACAGTGTAAGATATTGATAATCATTATTATTATTATTATTATTATTATTATTATTATTATTATTATTATTATTATTATTATTATTATTATTATTATTATTATTATTATCCACAGGTGTCATTTTAAAATATAAAGTAATTTGGTATCAATTTATCAGAGGACATAATCTGCAATCAACTGAATCTTCCAAGTGCGCCTGGATGTTGTGATTATGGCTGTCTTTATATCCTGTGTTCGAGCATTTATAAGCAGACACCTGCCTTTCTCTATTACAAAGCGGCTAGTTCCTCTTTATTTCATTTCTTATTTTCGACTTAGATTCTTATTTATATTTCACTCTTATTATTACCTTGGAGCTTTATTTACATTCCTTCCACGCTTACTCGTAGACATTGGCTCTCATACCAGCGCGTAGCTCGTCGCCTATTAATCCAGGATTATTTTCACTAGTACCTCAACGTAACATTTCCCTCCTCTTGCGGGGATTTGTTTCTTTCTCATTTTGCTTCTTGCTCGATATTTTCATTTCTAACTCACATATACCCATCCGATCGGCACTGTATCAATTTATTCACTGTTTCGTAAACACAAAACATTTATCACTAATTTCTTAGAAGTTCCCAATAATTTATTACTGCTTTGACTATCAATGGCAGGTCCTTCCATAGACATCAATATCCACCTATTCTGACGTTATGTTGAAGACTTCGTAAAATCCATAACTTGGTGTTGGCTAAGTAATTCAAATCGCAACATTATTATTATTCATATTATCCGACTGCACAACATTTCATAAGTAGTTATTGCTAATTACGTCATCAAAATATCATGGCAATTATTATTGTCGTTGCGACCCATCACTACGAAATTTTCATTCGCAACAAAACATTAGTATTATTATTTCACTTATTATTATTCTCATATGCCTTAGAAATTAGGGGCACGGTAGATATAATTTTAAATTATTAAGCGACACAGTATATACAACAAAATCTTGAACATAATGAAATCATACCCGTTAAGCCGATAATGACTTAATGTCGGGCACGTAACATTAATTCAAGACATGCCCTAATTTATGGTACGTGACATAACATTTACATTTAAGGCGATTTTAGCTGTCCTTTCTAAAACATGAGCTAAATAAAAATTGGCACAATACATCTATCGGTTGGCAGCGTGGTCACGGATATAGTTAATTATTTACATATTAACTAAAACAACATTTCAATATCTGGTACTCACATCATCCAAGCTGCGGCGTCGGGCCGTGCCACAGGCCCTTTCTTAGGATTTAGGCCATGTTAAATATTGGCTTTTGTCATGGTGAACATTGGTATAAATCAAATTGACACGTTATTTATACACTGATAACACGCGCCATATTTTATGCACACACGTAACACTCTTCTTCAACTTAATTCTATGCTCTAATACTAATTGTTATCCTAACACACTTCCGGTGATAATCTCACTCTATCATGGTGGTGTGACGCTGTCCTACGGTTACATAATTTCCTATTAGCTGGTCATTTCTGCGGGAAAGGAAGTGGCCCTTTAAAGTCTCGGTCAATAGAATACCTGTTCCAGTAGGCTGGCTAGCAATTGTTTACCACCTCTCGTTCAATTTCTTCCGCTATTTTGGTCAAAATAATGTTCTTTATGAGCTCAAGGACAAGCAAAGCGACCTTGTAGACTGGTGAATACATAAGAGATTGTCATTTACCAAAATGTTACCTTCTCTACCTGCTGAGATTGTTCCGTTTGTCTGTGCTAAATTTAGCCTGTCCAACTACACTGTTTTTTTTTAAAAATCGTACATTGTCCAAGGCAACGGCACGTTATTACGATAAAGTCACTTACTTAGCGCCTATTTTCTCCACTGAAAGTAAATCAATATAGTTTATGGTTATTAACTTACATTTCCGAATTATATTGATGTGAGCCCTGAATAGTCGGTTACCTGGCGTTCACTAGAAGCCGGTTGAACACGCAGCCGGTTGATCGTACTGAGACTGAAGTAGAGTGGTGACTTACTGCCTGCTCACCCTCTGACCCAGTGACGGTTCGATTCACGTCTCTGTTATAAAACTTCTGTCCGACTACGTGATTCTAACTCAACTTTCGGTGATACCACGGAGCGTCACAAATTAATACAATGACTTCGATAAGACATTAACCGGTGTCCGTTGTTCCTTCTTTTTCTGGTATCATAGTACGGAGATGATAATAGGTGTACGAGCGTATCGTTTTTTTATAATTCACTTGGCGTTGGTTCGATTGAATTATAGTCGGCCATTTGTTTGAGGGTGCCACTTTTTTCACTTCCGCTTGTCATCACGCCATCAACACGTGATCAGTCGCACACAACGATTGTATTTCACCTACGTTGTAATTAATTTAACTGAGTCCACCAAAAATTATATTCACTCCGATACAGTCCTTAGAAGCCCAGTTGATCTGCAATCTACACAAACTCCCGAGATAGACTAAAATATTCTCAGTGGGAAATTTCGGCGCTTAAAAATTGAGCAATTTGATTGGCTGAGCCATTTTTCTACGGGGCCTACTCATGTAATTCAAAGGATTGCGGCTATCCTCTGTCCTTTCCGCACATCTCATGTTTCTCTATCCAATGAAGATGCGTGGAAAATTTAGAAAGTCTCGGTTTCCAGGGTGCGGCGAATGTTCACGGGTAATAGCCTGTGCAGGGTGTAGCTCCTTGCTAAGTGCATTTATGGTATAATTGCTTAACAACCCCCAACAGAACGTGCTCTACCTCTGCTAAGGCAACTTAAATCTTCTACGTTGGTGGGCTGTGACAATTCTCTCGTCCTTGCTAGAACTGTCGAATACTACTTCGTTTCTACTGAGAAATTAATGAATTACATATTCCACCATATCGCCTAAGGCAATTTGAGTGCAGTACATAATTCGTAGAGAAGCACGGGTGCATTGGCTACTGTATACATATATATGGCCATACTCGCTGCGAACGAGACGTTTGCGTTCGCACTTGTCGTCGTTGTTGTCGTTGAGTATTGGAGTAGTGTGTCGTAGAATAATATTAAAGTGTTGACACTGTGTAGTAGAGTTGGTGGTGAATTGTTGTCTCGTCTAGTGATATGTGTTGGGTAGTTCCGTGTGTGGAACAGTCACGATGATTGCCAGTTGCGTTGAATTGATTCCGGGAGTTATCAACCTTGTCTGGCGTACAGCGTACTTTTCTGGAATCGTGCCAAGTGAACAGCAATAGTGTGTTGTAATAATTAACAGACCTTTTTGCTCCAATCTGTTTGCACGGAGCTGTTGGGTAAAGTGATGCTGATCCGTGCCAAGTTCAATGTGTAAGTTGTCAATCAAGATTACGGAAGGACTGCCCCTTGCGGGTAAATACCAGCCAGATCAAGATCTGCTGTTAGGACGAGAGACTTATAATCGATAATTAGTGAACTGTTGTCAACAGTTTCAAGAATAATTGGATGCCGTTATGCATCACTAGACCAAGCGCCAAAAGTTGGTTGCGAGATAATCGCGTTTAAATTTGGTTCTATGTGTAAATTCGAGCGAACATAATTTTGCTAAATATGGTATTAGTGGTGTTTTAGGATAATAGATTGTACCTTCTCACCAAATTTCAACATTTTTATACTCGCACTACATAGATTTTCTTGAAGAAATGGTGCTTAGTCTACTGATGCAATTTAAGGTTTTTCTCAAGCGCGAATAATGTATCACGATGCTACACCAATAACCCCCAACTGTTGAGTATCTACTGAGTAAAACTTCAAAAAATATAACGTGGCGGCAGCCATGATTAAAAACTGAATCTCCTACTGTCTGAAAAGGCCCGCTAAGTGCTTGATCCACCACGAGCCGCGCCACAACTCCGGTACATTATTCAAGTTTTAGATGGAGAAATTCTAGAAGGGAAGCTATTCTCTAAAGTCGTTGCTATAACGACTTACTGATTTGAGGAATTTCAACTTATCTGAGTCAAATACATTAGTAAGACATGAGCAATTGTAGTCTGTACAATTTTTGAATGGATTTTCTTTCACGATAGTCCTATTATATTCTGGGAGTACAGTATTGATGTGATATTTTTAAGCCTTGTTTTTTCTGCTTGAGACAGAAAATGTGATTAAAGATATTTTCTCCCATAAATGCACACAAATCACTGGACAGGTAATAAGATTGTTGTTCTCCGTTCATTCAATCTCGAAATCAGGATCTCCATTAAACCTATCTACGTCATCCACGATGTCAGAATCTGCTTGAAGATTCTGGTAAATTTGTTTGCCATCTGCAGGCATCTTTCCTGTATCTTTTGTAAGCTTACAATCTTGAAAATTCATTGCTCGGGGGCAGTAGAGACAAGCAAAAGTCCCAACGTTTCGGTAATTTTAATTCTGGCCTGCATACCTCCATTAAAAGTTGTAACTGCATCATTTACAGCTTTTTCTCGTATTATCTTATGCCTACCAAAAGTGTTTTGTGACATACCGTATTTTACAAATCACTGAATTCAAAGATTCATTGTTATTTGGCGTGTGAACTCCAACACACCGTCTAATAGCTCGGTGGCCACCACATATTTGAAAACAGGCTTAATGGTCTCCATAATAGCTGAGGGGAGATTACTGGCGTGTCTATATTTAGAAATGATGTCTTCAATTTACATCAGACGGCTCTTGGACTGACGACCGCCACTGGTAATTCCGTATTTTTCACTATGTCGGAAAAATTGGAATACAAACATTTGCAAGTAATATTCTAAATCAATTTGGACTTGAGCAATTTTCCTGTAAAACCAATATTAAAATAAAATAAGTTTAATGTTTTAGCCCCCCTTTGAAGCCTCCCACCGGCTGATGATTTTTTAAACAACTTATAGCTAAGATACTACTCAACCTTGTAAAACCAAACCTCATGGTGCAACGGCCCCGAACGGCCATGGCCTACAAAGCGACCGCTGCTCAGCCCCAAGGTCTGCAGATTACGAGGTGTCGTGTGGTGAGCGTACAACAAAGTTTCACAAGTCTGTACGTGATACAAAGTTTGAATACTCACAGCTGTCTTCTTACGTTGTCCCTCGTCACTCGTCAGTTCACACGCAGTACTAACAGCACTCTGTCAACACTGTCCTCGGCTGCACTCTACAGAACCATTCCAAGCGCCGGCAGAACTGAGCCCAGACTGAACAGTCACAATCTAGTCCAGCCTGTCTTAAATAGGGAGACGGGCCCTTCCAGATATGTCGCGAGAGTAGAAGCTCCTGGAAATCTCTGGAATCAGCTCTGGGTTCCTTTCGCACTGTCAGGTAGGCCTGTGACTAGTGACGACGGTAGTGGTGGTAGAGGGGGCTGGCCTTTCGCGCATCGCTTGTATCTTTTTTTTTTTTTTTTTGCTAGGGGCTTTACGTCGCACCGACACAGATAGGTCTTATGGCGACGATGGGATAGGAAAGGCCTAGGAGTTGGAAGGAAGCGGCCGTGGCCTTAATTAAGGTACAGCCCCAGCATTTGCCTGGTGTGAAAATGGGAAAACACGGAAAACCATCTTCAGGGCTGCCGATAGTGGGATTCGAACCTACTATCTCCCGGATGCAAGCTCACAGCCGCGCGCCTCTACGAGCACGGCCAACTCGCCCGGTCATCGCTTGTATCTGACTGGTCATTAGACTCATTAGCAGTGACGAGAGGGCGCGAACCAGATAGACAGATAGATAGATAGATACAGATAGATAGATAGATAGATAGATAGATGGATGGATGGATGGATAGATAGATAAGTAGACAGAATATAGATAAATATAGCGTTCGTTTTTGCTTGCATTTTAATATTCTGCTTGTTTTCATTATAATTCACTATGATTTCTTATGGTTTCTTATTACCTTTCTCTACCATTATGCGTTATATATCTCTATGTTTAATGTACCTTGATAGTATTCCTCTTTACATATTTATCAACCTATTGTCTTGCGTAGCTACTTCTTGTTCTGTAATATTCCTCTATTATCCCGTGAATTACGTGATGAAGTGTTATGAGAGGCCCACGAGCGCTAACTCCGCTACTGTTACAGACATAATAATAATAATAATAATAATAATAATAATAATAATAATAATAATAATAAAAAAAAATGTTGTTGTTGTTGTTTGAAACTTCAGTCCCAGCCCTCCATGCCACCCTATCCTTTACTAACCTTTTCATTTCTACGTAATTAATGCGTCCTACGTCTGCTCTAATTTGCTTGTCATATGCATATCTTGGTCTACCTCTACCGTTCTTACCACCTAAAATTCCTTCAAAAACCAACTGAACAAGTCCTAGGTGTCTTAAGATGTGTCCTATCATTCTATCTCTTCTTCTCGTCAAATTTAGCCAAATCGATCTCTTCTCAACAGTTCGATTCACTGTCTCTTCATTCGTGATTCTACCCATCTCACCTTCAGCATTCTTCTGTAACACCATATTTCAAGTGCGTGCATTCTCTTTCTTCCTGAGCTATTTATCGTCCATGTTTCACTTCCATACAATGTTACGCTCCAGACGAAAGTCTTATAAAACATCTTTCTAATTACTATATCAATGACCGAGCTCGATAGCTGCAGTCGCTTAAGTGCGGCCAGTATCCAGTAATCGGGAGTGGGTTCGAGTCCCACTGTCGGCAGTCCTGAAGATGGTTTTCCGTGGTTTCCCATTTTCACACCAGGCAAATGCCGGGGCTGTACCTTAATTAAGGCCACGGCCGCTTCCTTCCAATGCTTAGGTCTTTCCTATCCCATCGTCGCCGTAAGACATATCTGTGTCGGTGCGACGTAAAACAAATAGCAAAAAACAAAAAAACAAAACAACTATATCAATGTTTGAAGTGAGCAAATTTCTTTCCTTCAGAAAGGCCTTCCTTGCTTGTGCTAGTCGGCTAGTGGTGTGGTAGTTTTCATACTTGTCAGCACTAACTTTCAAGAGAATAGGTATAACAACATTCTGCCGAAAATCGGATGGCACTTCTCCTGTCTCATACATCCTACACACTAAATGGAATAACCTTGCCATGCTGGTTTCTCCTAAGGAAGTCAGTAATTCAGAGGGAATGTCATCAATTCCAGGTGCCTTGTTCCTATTTAGGTCTCTCACAACTCTGTCAAACTCTGACCTCAAAATTGGGTCTCCCATTTCATCAGCATCAATAGCCTCTTCTTGTTCCAGAACCAAATCATCTACGTCCTTACTTTGATCCAACTGTTGGGTATGTTCCTGCCATCTTTCTGATTTGTCTTCTTTTTCCCAGAAGTGGCTTTCAATCTGAGCTCTTAATATTCATAAAACTAGATTTCCTTTCTCTAAAGGTTACCTTGATTTTCCTGTGTTTAGCATCTACCTTTCCTATTACCATACAATCTTCACCATCCTTGCATTTCTTCAGCCATTCTTCCTTAACTATCTTGCACTTTCTATCCACTTCATTCCTTAATCGTCTGTATTCTTTTCTCCTTCATTCCTTGCATTATTGTATTTTCGTCGGTCATCAATCAGGTCTAGTATCTCCTGAGTTATTCACTGATCCGTAGTTGATCCTTCCTTCCTAACATTTCTTCAGCAGCCCTACTGAAGTCATTTTTCATGACTGTCCATTCTTCCTCTATTGTGTTTCCTCCAGCCTTTGCATTTAGTACTTGTGCAACATGTTCGTTGAAACAATCCCTCACACTCTTTTCTTTCAACTTGTCTAGATCCCATCTCCTTGCATTCCTTCATTCCTTTCTTCAATTTCAGCATCTTCAAATGGCATTTCATGACCAACACGTTGTGGTCAGAGTCCACGTCTGCTCCTGGGAAAGTTTTGCAATCCAACACCTGGTTTCTGAATCTCTGCCTAATCATAATGAATACTTTGATACCTTCCAGTGGTCCCCGGCTCACATCCATGTATACAGCCGTCGTTTTTGGTGTTTGGACCAAGTATTAGCAAGGACTAAATTATGATTAGTGCAGAATTCAACCAGCTGACTTCCTCTTTCATTCCTTTGTCCCAGTCCTTATTCTCCTACTGCATTACTTTCTCTTCCTTGGCTTACCACTGCATTCCAGTCTCCCATCACAATTATATTCTCGTCACCTTTTACATATTGTATTCAGTCTTATATCTCTTCATATATTCTTTCGATTTCTTCATCATACGTTGAACTAGTAGGTATATAGCCCTGCATTCTTGTGGTGGGCATTGGCGTGGTGTCTATCTTGACAACAATAATGACCGTATTTCACTATGCTGGTCGTAGTAGCTTACCCGCTGCCCTATTTTCTTGCTCATTATTAAACCAACACCTGCATTTCCCCTGTTTGATATTGTATTGATAATTATGTAGTTGCCTGACCAAGAATCATGTTCCTCGTGCCAATGTACTTCATTTATACCAACTACATCTAACTTTAGTCCATCCACCTCACATTCCAGATTCTCTAAGCTACCACAACGATTCCAGCTTCTAATATTTCACGCTCCGACTCGCAGAATGTCAGTATCCATCTTCCTGATGATCGCCCCTCTCGTGTAGTCCCCACCCGGAGATCTGAATGGGGGACTATTTTACCTCCGGAATATTTTACCCGGGAGGAAGCCATCATCAGTACATCATTCATACAGAGAGAGATGCGTATCTTCGGGAGTTAGTAAAGGTTGTAGTTTCCCGTTGTTTTCAGCCGTGTAGGAGTATCAACACAACTAAGCCATGTTGAGTATTATTACAAGGCCATATCAGTCAATCATCCAAACTGCCGCACTTGCAACTTGCGAAAGGCTGCTACTCCCCTTTCGATGAACGATTCGTTAATCTGGTCTCTCAACAGATACCCATCTGATACGGTTGCACCTGCGACTTGGTTATCAGCATCATTGGGACGCGCAAGACTCCCCTCCGCAGCAAGGTCTTATGGTTCGCAGCGGAGGAATAATAATAATAATAATAATAATAATAATAATAATAATAATAATAATAATAATAATAATAATACACTACAGATATATTTATTCTCGGTTCCGTAAATATATTTTTTGCCCGATTAATGTTTGTGGTGCTCATAAGTTTTCCCCTTTCAATCTTGCTTCCATTTTCTGAGACTAGTTCCCATAGGTTAACATCTGCACATGACCAACGCACTCATCTTCTAAAAATACATGGCTACATTTAAAAAAAATCAATACATTTCTAGAAGTTAAGTCTCGATGACCTTCCTTCCGCCATGTGCTAGTTGTTGTGAAAATTATAATAATACTGTTATTTGTTTTACGTCCCACTAACTACTTTTACGGTCTTCGGAGACGCCGAGGTGCCGCAATTTAGTCTCGCAGGAGTTCTTTTACGTGCCAGTAAATCTACCGACACGAGGCTGTCGTATTTGAGCACCTTCAAATACCACCGGACTGAGCCAGGATCGAACCTGCCAAGTTGGGGTCAGAATGCCTTAACCGTCTGAGCCACTCAGTCCGGCGTAGTGAAAATTCCTTTCGAATTCGCAGGACCTGGACCCTTGAGTGCCAAATAAACCATTTCCTCATAGCAACCCCACATTTCGACGTAGTGCAATCAATCAATCAATCAATCAATCAATCAATCAATCAATCAATCAATCAATCAATCAATCAATCAATCAATCAATCAATCAATCAATCAATCAATCAATCAATCAATCAATCAATCAATCAATCAATCAATCAATCACGACTGATCTGAGTTTAAGGCAGTCGCCCAGGTGGCCTGATTCCCTATCTGTTGTTTTTCTAGCCTTTTCTTAAATGATTGCAAAGAAATTGGAAATTTATTGAACATCTGTCTTGGTAAGTTATTCCAATCCCTAACTCCCCTTCCTATAAACGAATTTTTTACCCCAATTTTTCCTCTTGAATTCCAACTTTATCTTCATAATGTGATCCTTCCTACGTTTAAAGACACCATCACGCCATCACTCCACTGATAGCTCGGAACATACCACTTAGTCGAACAGCCCGCCTCCTCTCTCCCAAGTATTCCCAGCCCAAACTTTGCAACATTTTTGTAACGAACAAATCGAGCTGCTTTTCTTTGGATTTTTTCCAATTCTTGATTCAAGTAACACTGATGAGGGTCCCATACACTGGAACCGTACTCTACTTGGGGTCTTACCAGAGACTTATCTGCTCTCTCCTATACATCCTTACTACATCCCCTAAATACCCTCATAACCATGTTCAGTGATCTGTACCCTTTATTTCCAATCCCATTTATGTGATTACCCCAATGAAGAGCTTTTCCTATATTAACACTTAGGTACTTACAATGATTTCCAAAAGGAACTTTCACCCCATCAACACAGTAATTAAACCTGAGGGGACTTGGCCTATTTGTGAAACTCACAGTCTGACTTTTAACACTGTGTTTCATCATACCATTGCCTACTGTCCATCGCACAACGTTATCGAGGTCATTTTGCAGTTGCTCACATTCTTGTAACATTTATTACTCTTTACAGAATAACATCATCCGAAAAAAGCCTTATCTCTGATTCCACTTCTTTACTCATATTATTTATATATATTTTTTATATATAAGAATACATAAAGGTCCAATAATACTGCCTTGAGAAATTCCCCTCTTAATTGTTACAGGGTCAGGAAAAGCAAGTCAAACATCAAGAATACCAATTAATATATTTAAATACAAGGGTGAATTACGCGTTCGACTGAGGAATATACGATTCAAAAACATTTACTTCGCTTTGTATATTTCCTCCTTCTTCACAGCTTCCTGTAGTATGCCACCAGAGACCTCCACCGCAATTGTCTAGTTTAAGATACGACACTCTGCCATAACATCCCTTTCCCTCGTCTCTGCACCCGAGTGTAATTTTCTACAAACTGCTCAGAGGGAAGTGTTCAAGAAGACCAGACAGGAGGGTCCACCGTAACGCGGATTGTAATCGTCTGCAAGTGTTTAAACGTCTGTCTTACTACTCTGAGGCAAGTCTAGTTACGTGGAGTAAGGGTAATGTATTCACACCGGGAAACTGACTTGTCTGCGCTTCCAAGAGTATATCAAGAGCCTTGGAAACATAACACCTTCAACAACGTAATACTACTACTACTACTACTACTACTAATAATAATAATAATAATAAAAATAATATCAGGAGGAAAATTCTGGGTCCAGAAAAACCTAATGACGGATACAGCCTGAAATTCCGTAAAGCAACAGAGAAACTGTCCAACCTGGCAGCAGATATTTAAAAACGAGGATTGAAATATTATAGACACGTTCAAAGACTCTCAACAACAAGGGGTGGGGGCGGTAGAATAACACCCACGGTATCCCCTGCCTGTCGTAAGAGGCGACTAAAATGGGCCCCAGGGGCTCTGAACTTTGGAGCGTGGGTTGGCGACCACAGGGCCCTCAGCTGAGTCCTGGTATTGCTTGCACTTACTTGTGCCAGGCTCCTCACTTTCATATCTCCTATCGGACCTCTCTTGGTCAACTCTTGTTCTTTTCCGACCCCGACGCTATTAGGTTTGCGAGGACTAGGGAGTCTTTCATTTTCATGCCCTTCGTGGCCCTTGTCTTCCTTTGGCCGATATCTTCATTTTTCGAAGTGTTGGACCCCTTCCATATTTTCCTTCTGATTAGTGTTAAATAGAGGATGGTTGCCTAGTTGTACCTCCTCTTAAAACAATAATCACCACCACCATCTCAACAACAAGGCTTACACACAAGATGACGACATACAGCAGGAAATTGAAGAGTGTACCATGGATCCAAGAAGTCAAAAAGGACCTGGGGAAAGCCCAGTTAGATAGATCATAAATATTATACAGAAATCTGTTCCGTAAGAATGTAAACAGAAGGGTAGTACAGCCAAAGAATGAAAATCCAAGGAGACCAGGAAACAACTGGACCGAAGAAAGGAAGAGAGCCCACGAAGAAAAAATGAAAGCCAAATGGAAGATCAGAAAAGCGAATCAGAAAAGCACTGCGTGATCCAAGAGGGTCCATACGCAAATAAAAATAATAATAATAATAATAATAATAATAATAATAATAATAATAATAATAATAATAATAATAATAATAATAATAATGTGTACCAGAGGTACACCCACCCCGTATATTTAAATTACGCGCCTTGGATAAGGCCCTCTGCAAAGTAAAGTTTGAAACGACAATTACAAGAAGTTTGAACATTTCTCAACAGATGTCGCTACTATGAACATTTTTGTGACCTCTGGTGTGAAGAAAAATTTTAATATTCTAGAGGAATTTTGCACGTCAATGTCTCCTAAACTGAAATGTTTATTCTTTGTTTTCGGTGTGCTAATGTTTACAACACTTCTATCTCTTCCCGCCAACTTCAGATGTTGGCCAATGACAATTTTTTGTACAAATAATTTTTTGACCAATTAAAATCTTCTGGTATTTAATTGATTATCCAGTGAGAACTGGGAGTGTGCCAGGGCAATAACCCAGAGTTTTCTGGAACTTTCCCCTCGGCTATAAAAGCTGGCACATTTTCGGACTAGGTTGTCTTTGTGATCGCTCCAGTCTACAGTGTGTGTGTGCTAGTAACGAAGGCGGGGCTCCCCGTCCATCTTCGGGAGGTTCACCAGCTCAAGGTAATGGCAGATTTAGTATAACCATGTGATAGTCATTGAAAACTAGCTCGAGGGGAAGATTTCCAGTCTTTAGTAATGTAACTTTCCTTTTCTCAAATGTAAATTTCAAACTAGCCGTAAGAACTTAGCCGAAATCAGAGAATAGAAAGTGAGGTAGCCTCCCGTATTCCCTCTCAACTTGATTTTGAGGTGACTATGATTTTTTAACCTTTTCTATCCAGTAATTTCTGCAACTTAAATGTTTTCCTCCATCTAGTCACCTCCGTAGTCTAGGCTTAGCCTCTGTAACGTCGGACCATAAGCACAAGTAGGGTTTTTTGCATTTAATGTAAATTTCCAGGAGTGCAAGTGCTCGTGTCCCTTCCATTTTGGTTTTTGGTTTTTTACCAAGGGCCTTGTAGAATGGGTACTTGTTACCTCTGTTAAAGTGTATGTTAAATATCTCAGACTGTTGAGCATTTAAGAGAATTTTGTTAAATGTAGGTTGTGCCTAGATTTTCGGAAACAGATTATTAAGTGTAAATTCATAGAGCAAGGTCGCTCTTCCTATTAATGTAAAGGTTGAATGGTGCCTTTGTAAGGCTGGAAAGGTACAAAGTTTGGAGACTAGTCTCCTAGATAAATTTTGTGGAACAATGCTGCTCTTGTAAAATAGCATATTTTTGATACTTTGCCTCCTTGTGGCGTAAAAGAAACTGGGAGATCCGTCCCCTTGACGCTTGGTTAAAAGGGAGCAGTTGTGCCCATGTAAAGTTTATGATCTGGGAGCTCCAAGATCATGTTGTAAACAGTTTGTTACGCAAGATTACGAGCTAGTCTCGTTCCTGATTTATTGTTATTTGCGCATCAAAGTGTAAATATTTAAAATTTGAAAAGAAAAAAGAAGAGAAAGAAATATAGCTTCAATTTTAAATTTTAAAATTAATCTCCTGACTCTGTTATATCGATCCATTCATACCGGCACCTTATTTCACCTCTGTAAACCACGGTATCCCCGGAATAATAATAATAATAATAATAATAATAATAATAATAAATTTTTATTATTTTTGCATCCTACTAACTACTTGCCAACGGCCGTAGCCGTGTTGAAACACCGGATCCCGTCAGATCTCCGAAGTTAAGCAACATTGGGCGTGGTCAGGAGTTGGATGGGTTGCCACGCGCTGTTGGTGGGTGGTAAGGGAATGGAGGAGCGGAAAGGAACTGGCCACCCTACCGCACGTAAACTCCGGTTAAGGAGCACCTCTGCGGAGGTTCGGACCTGCCTTCAGGCAGAATAACCCTTACCTTACCTACTAACTACTTGTACGTTTTTCGGAGACGCGGAGGAGCCGGAATGTAGTCCCGCAGGAGTTATTAAACGTGCCAGTAAATCAACCGACACGAGGCTGACGTAGATGAGCACCTTCAAATACCACCCTACTGAATCAGGGTCGAACCTGCCAAGTTGGGGTCAGAAGCCCAGCGCCTCAACCGCCTAAGCCACTCATCCCGGCAACAAGGCTGTAGCTCTTCTGATAGTTTTGTAGAGAAAGTCCTTTTGCGGCGCACGACTCTCAGTATATCTTCCATTATCTCATTGATAAATATTTAATTACGGATATTTCAAGTGTCTGTATATCATGTCTTGATTTGTTATGTATACAACATCCATTTGGCGTCCTATTATTGTAGAATTTGCTTTACGTCGCACCGACACAGACAGGTCTTATGACAACGATGGGATAGGAAAGGCCTAGGAGTGGGAAGAAAGCGGCCTTGGCCTTGATTACGTTACAGTCCCAGCATTTGCCTGGTGTGAAAATGGTAAATTACGGAAAACCATCTTCGAGGCTGCCGACAGTGGTATTCGAACCCACTATCTCCCGGATGCAAGCTCACAGCTGCGCGCCCCTATCCGCACGGCCAACTCGCCCGGTCGTTCTATTATTAGTGAGACTGTCCGAAGGTTTCAATTAATACTTCGCTGCGTTAAAAAGCTACTTTTCTTACATGTACCTTTCAGTGCAAAATGCGCATATTATGTGTGATTAAAGTTGCCAATTATTTCGTTCTTATGTCACCAGTCTCTGTTATGAACAGTGTAGGATATGTCATTTATAGTGCCGGTTGGTGCGTGCGTTTCAGTGGGTTTGTCAGACTGATATGTAATGGCAACTTCTGGCTTTGTGATGAAAGCAACTGGAAAATGATCGACTGCTCATTTTCCTAGTACACCTCCTCAGCGACACCTAGGCGATCTACGACAGGTGATGGTGAAGCTATTGGAAATCCATCCAGTCTTCGGGTTGAGGACTCAACATACACGTAGTTGTTTGAATCATCAGTCCATAGACTGGTTTGATGCAGATTTTCACTCCCCCCTATCCTATGCTAACCTTTTCACTTCTAAGAAACTAATGCATCTTAGATCTACTCCAAGTCTGTTTGTCATACTCATGCCTTGGTCTACCCTTGCCGTCCTTACCGCCTACACTTTCCTCAAAAACGAACTGAAAAACAATTCTGGGTGTCTTAATATTCTATACTTTCTTTTGGTCAAAGTTAGCCAAATTATTCTCCTCTCACCAATCTGTTCATCTCATCACCATTATTCTTCTATAAAATACCAGCATATTTACTGAGTCACTGTAGGCTATATCATCATCATCATCATCATCATCTGTTTAGCCTCAAGGGTCGGCTTTTCCCTCGGACACAGCGAGGGATCCCACCTCTACCGCCTCAAGGGCAGTGTCCTGGAGCTTCAGACTCTTGGTCGGGGATACAACTGGGGAGAATGACCAGTACCTCGCCCAGGCGGCCTCACCTGCTATGCTGAACAGGGGCCTTGTGGAGGGAAGGAAGCGGCCGTGGCCTTTTGTTAGGTACCATCCCGGCATTCGCCTGGAGGAGAATTGGGAAACCACGGAAAACCACTTCCAGGATGGCTGAGGCTGAGTGGACCCCGTTCCAGCCCTCATACCACTTTTCAAATTTCGTGGCAGAGCCGGGAATCGAACCCGGGCCTCCGGGGGTGGCAGCTAATCACGCTAACCACTACACCACAGAGGCGGACTGTAGGCTATATAAAGTTACATATAGTGATATTTATCTGTTATACTTTCACTGATAATTACGTACTCTATAACGGATGGGAGGTATCAATACTTTTGGGCCAGAAGTCATTTAAAATCAGCATTACATAATGTATTTCACTTGAAAAGTCTTGATTACTTTAACTCAAAAATACGACAACCTCTTTCGGTTCTGAACCAGTGATCTTAGGATGTGAAGGCTGAGACTCCCTCACGGTCCTACTGTGGTAACTACATCCCACTGGTCTTTAAGAGGTCATATCAGATTGTATTTCACCATCTGAATGCTCAGTTACAAGCGATGCGTCACTGACATGAAAAGACTCACAAGGTGTCTAATGTATGCCGATGATGTTAAATTGTACAGAACTGTCACCACTCATGAGGATGCTTTAAAATTACATATTGAAATCAATAATATGTATATGTAGAAGTAACAAAATACTTTTTAATATCAGTAAGTGCCTCACGGTAACCTTCTAAAGGTAATAAATCTACAATATTATTTGAGTATCAAGTGGATAAGAGTGCTTTAAGAAGTTCTAAATGAGTAAAAGTTTTAATAGACAATACACTGTCCTTTAAAGGGAACATTGAAAAAATTGAAGCCTGGGGATCCTTAGGTTCTGTGGTTCGAAATTCGAGGGATGTCAAAAATGTCGGTACGTTAATTTCTCTCTTAATACATATGTGCGTAGTAAACTTGAATATGTGTGTGTGTTGTGTGGCCACCTTATTATCAGCCCATATAAAACAGATCGAGAAAGTTCGTGAGCATTCTGTATTACAAAACGCATCAGCACTGAAAGGAAAAATTTCATGCACGAATTTTAACTTTCGTCATTGCGTAATAAAAGGGAGATTCTTCAACAAATGTTCTTGTACAGACTGATAAATAATGTGATGGATGACAGTGAGACACTCGCTAGAGTGTACTTTAATGTGAAAATTACGAATTTACGGACACGACAAAACATTTTATTATGAACACTCCAAAGGAGTGCACAAAAATTCTCCAGTAATTAGAATGTGTAATAATTTTAACAAGATTGCTGCATGCAATCAGAGAAGTGACTTTACGATGACTCTTCGAAACTTCGTGCGTGATGTGCAAACTCTAGTTTCACACAGGTAATATTCTCTGGACTAAGTAAAATAATATATCATTATTATTTAGTTAGTGTAAATAAGAAACGATGTTCTGTTATTGTTTCATAAAATTGTGTTACTGTGTAGTAAAATCAATATTTGTACTAACTACTGTATGTTGGTGCAAATAGCTCGTTGTAACTTATTATTTACCATGTTTGTTTTTCTTTCTTTTCTTCATTTTTTTAATTTATTACAATTTTCCTTTAACAAATTATGTTACATTATGTTGCATAAAAGTCAAACTGGTCGTGAAACTGCGATAAAAGTGTCCGAAGATTTTGTTCTACATTCTATTTTATTGCTTTGTCCTTTCAGTTTGCATATTTTTTGTTTGAAATTTGCATTTTGTTTCGTATTTCAAGTAAATAAATTAAGCAGAAAATTACGATTAGGTAGTCCTCGTTGTCTCGTTTAAGTAGTGGCCCTAAACATGAGAAAAGAAATTCTAACCTTTCCGTTATACATTTACACTCGTATTTTCTTAAAGCTTCCCTCAACTAGAGTATTCTTAGTTGATGCAATCCCTACTGTGAGTGGTCGTTTCGCAATCATTCGCAGGGGTCACTTAAATTCAACTCTCATCCGAGGCAATCGGAAAAGCAGCACGCAGTTAATGTGATCGCCATAAGAAATCAGGCGCGTAAGAACAATGAATTATACGCGCCATAATTTATGGAATACTTGTTGAGAGAATACTAATGGCATGAAGTTACACCATCTCTCTCTCTCGAGGCATATGATGTAACACGTTTGTGGAACAAGCTGAAGTTTCCAGTGACCGGTGTGTGCTCCAACACTTGTTTTAATTCAGCATTCGATCCTAGAACACACAGCATGGTTGTGGTGTAACATTCCACCTCTCACACAGCTTTGTAAAATGAATACCTGATTCACTTTGTGGTGCTAAAAGCTAATTAATTTAATTAATGAATTTGTCACTTAATAAGAAACGATAAAATAAGCTAAAAAAAACTCCTCGATACAGTTGGAAATTCTTTCAAATTTTACCAGTTATCTCTATGTTGAAAGTTTACATCGGGACATATTCGGTCAGTACACATCGAGTGGTTTCTCCCGGAATTTCACGGGTTACCGCGTAGATGCAAGGATTGCTTGGCATAAAATTTACCCCATAAGTCAACCTGATTCAGAATATAGCAGTCAATATTTCACAGCAATTCATATAACCGCAAATTTTCATCACTGTCATAGACATCATTTTCAGATTCGGCGGCACTTATTTCTTCAGTTGATGAAAGCCAAACTGAGGATACATTGACGTTATGCAAGGTTTGTTTGTTGGATTAAGGGAGGCTGAGAAACACTTTCCTCATAAGGAATATGTTCGCATCACAGAGCTATACTCTAGAGAATGTGTCACTGAAACCGATGTCGCTGTATCTATACACTAGAATATAGCCCTTTAAAATCCTTGAACATGCCAAGATGGCTGTTGTCCAGTCGGATAACCAACAGAGTACCACGTGGCTACGTTCGTGGACGTATTGCTCGCCTTTATTGTCCTGTCAGACAGCTCCTCAACTGGCTACACAAGGATGAGTAATTCATTTCAATCCTCAGATTAGGAATGAAATTCTTGGACTGGACAAGATTGAATCCAGTACCTCTAGGTAGGGCCTAAGTGACAGATGCGGTAACTATGCAACAGGAGGCAAGGCATCGATTTCGAGACTGAGGGCTGGAACGGATTTCAATCCACGTCATGAGACCAATGGAGGAGATGTCTGATATGAGAGGCCGTGAACCGGCCAAGAATGCAAGCCATAGGGCTGTCGCTACGCAGACCTCGTGTCGCTCCACTATTTATAGGCCATATAACTTATTTTTAATTTGTTTTCGGTCTAAGAAGCAGAGACGCTGCTCCTATAACACCGAACTGGTCAACTACTAGAATATAATCTTATACAAACTGTCAAAATAACTTACCCAGTGCAAATCGACTGCAATAATATACAGTTGAACTTTGTTACAACGACATCGTTTTTAGTGACACCTTATCTACAGTATAGCTCCGTGGTGCTAACACATTCCTCATAAGGAAAGTATTTTATAGCCTTCCTTAATACGTCAGTCATATATGCGTCTACCTTGTATAACGTCAATGTAACCTCATCAACTGAAGAAATAAGTGCCGCCGAAGCTGAAAATGATGTCAATGACAGTGATGAAAATTTACGGTTATACGAATTGCTGCGAAAAATAGACTGCGGTATTGTGAATCAGGGTGATTATGAAACCTATGCAACAATAGACGAATGCCTAGTTACAACGGAGGGACAAAAGGACGATGATATAGTGTACCCTTTTAATACCTGACGGATGCAATAGTTAGCGAAGTTAAGGATAAGAGCCACAGTGACACGAAAAGGAGGAGGAAGAAGAAGATGGAATGTCCATCCCAACAGTGAGTGATACTTTATAAGCCATCAGAGTTTTGAACATTTTCTACGAAGCTAGGGGAGTGTACAGCAGAATTGTGACACAAATTATGAAAATATAATTTAGAAAATATGTATTCAGCAACCGTATTTTCTGACCCCAAGTTGGTGGAAGGTGCCCAAACACGTAAACTCCGTGTCAGCAGATTTACGGACAAGTAAATAAACTCCCATGAGACAAATTTCCGGCATCTCGACGTCTCCGAAAACCGTAAAAATAGTTAGTGGGACATAAAACCAGTTTTATTATTCCAATATAATAGGTCGTTTCCAGCTAACTCATTCTTGGTTACCAGCGTTCAGCCGGCAATCAGCATACCTACCAAGACTCATGGGTGGGTCCAAAATTTGCACACTGGGGCGAAACTCTGGCAACCAAGAATGAGCTAATTGGAACATTCATAATTTCCAATAACAGACCTACTACGAGTATATTGGAATTGTGAATTTGCTAATTCAGGGCGGATATTTCAGGTTCCCTATAGGAGTCGAGATCTGTAACATTATTATTATTATTATTATTATTATTATTATTATTATTATTATTATTATTATTATTATTATTATTAATATTATTATTATTATTATTATTATTATTATTATTATTATTATTATTATTATTATTATTATTATTATACTTTCGTTATGCCCATTCGTAGAGCGCGTTGGAACTTGTTCATTTGCTTGAAGACTTTCGTCTTCCTATTCTTCCAAAATCTTATTTTTTGTGTGTATGTGTGTTGCGACGCTGGGATAGGAATTGGCTAGGAGTGAGAAGGAAGCGGCCGTGGCTTTAATTCCAAAATTTCTTCATAAACTCACTGTGTTGTCTGTTCCGTTCTTCTGACCACTTTTTACCAGTACTGCCGCTAATTTTCACCATAAACATGAGTTCATTTACTGATGTCCTGAAGACTTGACAATATTTCTCATTATATCTTCCCCGATGTTTAATTCATTTAGGTCCCCTCTTTGCTCCTCCAGGTAATTTATTCTCCTATATTTGGAATTGATTACATTGAATAATCTTCTTGTGTACTGTTATATATCTTAAAAAAGTGTCCGAAAATGTTTAAACGTCTCCTGAATACAGTACTGATGAAACTATCTATGTGACTGTAGAGGTCTGTGGTTCGCCTTTTGATCCAAATTTCATTTTCTTGTATGGGGTAGAAAACTTTCCTAAGAATGTTACGTTCTTGATTTTTCACTAGGCCTATCTGCAATTTTAGGATGACCTCCTAAAATTAAGGTTTCTGATGTATTTAGAGCTTCAGTAGAACAACTGTTTTGTAATGTTTCAATTTAGCATTACGGGGCAATACTCGTTTATTGTAGTGATCCCATAATAGTCTATATTATTATTATTATTATTATTATTATTATTATTATTATTATTATTATTATTATTATTATTATTATTATTCTTGCGTTAGGGCCTACTAGGAACCACGTTCCAATTTCAATTCTTCATCCTGTGTTGTTGTTCCTTCCTTTTCTTCCAATATTCCTTCATTGTTTCTCTGTTTCTTTTTTCTTTCTTCAGACCACTTTGTACCGGTTTTCTTTGCCTTCCTCCCTTGGAATTCTTCCAACTATAAAACCTTTTTCCTGAAAATTTCTCCCACCATTACTTCTTCTTCTGTGATGTTTTTTCTTTCCAAGTCTCCTTTGATCTCTTGAATCCACGTGGTTGTTGACTTTTGCTTCCAAAGGCACTGTATGTGAAGATCCTTTTGGTTAGTCTATTGTCGTCCATGCTGTAAATATATCCAAAAAGTAGCAGTCTCCTCTTCCCTACTGTCATAGATATGTTTTCTATGTTCTGATAAATTTCGTTATTACTTCTTAATTTCCAAACTTCTGTAGTTTTTAGAGGGCCTAATATTTTTCTTATCATTCTTCTTTCTAGTACTTCCAAAGTTTATAATTGAGTACTAAGCATTCACTGGCATATAAGAATTCTGGTTTCACAACTGTGTTGTAGTGCTTTATTTTAAGATTTTTAGATAAACATTTTTGTTGTATGTATTTTTTATTATACCATATGCTCTTTCCTTTTTGTGTATCCTTGCCTCTATAGCAGATTTTTCCAAACCGTTTTCTTGGATTGTTTTCCCCAAATATTTGAATTGCTTTACCCTTTCGATTGAACCACCATCTGTTCCTAGCATTATTATTATTATTATTATTATTATTATTATTCAGCAACCAGGAGAATACAGATAAAAGTTACTCGTTATTCCTAAATGAAGAAGCTTGGTGAGTACTCGACATCAGTGGTATTCAAAGTGTGGTACGCGGATACACGGGGTCGTCTCAAGGGGTGTGCAAAGTTATCGTGGTTTCTGTTTTCAGAGAGCCGCTCAGAAAAGAGTTGAGGCTGCTCATTTTCAATGAAATCTTGTTTTGATTTAGTGTTTTTGTCTACCACTATCTTTCACTACACATCCGAACTATTAATTCCAAATTATGTGCCAGTTTGTACCTCCCGTTGCTGCTTTTTAATTTTTTTTTCGAAATCCACTCATTCACTTCAATATTTCAGTAGCAATGTGAAAGTACAACAGTAATTGCGGCATTAATAATTTTACTTGAATTTTTTTTTAAATGCTGTTTGTTGGAGGCGTCGATCTATGAAGATCTTTTGTCCCTACTTGTACCATATGTGAGGAACCTGCGTGTATTATGTAAATGGCGGAAGTGTAATGTGTTGAATGTGAGGAAAGGAACGTTAAGGACGACACAAACACCCAGTCCCCGGGCCAGGAATATTAATCATTTACAAGGAGAAACCTCGTAATTCAACTCACGTGAAAATCACGTTTCTCCATCTGTCTTGTGAAGGCTTGCTGCGTTACCTGAGAAGGGAACAGGAGGCTTCAATGGTGAAGTAACTGGGCTATCGTTAAGCGAGGAAAGTACCAGGAACAGTTCTGCAGCCATTGTTGACTGCTCAGTTTTCGGCTCCGGAGGAGTTCGAAGGTTTCCTTTGCCCAGCGATGATATATATACAATTATTGTTATTACAAGGTGGTGTAGCGGCTTAGGCGCTTGCCTGCCATCCCATGGCTTATTGTTCTCTACATAGGAAATGAGAACTATTTGTTCAGGTGAAACAGTCTAATCAATGAAAGAGAAATGCTTTCAGAATACACGTGCATGCAATTGCTTTCTTCGACTCTCAAACATGGTGAGACAGACTGTAGTGCCTCAGTTTTCAGTTATTTTTGTGTGCCTTCACAACCACATTGGGCACGGCTGAATGTCGTGTACTTGTGTTCCTGAGTGCTATGATAACCAGACAACACTTGCTGTGGATTAGTCCTGATTAACAAGATATATTTTATTGTCACTGCAAATGTTCAAAAAAGTCTTTCAACAATTCCTAGTGTGAATAGAATTGTCGTACTGTTCAAATGCACCTCGAGATTCCTCCTATGTTTGCTCTAGAAATAAACTGGCCCATATACGGCTTACATTAATATTATTAAATTCACACCAGTTGACAATTCTAGATACAACAGAGCATATATTCACCAAAAGCATAGCACAGTAAGGCTGCGATGTGCAGAAATTCAAGTATTATTATTAGGGTTCGGAAGTTTATGACGTAAAGAAAGTCAAAATGTGCAAATAAACTAGCTAAATATGACATAAAAATAGGTATAAAATGGCTTAAGCATTTTAGGGATGGATAGCAAGTATTAGATTATTAGCAACATTAAACTTGTCTAAAAGCGATTAGCGATAATACAGCGGACACATTTAATCATGTGAACTGACAGAGCTGCAGTAGACACGTTAGAACTCTATGCATTCAATCAGTATCATAGTCCTGAGGCTCACTTCTCACTGTTTTCCAAAAAGGGAAGGAAAAAAGAAGAAGTATTAGCATGCATTTTGGTAAGTAACCTTGTGCCCTCATCCTGAGGTGGTACCGCACTTTTCAGCCCCCCCCCCCCCCCCACAGGAGGTGAGCTGGACGTGCCATTTTACCCGCATACGTGACATTTCTAAATCTAGAAAAGGCATTAGACAATGTTGATTCGACCAAGCTATTAAGGATTCTGAAGTTGATCATCTACAATATGGTCTGATTACTGGTGTTGCTAGGGTGGGATATTCAGCCGAAAATACCGTGGTGTCAGTAAGGGCATTCGACCTTAAGTCCATGACCAAAAGTACTTCATGCCTCAGTGCGTGCAGAGACCATGAGCAAGCGGGAAGTGGATGATGGTGATGATGACGATGATGATTGAAGGTAATATTATTTAGCATCCAGCGACAATAGTCTGTTATTTCTGGTATAATAGCAATATACTCGTACTTTAGAGGTACGAAAGTAAAACATTTGGATTTTGGAGGCACACCAACCATAAAGTACGATTACTACTGCTCTACATGCATACGTATGTAGGGTGAAGGGAATGTTGTACTGCAATAATGTGGGGTGCAATGCTGTTTCCGCAGCTGCATGGTTTTCGTGTTATCTGAAGGGCATACGGAAGACCACGACTTATTTTTCGAACGTACTCTAGCCTACCTTGTAAATCACAGTAATTTTATGTAAGGTAATACAATAAGTAAGAACGTGTGTCACAGTAACTTGCTTCGGTATGCTGTGAGTCGAATAAGTAAAAAGTAGATTTTCTCTCAGGAAGAAAGTAATCTTACATTGTCAACTTTTTGTGCAATAGATCATTAGTTAAACTGTAATTTTATCATCATACTTTGTATAAATTCCCCTTGCGTCCACTATGGCCTGCAGCCTTCTTGGCATAGAGCCTACAACTTTCTCTGTCGTTTCTTGATCATATTGAGACGATACTTCTTTGAAATTTTTAATGAGGTCTCCCTTCGCGCATGCCTTTCCAACAATGCCTAAATATTTTCAATTGAGTTAACGTTTGGTGTTTGTGGAAGTGCTGGCAGTTGCTCACAAAGATTGCACAGCAACAATTCCTTCGCTATACGGGAAGGATGCTTTGGATTATTGTCCCGTTTGAAAATAACCAGTCTTGGATACCTAATTTTGTGCCACTGCTCTGAAAATCACGAAGTATGCTTACCTCTCTGACATCCAAGTTACCCACAATAACAACCAGTTCTTCCGCACCAGCTCATACACCCGCACACCATGGCAAGCTCTCCGCCATATTTGATGGTTTGTACTACATTTTTAGAGTCAACTTCTTTGTTTGGCTTACGTTACACCAACTTCCACCCATCTGACCGAATATGTTAAAATTGGCCTCATAAGAAAATACAACCTTCTTTCGGAATTCCAATGCTTTCTTGCGATACGAAAACGCAAATTCTAGTCAATACAATACAATCAATACTGATCTGCATTTAGGGCAGTCACCCAGGTGGTAGATTCCCTATCTGTTGCTTTCCTAGCCTTTTCCTAAATGATTTCAAAGAAATTGGAAATTTATTGAACGTCTCCCTTGGTAAGTTATTCCAATCCCTAACTCCCCTTCCTATAAATGAATATTTGCCCCAGTTTGTCCTCTTGAATTCCAAATTTATCTTCATATTGTGAACTTTCCTGCTTTTATAAACGCCATTCAAACTTATTCGTCTACTAATGTCATTCCACGCCAACTCTCCGCCAACATACCACTTAGTCGAGCAGCTCTTCTTCTTTCTTTCAGTTCTTCCCAACCCAAACATTGCAACATTTTTGTAACGCTACTCTTTTGTCGGAAATCACCCAGAACAAATCGAGCTGCTTTTCTTTGGATTTTTTCCAGTTCTTGAATCAGGTAATCCTGGTGAGGGTCCCATACACTGGAACCATACTCTAGTTGGGGTCTTACCAGAGACTTATATGCCCTCTCCTTTACATCCTTACTACAACCCCTAAACACCCTCATAACCATGTGCAGAGATCTGTACCCTATATTTACAATCCCATTTATGTGATTACCCCAATGAAGATCTTTCCTTATATTAACACCTAGATACTTACAATGATCCCAAAAGGAACTTTCACCCCATCAACGCAGTAATTAAAACTGAGAGGACTTTTTCTATTTGTGAAACTCACAACCTGACTTTTAACCCCGTTTATCATCATACCATTGCCTGCTGTCCATCTCACAACATTTTCGAGGTCACGCTGCAGTTGCTCACAATCTTGTAACTTATTTATCACTCTATAGAGAATAACATCATCCGCAAAAAGCCTTACCTCCGATTCCACTCCTTTACTCATATCATTTATATATATAAGAAAACATAAAGGTCCGATAATACTGCCTTGAGGAATTCCCCTCTTAATTATTACAGGGTCAGATTAAGCTTCACCTACCCTAATTCTCTGAGATCTATTTTCTAGAAATATAACAACCCATTCAGTCACTCTTTTGTCTACTCCAATTGCACTCATTTTTGCCAGTAGTCTCCCATAATCCACCCTATCAAATGCTTTAGACAGGTCAATCGCGATACAGCCCATTTGACCTCCAGAATCCAAGATATCTGCTATATCTTGCTGGAATCCTACAAGTTGAGCTTCAGTGGAATAACCTTTCCTAAAACCGAATTGCCTTCTATCGAACCAGTTATTAATTTCGCAAACATGTCTAATATAATCAGAAAGAATGCCTTCCCAATGCTTACATACAATGCATGTCAAACTTACTGGCCTGTAATTTTCAGCTTTATGTCTATCACCCTTTCCTTTATACACAGGGGCTACTATAGCAACTCTCCATTCATCTGGTATAGCTCCTCCGACCAAACAATAATGAAATAAGTACTTCAGATATGGTACTATATCCCAAACCATTGTCTTTAGTATATCCCCAGAAATCTGATCAATTCCAGCCGCTTTTCTAGTTTTCAAAGTTGTATCTTATTGTAAATGTCATTGTTATCATATGTAAATTTATTACTTCTTTGGCCTTAGTCTCCTCCTCTATCTCGACATTATCCTTGTAACCAACAATCTTTACATACTGCTGACTGAATACTTCTGCCTTTTGAAGATCCTCACATACACACTCCCCTTGTTCATTAATTATTCCTGGAATGTCCTTCTTGGAACCTGTTTCTGCCTTAAAATACCTATACATACCCTTCCTTTTTTCACTAAAATTTGTATGACTGCCAATTATGCTTGCCATCATGTTATCCTTAGCTGCCTTCTTTGCTAGATTCAATTTTCTAGTAAGTTCCTTCAATTTCTCCTTACTTCCACAGCCATTTCTAACTCTATTTCTTTCCAGTCTGCACCTCCTTCTTAGTCTCTTTATTTCTCTATTATAATAAGGTTGGTTTTTTAACATTCCTTACCACCCTTAATGGTACAAACCTGTTTTCGCATTCCTCAACAATTTCTTTAAACCCATCCCAGAGTCTGTTTACATTTTTATTTACCGTTTTCCACCGATCATAGTTACTTTTTAGAAACTGCCTCATGCCTGCTTTATCAGCCATATGGTACTGAATAACAATCCTACTTTTAAGACCTTCCTTTCTATCACATTTATTTTTAACTACCACAAAAACAGCTTCATGATCACTAATGCCATCTATTACTTCAGTTTCCCTATAGAGCTCATCTGGTTTTATCAGCACGACATCCAGGATATTTTTCCCTCTGGTTGGTTCCATCACTTTCTGAATCAGCTGTCCTTCCCATATTAACTTATTTGCCATTTGTTGGTCATGCTTCCTGTCGTTCGTATTTCCTTCCCAATTGACATCTGGCAAATTCAGATCTCCCGCTACAATCACATTTCTTTCCATGTCGTTTCCTACATAGCTGACTATTATATCAAATAATTCCGAATCCGCGTCAGTGCTACCCTTTCCCGATCAGTACACTCCAAATATATCAAGTTGCCTATTATCTTTAGAAATGAGCCTTACACCTAGAATTTCATGTGTCTCATCTTTAACTTTTTCGTAGCTTACAAATTCTTCTTTCACCAGAATGAACACTCCCCCTCCCACCCTTCCCATCCTATCTCTACGATACACACTCCAGTGCCGTGAGAAAATTTCTGCATCCATTATATCTTTTCTCAGCCATGATTCAACTCCTATTACAATATCTGGTAAATATATATCTATTAAATTACTTAATTCTATTCCTTTCCTTACAATACTTCTACAGTTCAACACTAACAATTTTATGTCATCCCTACTTGATTTCCAGTTCCCTGTTCCCTTATCACCGCTCCCTAGGCCATCCCGTTTCCCTGAATGTACCTCCCTATTACCCTTCCAAACAAATTTCCGAACTTATACGTACCACTGCGGTGTAAATGAAGGTCATCTGAGCACAGATCCCTATCTCCTACCCACCCATTAGGATCTAGAAATTTCACTCCCAGTTTCCCACATACCCACTCCATAGTCTCATTTAAATCCCCAATCACCCTCCAGTCAGTATCCCTTCTACACAGTATTCCACTAATAACAATCGCCGCTTTCTTAAACTTCACCCGTGCTGCATTTACCAGATCCCACACATCTCCAACTATGTTGGTACTTATATCAGATTGCCTTACGTTGTTGGTACCAACGTGAAACACTACCACCTTCTCCTTCCCCTCCTCCCTCTCTTCTACTTTCCTCAACATCTGCCTCAACCTAATTCCTGGATAACACTCTACCCTGGTACCCTTTCCTCCACACGCTTTCCCCACGTGTCTAACGATGGAATCCCCCATGACCAGAGCCTCAACCCTACCCACCTCATTTGATCCCCTCCCCTCCTGGTCAGCCCTATCTTTCCTGATAGCTGCAGAAGCTACTTCCTCCTCCCTTTTCTCATTCCCATGACCCTGTTCCACCTGTCTTTTCCTATCGTCTACTCTACGTTTTCCTTTCCTACCTTTTCCCTTCCTCCTACTTCCACACATCTCACCAACAGTTCCCTGTCCCTCATCTTCCCTCTGATATTCTACCTGGAGTGACTCGTACCGATTTCGCACAGACACCTGTCTTGAATTCTGATCCTGAATAGAGCCCTTAGCCTGCAATCTCCTTCCCCTTAGAACATTAGAGCACCTGTCTTCTACAACTGCTCCCTTTTCCTTCCCCTCACTTTCCTGCACTCACTAATGAACGACTGCTTTCTTGTTGTTCGGCCTTTGTAACCAGTTTTATGAATGTAGTACACTGTGGATTTATTGAATCATACAGACCTTCGCCCAATACAGAGTCTAAATCCGTAATAGCCTAAGCCAACAAAACCATATAGAGAATTGAAAACAAATTGATAATAAGTTGAGAATAAATGGCCAAGAGTCAACACGCTGCCGGAGTGCCGTTGGCCCTGTGAATAAATCTAATCCATGGATATAAGTACTGTACAAGCTATGATCAGTATAGTGGACTCCTCACGCAGTGACCATCGCCCGGCGAGGCCTGATACGGTGAGGCTGCTCACCGCAACAGGGTGGGTTCACCAGGCATTGCCCACCACGCGCCTGAATTTGGGGCGAACCAGATGTACGGTGATTGCCAAAGCTCGCGAGGATGCTCACGAGACTATAATAATTATGGACTAAAAGAAGGGATAGTAGTAGTGCTCCTCCTAGCAGTGCTGACTAGTGTGGAAGCCTGGTGCTGACCAGTTAACTAGGAAATGTTACGCAGCCTGCTTAAGTTACGTAACATATAGACAGGCGACACCCGACCTTGCCCAAATTCACTTTGCCTGGGTATGCCAGTCTGGCAATACAATATCACTCCTAGCAAACCCTGGCAATATAACACTTCCCACTGAGTGCACTGACTTAACTGCTTACTCAGGGCAGTCCTCTTACCATTTAAATTATTTTCCATTTGCACATTGCATTCACACAAAGCCTTCACTGTACTTACTCAATCTGTTGAGCAGTGCCTACCTCTCTTTCTGTTCTACGTAATGTTTCAACTCCACCCACACTTACGCAATAAGAAAAAACACGCACAGCATAATTCACATTCTCCTCCAACTCACCAGATAAATATTTTTCAATACATCTTGCCCATAATTCACCTCCACACTAAAATTCTAGTTACAACATCTATAATAATTAAACACATCACAATCCAATTACAACTGTCTCAAATAAACATCCACACTAGAATTCTCCCAATTTCTCTCAAACATACCTCCGCAACATACTTCACCTTTAAATTCACTACTAAAACACCCACCACCACGAGCCATCAATTCCACCTCATTCTCATCCTCTCTCTAACCATATACCTTTCAGTTACAATAACTATAATAATTAAACACACTACATACCAATTACAACTTACTCAAAACTGGCCTCCACACTAAAGTTTTACTAGTTTCTCTCATACCACCGTATACCATCTTAACTGTAAGCATACCTCCAAAACACACTTCACCATTAAATTCACTATACATACACCTACCTCCATGTCCCATCCACTGTACCTCATTCTCATCCTCTCTCTAACCATAAACACACCTCCAAAACACACTTCACCATTAAATTCACTCTACAAACACACCACCATGAACCATCAACACCTTATTCTCATCTTCTTTCTAACCTCTACCGAGTAATATTTTACAATCGCTATGCATTTCAGCTACAGCATCAATAATAAATAATCACACTTTATTACCTATCATTACACCACTAATTCACTTCTTTTCTACCTTATTCGTCATAACTCTGACAGCTACTAACTTTCTTTACTTCCTACTTCTCGTTACTAAACCCTCGTCCTTCTTGTCTTTCTTACCCCACAGCTCTTTTAAACACATGCTTATCCCTGTCTACAAAGTTTCTTCTTGGCTAAGTGCCAATTTTAACTCCTTCTGGTCTTTGCGGTACTTCTACAACCCCGCGTTCACCCCCGAATACGCCTCCTTATATGCTTCAATGATACCAGTCCTGAGTGCTCTCCTCGGCGACATATTCATCAAATTCTCTATATCACTGTTTCTGTCCACTCCATCACTACAAGCATCTTTCTTCCCTCATCACTTGTCACCTTCGAGGCATTTACCACGACCTCATTGAACTCTGATACTTCCCTTTCCTCGTGAATCTCCTCACCAGGAGGGTTTTCCTCACCCTGCCTTTCCCGCACTCCTCTCTGTATCTTCCTCCTGTTTCATCTTTTCTTCCAGGTCCAGTAGTTTGTTCACAGTCCGAATTCTTCTCCACCTGCCATTTGACACTACTAATTGCTGTTCCCGTATAAAAGCATTCAAACCTTGGTTTCTAGCCCTTACCAAATGTTTCTTAAGAGCATTCTCGATCCGTTCACTTCCCATGTCTCTCTTAATCCAAATTTTTTCACTCCGTATGTTACCCGCATTTCTAATCACTCTTTCAGCCATCAAAGTGGATAACAGTTTCACTTTAATAGGCCTATTTCCTTTTACTTTACCTATTCTCTCCACATCGTCTGTATCTACTTCGCTAAAATTGATTTTCATTTTCTCCTGGATTAGATCCACTACGTTATGAATTGTAAACACTTCGTCCTCCCTCCTCTCTTCTGGCACACCATATATAAATAGACATTTCTTTCTATGATTTTGTCTACTGGCTTCTACTGATTTAAGCTTCAACACTTCCTCTTCTAATCTTCTTATTTTCTCCCTTAATGATGCAGCTTCTTCGGCGTTGTTTCTCACTTTGGATGTTATGTCGTCTGTCTTTTACTGGAATCATTCCTTCATTTTCTCGAACTCCTTCGTTTGCTCTTGTATCAAGGTTTTCAGTTGCTCAAATGGGCACATTTCTTCTACCAACTCTCTTACTACCCTTCTCATTACATCCACGTCTTCCCAACTCATGCTTCCACTGGAGATCGGCCCGGGGTTCAATTCAACTCCCCCGATCCATAGCATTACTATACTCACTGCCGCTGTCAGCATCACCTATCCCTTCATCCCCAATTCCATTCTGCTTCCTCCCGCTTGCAGTTCTTCTTTCTTCTTCCTCCTCTGCAATCTTCCTATAACTGCCCTGTATTGCTCCACAACAATCATCGTCTTTAAACTCTTCACTTCTTTCTTGCACTCCCCTCCAGCACTCCCCTCTCTCGCTACCGGGACCCTCTACTCAACACGTCCGCTCTTGTCGCTCGCTCAGGTTATACTGATGAATGTAGTAGCTTTTTACTGTCTGCGGGGCCACTTTCTTGCCCGATGGTGTCGCAATGTCTTCATCCAGTGCTCGAGCATTCAATTGCGATTTTTTGTGCACTTCCTACACCATATACCATCATCCCCTATATGTTAGAGTTCTAGGTTGTCCATATCTCGGCTCATTCGCAGCAGATCCCGTCATTTTGAATTTAATAATTACATACTGGATAGTCGCATGAGATAAAGTCGGCTTGACGGCAACTTTCCGATAGCTGCCCTTTCTTTCCACAAAGAAGCAATGCTGTCTGTAGCATCGGTGGTCAACTAACCCTGACAGTGATATACTAAACACTATTGTTACTTGTAAACAATGCCGCATTCTGTGCACGTTTGCTGGACTAGCAGAAAAGTGTTAGACTAATATCATCCTTATCATAATCAGTTTACTTGTTTAACACATGGAAGGTTATTGGCTACGGGAGGATGGGAAAAGTCTAAGATTCGGAATTTGATGGCCGTGGCCTTAATCAAGGTACAACCGCAGCATTTGCCTGACATGTCAATGTGAAACTAAGGAAAACCATCTTCAGGGCTGCCGACGGTGGGATTCTAACCCGCTGTCTCTCGCATGCAAGCTCACAGCTGCGTGAAATGTACCGCTTGGTCAGCTTGCTGTCGAAAGCTCAGAATATGGTTTTCCGTGGTTTCCCATTTTCACACCAGCCAAATGCCGGGACTGTACCTTAATTAAGGGCACGACCGCTTCCCACTCGTAACCCTTTTCCATCCCATCGTCGCCATAAGACCTATCTGTGTTGATGCGACGTAATCGTAAATAAAAAATAAACATGTGAAGCGCTTATAAGAAGATCGAATGCAACTCACGTGGGCCAAATTCCAAACTATCCAAATGTTCTTCTTTTTATAACAAAAATATGTATATAAGTAAACTGAAAGACATTCAAATACCGTATCGCCTTTTAGAGGTCTTATTTTCATCTGATGGACAAGAATATCGTCTTATTTCTTCTCGGTTACGAACATGCATCATGCACATGGGAATTATTTTTAATGGTTTTTGCTAGTGGCTTTACGTCACACCGACACAGATAGGTCTTATGGCGACGATGGGATAGGAAATGCCTAGGAC
The DNA here is from genome assembly GCF_040414725.1 of Anabrus simplex. NCBI lineage: Eukaryota > Metazoa > Arthropoda > Insecta > Orthoptera > Tettigoniidae > Anabrus > Anabrus simplex. The sequence goes on from NC_090265.1 coordinate 1,494,241,677, forward strand.
TGGGAAGGAAGCGGCCGTGGCCTTAATTAAGGTACAGCCCCAGCATTTGGCTGCTGTGAAAATGGGAAACCACGGAAAACCATCTTCTGGGCTGCCGACAGTGGGGTCGAACCCACTATCTCCCGGATGCAAGCTCACAGCTGCGCGTTCCTAACCGCACGGCCAACTCGCCCGGTAAATTTGAGATTGGTAGGAGGGCAAGCGTATCGTTAAAAGAAAGGTACATGCAGTTCACCTCCATAAGGGTGTGCCATGAAAGAAGACAATGCACAGTTCCATAGGAAATGCTAGGACATTTGTGCCTGTGTATAGTATGCAGGACTGGCTGGTTATTTCAATTTGCTCGATCAAAGAGGCTTCGAAATCGGAACGATGACACGAGTTTACATTACCTTCCAATAATTTATGGACGTTCTTAAGAGTTTCATGTCTTTAGCTTCCGGAAATCTACTACTATACGTTCGCTGGCGAGACGCAGTATTAACGTGTAATTTTTCTTCTAGTGTGGGCTAGAATAATTATTAAAGTGTTACTTTCATTGACCTGTCATGTTCTCATCCTTGGTTGTGACAATTTGAAAGTCACAGGTATGAGCGATGATAGTAATACCATTCGTTATGCAGCCAGTCTCTGTTATGAAGATGTGAAAATGTTGGTCATTGGTGCGTGCATTTCAGTGCAGATGGACATGCAATAGCAGCTTCTGTGTCTATGAGGAAACTATCTGACTCTTCCTTTCTCTAGAACGTCTCTTCAGTCAAGCGTACGCCATCGGTGACAGCTCATGGCAAAGCTGTTGAAGTTCTACCGCCATCGGGCTGAGTGCACGCAAAAAGAGAGTTCCGTATCCGAATCTTCTGGTAATCTATTGTTCTTTATTTCACCCTACATTAAAACAGAGTTGTATATTGTGAATTAACATTGAAAAGTTACACCCAAGTCCAAAATTATGGAATGTAAACGAAGTGTAAAATTTGAATGAATGTGAAAAATGAGGGTTTCAGTTGGAAAACTTCTGCTTATTTTTATTCAGTAATACAACTATTAGACTGATTCTAAAAATAATTACAACTTTCATAACACTTTTTAATCCTAGTACAGTCCAACTAAACAAAATTACCTCTTTCAGAGTTTTGTTGCAACTATCATTTAAAGTGAGTTTCCGGTACCCTCTTTGCTTGTACACCTGAAAGACTATGTGAATACTTATGTCATTTATTTAAATTGTCTTCATTAGAAACATCACTTACACTATAATCTATAACAGATTCTGGCACTTTATCAGCTGTACAGTCGGATGTTGGTAGACTATTGTACTAGCTCTTTAGGAATGTTACCTGCACGACGAAGCTTTAGAAGATCATTATTCTTTGCTGTCTGTGTGCTTTTGGAAATTCTTATGGGAGAGCCAATGATTTTTCCTTTTCAAGAATCCTGATTGAGCGATGCTGATCAGAGTGCCCGTACTTCTAGTGCAGAAAAACTTGTATACTTTCAGCCAGTTGACAACATCACCGTTGCTATCTTCAGACCTATTCTTCATTAGCTCTTTGGTCACTTAGCGAATGTCAAAGAAATCAGAATACTTCAATTCCTTGACTTTGTGAAGATCGCTTTTCTTATTTCGAAGCCTCTTTGATCGAGCAAATTGAAATAACCAGCCAGTCCTGCATACTGTACACAGGCACAAATGTCCTAGCATTTTCTATGGAACTGTGCATTGTCTTCTTTCATGCAAGAGTGACCAGGTTCTAAGAACTTGTGTTCCACTTTTTGAAGCTATGCAATGTTTTGTTTCCTATTTTGATCACCACAGAGATCTGAAAACAAGGAAGCCTCAGTAATGTGATCTGACATATAACACAAATGGCAGAACAGACAATTTTCAATACTTGAATTCCCACGTTTGCCATTAATTCCATTCCAAGCAAACCAATACTGAGATTTCGGTACAGCAGACTCACACACCGTCAAATTATACACACATATTTTCCCTCTGTAGTATAGCTGGCCCACATCGGAAGAAGGTATCCGAAAAACAGACTGTAAATCAAATATTGTCGGAATAAATCCATGGTGCATTTATGTGAAAACCATCTCATACATTCACAGTGTTAACCAAGAACCGAAATCTTTGCCATATGGAATATACGAGTACGTACAGTACTTGATACTACATAACTTAGTCAGTTATAACTTAATAGATTCTGCCTTTACGGAAAATACTTAAAATCAATATTGAAGTGTAAAGGCCAAAGGTATAAAATGTACTTCATGCTTTTTCGCAGACAGTATTGTGTGTGTAATGGACTTAAATATTTCTGAAGGTTTCATTGCTAAGGAACTGTAAGAAATAAGACTTAAGTTCGTTTTTTCTCTATGAAGAGAATAATTTGTTGTACTTAACACCGTCAATATATCATTCTTTGCGTTTTTGACTTAATATCTTTTCCTTTTAAGTCCAAGATATATTTTCCTTGGAATAATAAATGGACGTTCTTGTCTTGTATGAAGGTGGATGTCAATATCTAAAGCAAAGTGTTCTCAAACATATAATCGCATAATATTGAACCCAATTGTATATGCAGGTAAGAGAAGAGAGAGAGTTCATGACTCCATTTTTCTAACCGTTATGAAATGGTAAGAGAGAGACAACAAATGTTTACTTGCATACTGACAGTCTAAATAATTCAGGTTTGTGTCCTCCTTGTATGAATTGCAGCCAATAGCAACGCTCGTGGTACAGTATGTATTGTATTTGCCTGCGGAAGGACACTATTTTTTTTCTCTGAGAGAGCGCTATTTATTCGACGTCGAGTATATTTACAACAGAAGACATTTAAGAATATTTGATGTTCAATTACTAGCTAGCGATATGAAACAATTGTTTTTTGCTTGTGTTTAATGACCCATTACGCACCCACTAAGCCAGGTAAAGAACACCTTTGAGAATCTTCACTGAACAGGAGAAGGTTTGGGAACGCTTTTCATAATTTCACCATTAAAAATCTAGCACTACATATGAGCTTGAAATTTAGAATTGTCAAGTGGATGAAGAGAACTTGTTAGACCGTGCGATAGTAAAGTTATAGGATTGTGGAATGAATTTTCGCTGGAAGTAGCATATGTTCCTCTTCCTTATAAGATTTCTCACGGCGCCACTGGCTAAATGCATAACAGAACAACTTCCATAGAAAATATATATTTTATGTTGAGTCCGAAGGCAGTATCCACGTCGGTCTGCAATGTCGTATAAACTCTTGTAAAAAGTTGAAGTCCATCGCGGGACTCTTGACATATTTTCATTCGATGGATGTCGGACTTGTTTCGCCTTGCGAAAACTTTTAAGTGTTTGTTATATAGTGCGGTCTACAACTTCAAGTGTTGTGTGACAACAAGTGGTAAAGTCTGTCCAATCTCGGTCACGAGAATAACTTTGGTCGGTCTGTGTAAATCGATCGCTTCACAGTACACTTAGAACCGCTAGAAATGTTATTTTGGATATATAAGGCGATATGATTGTATCAAATAGCGGTCGATGGTCAGGAACTTTTATGTGCGCCCATGCAGATCATAAGTAAGCGAACGAGTACATTCATCCCCAGATAAGTCCCTGACAACCCAGAGTTTTCTAATGGGAAGTGGTAGTTGTTTCCATAAAACTCTCTATGTTTAAATTGTGTAATTGTAGTGAAGAAAAATGTCAGTGTAAATGTGTCTACAAGTGTTCCAAGTTTCATATCCAAATTTGAAGAATGGAAGATTCAAGATTAGGAGTACCGAGTACCATGGAGAGGGCTGACTGATCAACATGTACAAATAAATCGCATCGGAGCTGTTTGTAACCGGTGTGTCAAATTTATTTCTTGTACACGTTTTTTTTTGTAATCAGTAGTTGTTAATATCAGATCACCGTGGATACATTTTTAAGCCACATATATTTTCCTTCAGTACTGTTATGTCAGTAATTGTGGAATGTGGATTGATAATTACAATGTTGGGTAGTATAAGTAGAATTCATTTTATCCGGTTAACATCGTTGAATTGCTGTGGTCATGTCTTAAGTTCGGTAGGCATAAAATAATAATAATAATAATAATAATAATTGTACCGGGCGGTACACCTCCACGCCGCTTATTTAAAATTTGCGCCAGTTGAAACTCCTCTGCTGGAGGAAGTCTGAACTTTATCTACGGTATTAATTTTCTACTTTCTCAGAAGATGTCACTACCTGGAAATTTTGGAGTTTTTGAACTGTGTCATTTTCGACGTATTTTTGTTTTACTTGTAGTAAGAAGTGTGAACTTTCTCTTCTAGAGGACACTACTGAAGATCAACAATAGTGCACCCTAGTGTGGAGTGAAAGAACTGGTTTTTTGGAGAAAATTTAATTTCAAAAGTTTGTTCTTTGCTAAATTTCTTTCAGTCATTGTTTAAGTTGGCAATATTAACCCTTTCTTTCCCCTTGTTTTGAATTTAGCCAATCCCGAATTTCTTAAATTAATTTTCCACCAATGATGTGTTTCTTCTTCATCTTGTGTACGGGTTTTCTTTAACCACCAATAAAAGATTGTGTGCGGGTGTTTTCCTTCCTAAAACGCCTCGAACTTTCCGCGAGAGTATATAAACTGCTGATTTTAGGGTCTCTGCGCCACTTCTGTTCCATCTTTTCGTGTGTAAAGTACATAGCAGGGGGCGGGAAGCGCCTCTTTCTTCGGCGGCAGTCAACAACCAGGTAATGGCCGATTAATTACTTCTTTCTTGCTTGCTCAGCAGTTTAACTCTCGGGGCGGGTCCGAAGTTTTTCCATTATGTAACCTTCCTTAAAATGTGAAGAAACTTGTATCTATTCTATCTTTTAAACTACATATTGGGATAGAGAGTGCTTAACCCTCTCGAGCTTCCACTCATATTGTTTTGAGGTGAACTTATTTTCTCAACCTATTCTTCCTTAACATTATGTAAATTTGTTTCTTTCTAAAGTCACCTCTTTAGTATGGGATTAGCCCTTGCATCAGTGGCCTAGAGCCAAATTAGGTTTTGAAACAAATACATTAGGAGTGCAGATCGCCTCCTCTCAAATTGTTATTTTAGAGGTCATGTAATTATCCTTTTATCGCTTAACAGACCTCAGTAGGTTGGGTATTTTACCCCTGTGCTTACGTCCTTAGAGGACAGCTTGAAAGTAGAGTTAGGTGTGGCCTTGTGATAGGCTTAAATCTTTGAGAGCGGATCGCTCTTTTGCAATTTGTTTCTGCGTGCCTCTAGGAGGTATTACTGTGTAATTCGGAGCAAGTGCTCCTGGGCATGATTGGGGTTTTCTGCCCCTATGTTAAACCTTATGTACATGTAAATTCGGGCTACCTGCTCGAGAATTGGAAGTTCGGGGCCCGAAGCCCAAAACCTGTAAATACTATTGTTGCTCTTTGTTTCCTTGCTACTCTGTACCTGCCATTCTTGTTATTTCTGAGTTTGAAAAGAAAATATAACCTTGTTAAATTTTAAATTAATTTTACTTTCGTAGCTTGAGACCTGTTCACCACCCCGCATCTTCTTTCACCTCTAACTACCACAAAAACACGGTAACAAGTGGTAGCAGAGCGTGGTTGAATGGGTCTCAATTTAGCCCCTTTTGACGGCTAAACATTGTTTTGTTCCGAACTCTAACCATTCTCTCAGTTGCTGGAATTTTTTGAGTTTTTCAAAATTGTTCTGTCATCATGCCCGGCCCTCGCGATGTTCTCCATCTTAACTATTTGCGCAAAGAGGAGTTGATCTATGAGTTGACTATCAGAAATGTGCAATCTGGAGGCACGGTTGCAGTAGACACAAATAAGCTTAGAGAGTCCCTTGATTTGCCCATTTCCATCCCCACCTTGGGAGAGAAAGAAATTGACGACTCTCTCTCCACGATCGTCGAGAATATTACTGGGCTAGCATCTGTAGTTAGTTTTTTTGATGAAAATGATCCTTCTCCTAATCAAATTAAGCGTGTGCAAGCCAGGCTGTTTCATTTTTCAAATAGAGTTAACGATCTGTTGTCTCTAAAGTTGAATGACGTTCAGAAGAAGGAAACTAGTACGCTGCTTGAAAATATTTCTGAATTATCTAGCAAGGTCACTCAATTGTTAACTGGGGAGGTTTCTCCCAAAAGCGATCTACCCACCACAGTGAATGTAGGTAGCGAGGAAGAGCCTCCTAACGGAGAAGTAAATAGGAAAACCATCGCTGCTCAAACAACCTCTGCCCCATTGGACGAGTCTGAACGCCGTAACTCATTAAATAATGTACGTTCTGAATTAAGTTCCTTGCCACTGAAACCTTTACCTACTATGTCACCCGGGTTCAGCAGTTTGCCTCATCCATTGGCAATGTTACTCAGAGGTATCTCTAAGTTTTCCGTTAATACCACCAGTGAATTAATTTCCTTTTTAAGATTTTTAGTTGAATTTCAGGATCATGCCCTTGTGTTTTCTCTTTCTCCATGTCAAATTTTGCAAATTATCTATCCCTATGCAATTGGCATTCTCTCTGACAAAATAGTAAGAGCCATTGCCGAGCAATCATCTATTGAGGATTTCCACGCCCACTTGCTAGCTAACTTCATCCCGGCTAGGGCCAGATCCTCCCTTATTCAGAAGTACTATTATCGTGTACAGCGTTTGGATGAAAACTTGGCAGACTTTATCCAAGATATTAAATTCTATACTAGGGTGTTTGCTCTTCATTTTCCTGAAGACCATATTGTACAGGCTATTGTAGAAGGAATTTCACCATCCTATAGGTCATATTTGTGTTTCGCGGCGTGCCCGCAAACCTTCTCTGAACTTGAAGCATTGGCCGTCTCAGCGGAAGGAGTTAGATACGCCGACTCTTTGCGTGTCGCGAAAGAACCCCCTCCCTCTTTTAGTAATCTTCGGCCTCCTCGCCGACCAGTCACACCCCGTAAATGTTATGCTTGCGGGTCGCCCGACCATCTGCGCAATAAGTGTCCACTGATCAAGTCGAGTGGGACAAGGAATGGGGCTGGTTCATCACAAGGCTGTTTTAAATGTGGGGCTTTCTCACATATCGCCAAGAATTGCCCAAATTCAAATAGCACCCCCTCCTGCTCAACTTCTGGTGTAAACTCCACCAATGCCAATAATAAAAAAAGACTAGTGGCTTCGGCTGAATCGACTAATCCTTCTTCCCGAGGCTCAGCTCCTGGTAAACAGGTCTAAAATTCAGGGAACGATCAGTCTTCAAATTCATCTTTTGAATGCCCTAAAGAGTGTCTTAGGATTGCGGCGGATACCCCCGCACCGGTCCCCTTTCTCAAAATTGAGGTAAATAACGAACCTATAACAGCTCTATTAGATTCAGGCAGTGTTTGTTCTATTATTTCGGCCGAATGGTATGCAAAATTGAAATCTGTTTGTAAACTACCTGACTATGACTCATCTCCTGTTCAATATGTTTCGGCTAATTCATCCCCATTAGAAATTCTAGGTTCTTTACAGGTCAAAATTCGTATTTTAAAATTTACATGGAAAATCAAATTGTTTGTGGCCAAGCACTTGTCTTGCCCCATTATATTGGGAGCTGACTTCATTTCCTACACTGGTCTTGTGCTCGATCTCCAGAGTAGGTCGTGCTCTTTCAAATTTGCGTTTAATTGTAAAATCCCCTTATTAAAATGTAATTCTGCGTCATGTTCATCTATTTCGCCTACCCAGGATGAGATGTTGTTAGACCTTAGACATCTACCTGAGGAGCAGGCTGATAGTATTCGTAAATTATGTCAGTCATTTCCAGAGGTGTTCTCGGATACTCTTGGTGTTACTGACCTTATTGAATACAAAATTGAGGTCACGGATTCGATTCCTGTCCGTTTTCCACCTTATAGGCTATCTCCACCTAAAATGAAGGCTCTGAAAGATATCATCGATCAGATGTTGAAGGATGGTATTATTAGGCCCTCTAAGTCGGCGTATTCGTCGCCTATTTTTCTAGTCCCGAAACCCCAGGGGGGCTCAGGCCTGTCATTGATTATAGGGCTCTCAATCGGAAGGTGGTGTTACAATCTGTGCCCCTTCCCGACCTTCATTCATGTTTTTCATGGTTCCGTAAGGCCAAGTTCTTCACCATCTTGGACTTGAATCAGGCCTACAATCAAATTCCTCTAGCCGAAGAGTCTAAACATCTTACAGCGTTTGCCACGGACTGGAATTTATACGAATACAACCGCGTGCCTTTCGGGCTCCACACGGGAGCAGCTGTACTCACTAGGCTGCTAGATAGGGTCTTCTCCGACATCAAATTTGAGTACTTGTACCACTACTTGGATGATGTCGTCGTATTTTCAGAGACTTTTGAAGAACATCTAGATCATCTGCGAGAAGTTCTCGATCGCCTTCGTAAGGCTGGGTTAAATGTCAAGTTGTCCAAGGTTGCCTTTGCTAAGCCCTCTATGTCATTCCTAGGGCATATTGTGTCACCTGATGGTGTTGCAGTCGATCATTCGAGAACACAGGCCATCCGTGATTTTAAACCCCCTAAGGACATCAAAGGTATCGCCAGGTTCATTGGAATGGTGAATTTCTTCAGGAAGTTCATTCCTAACTTTGCTAATAGAGCGGCGCCGTTGAACCTTCTTCGTAGGAAAGGCATCAAATTCGAGTGGGGACCTTCTCAACAAGCCGCTTTTGAAGATCTTAAATTAGCTCTCTGTAATGCCCCTGTACTTGCTATGCCTGATTTCTCGAAGAAATTCATCGTCCAAACCGACGCGTCGTCGTCAGCAGTAGCTGCAGTCCTTCTTCAAGAGACTGAACTAGGGAGGCGACCCATCGCCTATGCATCTAGGACCTTGTCGGCTCAAGAAGCCAAGTATTCCATCTATGAGCTCGAAGGTTTGGCAGTCTTATTCGCCTTAGAAATGTTCCGTCTCTATCTGGAACATGTCAAATTCGACCTGGAGACAGATAATCAAGCCTTAAGCTGGGTTTTAGGTAGGCCGCGTCGTACTGGCCGCATAGCCCGTTGGGCCATCCGTATTTCTGCCTTCCAATTCGATGTCAGGCATATCCGAGGCACCGAAAATGTTGTTGCTGATGGACTCAGCCGAATGTTTTCCAACGACGTCGAGACCCACGAACCGGTCGACAGTTCATCACCTCCCGAGTCCATACTATCTGGTGTTAATGCCATCCTAACAGATGCTCCCATGCTTTTTAGGGATATCGAGAAATACCAACATGAAGATCCGACGCTGGCTCCGATAATGGAAACCCTTTCTTCTGGGGAACATGTGGTCCCTTATGTTCTGAGGAATGGTGTTTTATGTTGCCCATCGAGGCATGATAAGATGATGAAAGTTGTCGTTCCAGCTGTTCTTGTACCTATGATCTTCAAGTATTATCATGAGACCCCATTAGGAGGGCATCTTGGTATCTTTAAAACTCGTGAGAAGATTCGTGAAATGTTCATCTGGAAAGGTATGGACGGTGAAATCCGTGAACTAGTGAAGGCTTGTAAATCCTGTTTGCTTAGTAAACCAACCATGTCCACCAAGGTAGGCCTTTTGTCTTCTCATCAAGCGTCGCGCCCCATGGAACGCCTGTATATTGATTATGTAGGACCCTTCCCCCAGTCTAAGGGAAATGCTAACAAGTTTATCTTTGTATGCGTAGATGGCTCTACTAGATTTTCCTGGTTATTTCCGACTAAGCTGGCTACCGCTCAGTCCACCATTACTTGCCTAAATTCTATTTTTGCTTCTTTTGGTCCGTGCCAATACATTGTGTCTGATAATGCTAAGGCGTTCACATCAAATCTTTTTCGTAAATTCTGTTTTGACTTGTCCATCTCTCATGTAACTACTTCTGCTTATTACCCTCAACCATCTCTGGCTGAACGGGTTAATCGTAATCTCAGGTCCGCGCTTATTGCCTATCATCATGAAGATCATTCCAGGTGGGACACGTCCCTGCATTGGTTAGCTTTTGCTTTGAATTCGGCGGTTCATGAATCTCACAAGTTTACTCCAGCTTCTTTGATGTTCAAGTTCGTTCCCAACACGCCGCTCTCTAACCTCTGGTCTCTGAGTGACATTCTACCCGAGACAATAGATCCGGATAATATTAAAGATCTTTGGAAGAAGGCTAAAGCCAATCTTAAAGTCTCTCATGAAAAGGTTAGGGAAAGATATGATCGTGGACGGAGACCCACCCATTTGAAGGTAGGTGACCAGGTGATGGTCAAGAATTTTGTTCCCGCGGGCAAGCTTGCCCCCAGATTTCATGGGCCGTGTATCATTCTAGATTTCCTTACGCCGGTCACATTATTATTAAGCAATCCAGCCACCGAGAGGATATTTAGGGTTCACCTGTCACAGGTGAAACCGGTGTAATTTCTGGGTTAACTTGCTTCATATAATCGTGAAAGGAATATGAAGGTTATATTTTTTATGAGTTTTCACTTTTAAGGCATTCTGCCCCTTCTATAATATTTTGTTTCATATGTAAGTTTTTTGTAAACCTTCCCCACACGGTTAAACTGCCATCCTATCCTTGCCACGGCCATTACCACGCTCCCGTCTCCTGCTCCACTACACACAGTGGCTCGCATCTGAAATGAATTTCTGCACGCCGCTGGCCCCTCAACCTCTCCACAAAGCCTGTGCCCTCAAAAAAAAAAAGATGATGGTCCAACAATTCTGCCGCCTAGCTTTAATGTTTCAGTGCCCCCGCAGCCGCGCGGCGCCGTGCTGCGACTGGGATAGAGGAAGGGCCCCCTCTTCCCCAGCGAGGACGACATGTGCACGGCGAGCCGGAGCCCTCCTCCCGGCCAAGGCTGTAGTGTTGGCTACTGAATGTATGATTCGAAGCAGTGTATCGATTCATTCAAGTGTCCGAGTGAATCGATTCACAGGAACGGCGAGCTCACGGCACATGATTCAGCTTACTCCCAGCGGACAGTGCTGAGTGGCGCACTCACTGGACGTTGACGGGGAGCCGAGCTTCCGCTGCAGCGAGACAGTGAATCAGTGAATCATGGCACATCGAAAGAATCGTGAACGAGCGCGGCTCAGTGAGACACATGATACACACGGCTCCTTATCGGCTCACTGGACACGCGGAGAGCCGAGCTTCCGCTGCAGCGAGACATACAGTGAGCCATGGCACATCGAGAGAATCGTGAACGAGCGCGGCTCAGTGAGACACAAGATACACACGGCTCCTTATCGGCTCACTGCAGCGAGACATACAGTGAGCCATGCTACACTGAAAGAATCGTATGCTATAATGGACTCTCGAGCTCAGCTCATTTGAAAATAATACCCATTTGCATTCACTGTCCTCTTCTTACAGGCAGGTTTAAATAATAGATGGATTTATTTGCAGTGTTAAAAAGGTAGTCACAACATAATTCTGAAGTAGCTAGTAAGGAGGTAGGCTATTAGGGTATACTATTTGTTAGTTTAATGAATCTTAGTATTATAACTTAGTTGACATTTGACAATTAAACTCGACTCTAGCCTGCCCTATGACTATGAGTCATGCTCATGACCACTCAAATGTACCTGTTTTATATTGGGAAGAACGGCTCAGTATTCTCTCAGTTCATATGTCACATCGTTGCACAAGACTTCAATCATATGTGGACAGACGCAATAACAGTATGTTGAATCAGAAAACCAGCGGGCTACTGTACATCTCGGGTAGCCTATACAAAATATGACTATTAAAAAAATCCTCAGCTGATAGAAAAATACTTTTTTTTAAAATTACTGAGCGAGTTGTCGTGCGGTTAATATCGTGTGGCTATGCGCTTGCATTCGGGGGATGGTGGGTTCGAATCCCACCGTCGGCAGCCGTTAAGATGGTTTTTCCGTAGTTTCCCCATTTTCTCACCAGGAAATGCTGGGACTGTACCTTAATTCAGGTCATGGCTGCTACCTTCCTAATCCTAACCTTTCCCACCCTGCGTCACCGGAAACCTTCGATGTATTAGAGTAACTAGCATTTTTTCTAAGAAAGGAGTTCTTAGTATGAAGACCAGATGGCAGCTGCGAGCACTGAATGCTGTTGCTGCTGTCTTACCAGCACATACTACACAGATGCAGTAGGAGCGGTGACCAACGAGCCGTGAATCGGATCACTGTATCGATTCAGTAACGTGAACGGAATCAAATGAATCGATTCAGTAAAATGAATCGAATGTCCCATCACTACAAGGCTGATGTGCGGCGCACGACCTGCTACTTGCCCGCAGCCTGTATATGTTCACCGCGGGCGCGGCGTGCTTCAACACCACTGCTCCCCTCATAGTGCGGGCGAGCGGTATCTCAGGGTACTTGTGGGGTCCGAGCGGCCGCCTTTGGACGCAAGCTGCAACGGCCGCTCTGGCCATCCAACTTAATCAACATCAACTACATGGACATTTACTATCAGCAATTACTACACTTAGGAATTCAACAGCAATATTTGGTGGACTTTGCAAAATTTTTCTTCACTTTCAAGTAGGCCTATTAAAAGTTTATCTTCTGAATTCAACTTCTACAAACATTAAGACTGTACTTCCGCTGTTACTACAAGAATTTTTGTAACTGACTCAAACTAAATTTCAACCATTTCGATAAATGCTTCTGCAATCAATCTTCATATCCACATCATAACTTGGACCTTGTTTTCAAACAAATTTCATGTGTCACCCCTGGAGGATCCTTTGGGGGGGGAGGTCTGTACCGGGCGGTACACCTCCACGCCGCTTACTTAAAATTTGCGCCAGTTGAAACTCCTCTGCTGGAGGAAGTCTGAACTTTATCTACGGTATTAATTTTCTACTTTCTCAGAAGATGTCACTACCTGGAAATTTTGGAGTTTTTGAACTGTGTCATTTTCGACGTATTTTTGTTTTGCTTGTAGTAAGAAGTGTGAACTTTCTCTTCTAGAGGACACTACTGAAGATCAACAATAGTGCACCCTAGTGCGGAGTGAAAGAACTGGTTTTTTGGAGAAAATTTAATTTCAAAAGTTTGTTCTTTGCTAAATTTCTTTCAGTCATTGTTTAAGTTGGCAATATTAACCCTTTCTTTCCCCTTGTTTTGAATTTAGCCAATCCCGAATTTCTTAAATTAATTTTCCACCAATGATGTGTTTCTTCTTCATCTTGTGTACGGGTTTTCTTTAACCACCAATAAAAGATTGTGGGCGGGTGTTTTCCTTCCTAAAACGCCTCGAACTTTCCGCGAGAGTTTATAAACTGCTGATTTTAGGGTCTCTGCGCCACTTCTGTTCCATCTTTTCGTGTGTAAAGTACATAGCAGGGGGCGGGAAGCGCTTCTTTCTTCGGCGGCAGTCAACAACCAGGTAATGGCCGATTAATTACTTCTTTCTTGCTTGCTCAGCAGTTTAACTCTCGGGGCGGGTCCGAAGTTTTTCCATTATGTAACCTTCCTTAAAATGTGAAGAAACTTGTATCTATTCTATCTTTTAAACTACATATTGGGATAGAGAGTGCTTAACCCTCTCGAGCTCCCACTCATATTGTTTTGAGGTGAACTTATTTTCTCAACCTATTCTTCCTTAACATTATGTAAATTTGTTTCTTTCTAAAGTCACCTCTTTAGTATGGGATTAGCCCTTGCATCAGTGGCCTAGAGCCAAATTAGGTTTTGAAACAAATACATTAGGAGTGCAGATCGCCTCCTCTCAAATTGTTATTTTAGAGGACATGTAATTATCCTTTTATCGCTTAACAGACCTCAGTAGGTTGGGTATTTTACCCCTGTGCTTACGTCCTTAGAGGACAGTTTGAAAGTAGAGTTAGGTGTGGCCTTGTGATAGGCTTAAATCTTTGAGAGCGGATCGCTCTTTTGCAATTTGTTTTGCGTGCCTCTAGGAGGTATTACTGTGTAATTCGGAGCAAGTGCTCCTGGGCATGATTGGGGTTTTCTGCCCCTATGTTAAACCTTATGTACATGTAAATTCGGGCTACCTGCTCGAGAATTGGAAGTTCGGGGCCCGAAGCCCAAAACCTGTAAATACTATTGTTGCTCTTTGTTGCCTTGCTACTCTGTACCTGCCATTCTTGTTATTTCTGAGTTTGAAAAGAAAATATAACCTTGTTAAATTTTAAATTAATTTTACTTTCGTAGCTTGAGACCTGTTCACCACCCCGCACCTTCTTTCACCTCTAACTACCACAAAAACACGGTAACAATAATAATAATAATAATAATAATAATAATAATAATAATAATAATAATAATAATAATAATAATAATAATAATAATAAAAATAATAATAATAATAATAATAATAAGAAGAAGAAGAAGATTTTTTCCTGAAAGAAGAACTAAATTCATATTCAGTATAATTTCGATGGAAGGCAGTAATTATACATGTCCTATATCATTCATAGAGTTAAGATATTGTGAGTTACGTACTCAACCATTTTGTGAGATATTTAGTGTAAAGTATAATTTTCATTTATTACAAGACCAGCTTAGTAGAGCTGGTTGTATCTGACTTAGGAATTCTTGGAGTAATGTAAAATAATCACTGATGTTGGATTTGTTAGTTGCACTGAGGCAACAGTTGTATTTTCTGTCGTCCAGATGTGGTTTCGGCTATTGACAGTTTGAGTATTTGCTGGGTGATATTGATAGGCATGATGTAAGTCCTACGTTCAGTATGTTCACTGGGATATTGATAGGCATGATGTAAGTCCTACGTTCAGTATGTTCAGTGGGATATTGATAGGCATGGTGTAAGTCCTACGTTCAGTATGTTCAGTGTGATATTGATAGGCGTGGTATAAGTCCTATGTTTCGTCAAGGATTAATCTCCAAGTTAGATATTATTTATGGTTGATTATTCCAATGTAATTGAAGTTGAATTCGTCATGAAGTAATTACAAATCCTTTACATCATCGTTCCATTGGAACAAGGGACACTCCGAAAACCGTGGGACGTAAAGCAAATAACATTCATTATTAAAAAGGGACATGTTGAAATGTCACTATCCGGGAGATAGTGGGTTCGAATCCCATTGTCGGCTGCCCTGAAGATGGTTTTCCGTGGTTTCCCATTTCCACACCAGGCAAATGCTGGGACTGTACCCTAATTAAGGCCACGGCCACTTCCTTCTAACTCCTAGCCCTTTCCTATTCCATCGTCGCCATAAGATCTACCTGTGTCGGTGCGACGTAAAGCCAATAGCAAAAAGAAAAGAAATGTCACTAAAATTAGAGTCACCGGGCTCGATAGGTGCAGTCGCGTAAGTGCGGCCAGTATCCAATCTTCGGAAGATATTGGGTTCGAACCCCATTGTCGGCAGCCCTGAATATGGTTTTCCGTGGTTTCCTATATTCACACCAAGCAAATGCTGGGACTGTACCCTAATTAAGGCCACGGCCACTTCCTTCCAACTCATAGCCCTCTCCTATCTCATCGTCGCCATGAGACCTACCTGTGTCGGTGCGACGTAAAGCAATTTGCAAAAAAAAAAAAAAAAAAAAAAAAAAAATTGAGTCATCTGTCAAAGTTAATTTAACCAGTTTGAGGAGGACCCCTGAGTAAAGACAGGACAATAGCTCCATTTTCATGATAAAATGTTTTCGTAACCTCCTGGCTAGATATGTGTAATTTGTGAAAGAAATCTTCATTTTGACGTTTATGTAACTACAGCCGAACCACGATATCTCGAACCTCCATTACTCATATTTTCAGTATCTCGAAGTAAGTTAAATTTCCCGGCCGTTTGTCCTTTTTTCACGTGTATTTATTTCTCTATTACTCGAACTTCGGTTACACGAATTTCTTGATTTCTCGAAACAAACATTTCCTCCCTTGATGCAAAAAATTCTATGTGACTCGAATTTTGTGCAACATTAACTGTGCAATACGTCATTTGTGGTTTGTGAGGAACAGTTAACAAGTAAAGGAAGGGTTACAGTGATGCTGGTAGCTAATATGACTGGAACCGAAAAACTAAAACTTCTAGTGATCGGAAAATCGGCGAAGGCTCGCTGTTTCTAGCGTGTGAAATAATTAGCGGTCGCGTACGAAAGCAACCCCCGAAGTCGCGGATAACAAGCTCCATTTGCGAATCTCGGCTGCGTGGTATTGACAAGAAGTTCCAGTGTGAAGGGAGGAAAAGTTAACAGCAACAAACAAAAGAGACTAACGGATTTTTTCCAAAGGTTTTAACTGAGGTGTGTTTCTTGTTTCACTACTGTATGCACTGTATCCTGTTTTCTAAAAGAGTTTTTTTTTTTTTTTTGCTATGGGCTTTACGTCGCACCGACACAGATAGGTCTTATGGCGACGATGGGATAGGAAATGCCTAGGAGTTGGAAGGAAGCGGCCGTGGCCTTAATTAAGGTACAGCCCCAGCATTTGCCTGGTGTGAAAATGGGAAACCACGGAAAACCATTTTCAGGGCTGCCGATAGTGGGATTCGAACCTACTATCTCCCGGATGCAAGCTCACAGCCGCGCGCCTCTACGCGCACGGCCAACTCGCCCGGTCTCTAAAAGAGTTACTATAGTAAAAGTTATAATTAACGTAGGCATAATGCCATAAAATAGAGTTAATATATTTTTAAGTACTGTTAAAAATAATGAATTCAGTATAAGCCCGTAGATACATATGATTCAATTATGTGCTATACATGCTCAAAAACGGTACTCTCTAACTCGAAGTAAGACTTAGCTCCCGAGGTGATTCGACATATCGAGGTTCCTCCGTATAGGTTATCCGATAAGTACCTATATTTAGCAATTTGCAAGATAATTTTTTGTGTGTATAAGTAGTTCTGTAAATTTTATTATTGTTTAACCATAGGTGTCGTGGATTAAATTCCTACTTATATTGTTTGTTATAGGAGGTCATTGATGATCTTTTATTTTTCTTTAACCTTATTTGCCGTTGATCATATTCCTAGTTACACTGTTTGTTGTGGAAGTCTTTGATGACATTTTGTGAAACCATAGATGTGAATCAGATTTCTAGTTTTCCAACTGTGTTCGAGAAAATCATCGGTGATTTTGTCTTTTGTGTAACTATAGGTGCCATGGATCAGATTCCCAACTATCCCATTTTCAGTAGAAATCGATTGTAATTTTATTTTGTTGATGATGACGATGATGATGATGATGATGATGATGATGATGATGATGATGATGATGATGATGATGAACATCCAGGTTACCGGCCCCTATTTTATTTTGTTTGAATATAGTGGGAGTCATATAGATATTTTATTAGGAGTGGCGGTTGTACATCCTATCAACGAGCCCCAGTGTAAGATAACTTCACAACCATTTAGTTGTAAGTTGGATTGCCAACCACAGTTCTGGTAATTTGTTGGTTGTTTTTAATTTTTCAGGTCAACGTTGGTTATTGTTTCATTTTCAGTTGTGATGTATTGCTCTCACTGAGAGTGTAGACATTTTATGATTTGTGGGTTATTATTGTTGTTGTTGTTGTTTGTTTGTTTCGTGCCCTCATCTGTGTATATGTCAGTGTAATGGAAGCCGAAACCAAACCAAACCCCATGGCCCAAGAGCCCCGAAGAGCCACGGTCTACCAAGCGACCGCTATTCAGCTAATGTTGTGAGTGGTCGGAACAACGAATCCCGTCGGCCGTTATTCTGATTTTTCTAGACCAGGGCCGCTATCTCACCGTCAGATAGTTCCTCAATTCTAATCATGTAAACTGAGCGGACCTCGAACCTGCCCTCAAACCCAGGTAAAAATCCCTGACCTGGCTGGGAATCGAATCCGGGGCCATCGGGTAAGAGGCAGGCACTCTACCCCTACACCGCGGGACCGGCTGGAACCACATAATATAATCTGCAATCGTTGCAAAAGTTAGGAACATATGACAGGTAGTCAATTAAGCAGTATTTCGGGAGATTAATAACTAATAATATAGTATATTAGACAACCTGTTTTACAAATTTCTTGGTAAGTTAATTAATAAAATTATATGTTTACCTCTGTAGTGCAGTGGTTAACGTGATTAGCTGCCACCTCAGGAGGCCCGGGTTCGATTCCCAGCTCTGCCACGAAATTTGAAAAGTGGTACGAGGGCTGGAACGCGGTCCACTCAGCCTTGGGAGCTCAACTGAGTAGATGGGGATTCGATTCCCTCCTCAATCATCCTCGAAGTGGTTTTCCGTGGTTTCTCACTTCTCCTCCAGATAAATGCCGGGATGGTACCTAACTTAAGGCCACGGCCACTTCCTTCCCTCCTTCTTGTCTATCCTATCCGACCCCCCCCCCATGGCTCCTGTTTAGAATAGCAGGTGAGGCCACCTGGTGATATACTGGTCCTCCTTCCCAGTTGTATCCAGGGACCCAAAGTTTCACGCTCCAGGACACTCCCATGAGGCGGTAGAGGTGAGATCCCTCACTGGGCCCGGGGGAAATACCAACCCTGGAGGGTAAACAGATTAAGAAAGAAAGAAAGAAAGCAAGAAAGAAAGAAAGAAAGAAAGAAAGAACATTCTATTTTGTTGTTGTTGTTGCAAATTTGCACTGTCAGAAATATGTATAAGAATTCAGTAACGTAACTGCATCGCAAGGAGGATTGTAATAGCCTAAGATCTCTACGAAGCGTACCCATAATGCTTGTATGTTCCCAATGTTCAAGTATACAGTTTGGTGGAGGTTAAGCAACAGGTTGCATGTGAAGCATGTCACCTGAAAACATTGATACAACTGTAAAATCGTAGTTTAGTCATGATTTGTTTTTAATTGCATAATGTTTACCCCCGGAAATATTTAAATTTAAAACATTATTGTTAAAGTAAAAATCAGGTCAGATTTTCTTAAGTACACAAGGTTTTACCTTTACTTTTCCTTCTCACGTACCCATCAGGAATACGAGTGTAATCATATCCCTGAGATCTACAGCAGCATGGCAAGAGGACATCGCAAGGGTACAGTGTATTTAACAGAAGTTAAATCTTCCAGTACGTAGGGTCGTGGTACATTGGAAAAATTACTAACTTAAAGACACGGAGGAAATTCGACCAAGGTCGTCCAGTAATGAAGATATCTGGCTCAGTTCCAGACGAAATTTTTGGTAGAAGTAGAAACTCACGGATTTCACAATCGATAAGTTTATATTTCAGCGTTATTATATTGCTACATTATTTTATTTTCCTTTAAGAACCGTTCACATACATTTTGCAGAGCCGTGGTAGCTTAACTCCCAGTTAGATTTTATCTACGTATCCACGTAATTATAAAGACTTTTTAACTTCAGTTTACCAGTTGACTTAGTCAGCTGTTCAAGTGGATAGCTGAGAAAATTCCACCATCGCTAAATTATTAATGGGACTAAGCATTATCGTGAGACAATATCGATCACTCATCGTTGAACTCCAGCACTCGAGTTCAAGGATAAATGTACCCATACCATCTACATGGCCCATTGACACAAGACCAACATCCATTGGAGCCACAGTAGCGGAAATGTCATTAGAGGGAGAGGGGGAGAACAGCTAGTTCGGTAAAACGTTCCCAGACCAGATTTATGTAATTAAGATCGCAATGCGTATCCTCCTAATGAAACAACATCCCAAATAACTTCAGTCATTACCGATACTATCAGCTTCCAAGTAGTGTGGCGAGGTTATTAAAATCTCCTGCTCGGTGCATTTCCTACAACTTCATTTAAAATCTGGATGTGGATTCGTATTAGTAATAACTGGAAAGAATTTGTTCCTCATTACGTTCCACTAAAGCTTGTTTCAAAAACAAATACTCGTAGCTTTGAAGAGTACATTCGCCAATAAAGTATAATTATTACCCTGCTATGCTGCAAGCAGCAAAAAAAAGAGGTCTCTATAGAAATTAATGTGTTTTTCATACAGCAGAACAATCATTTATTATTATTATTATTATTATTATTATTATTATTATTATTATTATTATTATTATTATTATTATTATTGGGGTGGTTTTCCGTGGTTTCCCACTCCTCCTCCAGGCAAATGCCGTGATGGTAGCTAACTTAAGACCACGGCCGCTTCCTTCCCTCTTCCGTTTCTATCCCTTCCAATCTTCCCATCCCTCTAAAAGACCGCGGTTCAGCATAGCAGGTGAGGCCACCTGGGCGAAGTACTGTTCCTCCTTCCCAGTTGTATCCCGCGACCCAAAGTCTCACGCTCCAGGACACTGCCCTTGAGGCGGTAGAGGTGGCATCCCTCGCTGAGTCCGAGGGAAAAACCAACCCTGAAGATTAATTGAATTAAGAAAGAAAGAAAGAAAGAAAGAAAGAAAGAAAGAAGTATTATTATTATTATTATTATTATTATTATTATTATTATTATTATTATTATTACCGTGGTTTGGTGGACTAGCAGAGGTGAAAGAAGGTGCGGGGGTGAACAGGTCTCAAAATACGAAATTAAAGTTAAGATAAAATTTAGCAAGGTTATATTTTCTTTTCAAGATTAAGAAATAACAAATAGAACAGGTACTCAGTATCCGAAACACAATTAGAAAATGTACAATTACAGTGATTACAGGATTTGGGCTCCGAGAGCCAGACACACAATTCTTGAGCTATAAGCCCAACCTTACGATATACAGAATTCAACAAAGGGGCAGAAGACCCCAATCATGCCTAGGAGCACTTGCTCCTCTTTACACGGTAAAGCTTCCTCGAGGCATACAACAACTCAATTTTCAAGAAAGAGCCACTCGCTCTCAAAATTTAAGCCTATCAAAGGCCACACCAAACTCCACATTCAAGTTGTCCTCCAAGGACATGAAAACAGGGGTAAAAATACCCAACCTACTGAGGTCTATTAAGTAAAGAAACAGGTAATTTACATGGCCTCTAAAATACCAACTTGAGAGGAGGCGTTCTTGCACTCCTAATACACCTTATATAAAACCTACTTGGCACTAGGCCGTTACTGCAAGGGCTAATCCCATACTAAAGAGGTGACTTTTAGAAGGAAACAATTTACATTACGTTAAGGAAGAAACGGTTGTGAAAATAAGTTCACCTCAATGCAATATGAGTGGGAGCTCGAGAGGGTTAAGCACTCTCTATCCCAATATTTAGTTTAAAAGATAGAATAGATACTAAGTGTCTTTACATTTTAGGGGAAAAGTTACATGGTGGAAAGGCTTCGGACCTGCCCCGAGAGTTAAACTGCTGAGCTGACAAGAAAAGAAGTTATTAAACGGCCATTACCTGGTGGCTGAACTGCTGCCCGAAGAAAGAGGCGCTTCCCGCCCCCTGCTACGTACTTTACGCACTGATAGATGTTACTGAAGTGGCCAGGAGACCCGAAAATCAGCAGTTTATATACCCTCGTGGAAATTTCGAGGCGTTTCAGGAATGAGAACACCCTCCCACAAAAATTTTATTGGTTAACGACGAAAACCCCTACACTAGATGAGGAAGAAACACCCTATTGGTGGAAAATTAATTACAGAAAATTATGATTGGCCAGTTTCCAAACTGGCAGAAAGAAAGGGTTAATATTGCCAACTTAAACAATAACTGAAAGAAATTTAACAAAGAACAAACTTATGAATTCAAAATTTCTCCAAAAACATAGTTCTTTCACTTCGCACTAGGGTGCACAATTGTAGTTCTTCAGTAGTGCCATCTGGAAGAGAATGTCCACACTTCTTACTACAGGCAAAACAAAAATACATCGAAAACGACCCAGTTCAGAAACTTCAAAATTTCCAAGTAGTGACATCTTCTGAGAAACTTGAAAATTAACACAGCAGATAAAGTTCAGACTTCCTCCAGTAGAGGAGTTTCAACTGGGGCAAGGTTTGAATTAGCGGCGTGGGGGTGTACCACCCGGTACAATTATTATTATTATTATTTCTTCATTAGTATTCCTTAATATCTCCTAACTCGTCTACTTCCAGTACTTGAATGCATATTTGTATAACTTTTAGTACATTATCCGCAAACAGGACAAGGCATTCTCATCCAATTTGTCCCACTCCTCAATAATGAGTCAGTGCAGTGAAAAATAATTTTTCAGAATATCGACAGCCACCTTGTTTTAATCGATGTTTTATGGGACTGGTATCTGGCGAACCAAGAAGCTTCTCTGACGGCGCGATAACGGCATTATGAAAAAAAAGAATTTTTGGTGTAAGCCTTATACACGTTGGACACACGAGATTAATTCTTCTTTGAAGTACCAGGGACATAATTCCAGAACGGATTGGAAGTGGTGGTGGCTCCCGGCCTTTGCACCTTCGACTCGTGGGACATTTGTATCTGTACGTATCGCACATATGCTAGTTTCGAGTAGACCTACTTTAAACATATCGAAACACTCAGTTTAAGTTTAAAGGATATATCCATGCTACAATCGTAATATTAATTCGGAGTTCACGGCAATCTACATAACGCAAAATAGTTTCTCAATACCTGCGTTTCGTTAATGTCCACGATATTTAACTGACTCGAACCTTAATACATTATTTGCATGCAGATCCAGGTAACTGACTCCAATTACTTTCTCGGAAAATTGAGAATTAATATATTTGCAATAAATCAAAATAAAACATATTTACTGAACTATCTTAGCACAAATCACTGTTTAAATGTCCAATAACTGTGATTAAATCTTTAATAGTAAACCAAAATAGACCTTACCTTATCTCGATGGGTTCGTGGTTCCTTCACTGAATGGCCGCCGTATTGGTCTTCAGTTCAGAAGGCTCCGGGTTCAATTACCGTCCATGTCGGAGATTTTAACCTTAAACGGTTCAAATATCATAGCTCGTGGACTAGATATTTGTGTTGTCACCAACATCTCTGCAACTCATACACCGCGAACAACACTATCCTTCACCACAGTAAACACCATAGGTGCACGAGTTGAATTGCTAGTTGTCTCAAAAATTCGAGTAAGTTTGAAGTATTTGAAGAAGTGTCATATACTTCATCTGAAGGCTCACGTAAGCTTACTGACATCATGGCAATCGGCAGATGTATCAGACTGTCAGGTTTGAATGAGGAAATACACCAGAAGAACAAGGTGGTGCTGAAAACAAGAGGCACATTCCGAAACTGAGAGATGGTTGAACTGGAACTCGAGGAGCAGTATCTAAATTCTGTGTGTGAATTTATTTCGAGGTTTTAGCGCTATTGTTTTGAAACTGCCCTTAGTATTCCAAATTGTCAACCACCATTTGTTCGATACATTACAAATGAAATAAACGTTTACATTCGGGGATAACTGCCTCTTTAGGAGAATCTTGAAGATATATATAATAAATACGATTCACTATTTCAAAACATTATTGAAATATTGTTGTGGGAGCTTCCGTGGCTCAGGTGGCAGCGCGCCGGCCTCACACCTCTGAGTTCCGTGGCTCAAATCCCGGTCACTCCATGTGAGATTTGTGCTGGACAAAGCGGAGGCTGGACAGATTTTTCTCCGGGTACTCCGGTTTTCCCTGTCATCTTTCATTCCAGCAACACTCTGCATTCTCATTTAATAGCATTTATCAGTCATTAATAAATCACTTTGGGAGTGGCGACCCCATCGTACTAACAGTCTATATATGATTCATTCATTACATCCCTGACCCGGTCAATGACTGGAATACAGGTTGTACG
Source organism: Anabrus simplex (assembly GCF_040414725.1). Lineage (NCBI taxonomy): Eukaryota > Metazoa > Arthropoda > Insecta > Orthoptera > Tettigoniidae > Anabrus > Anabrus simplex. The sequence continues at coordinate 1,494,265,293 of NC_090265.1, forward strand.
TTTCCATTTTCTCGCTCTTCATAATGTATGTGCTGCGGGTCGGTATACCTCATAGGAGGTTTTGTCCCGGCAACGACGAAATATACAGTTGTTTATACATGCCATATCTTCCTTCCAAGTTCGCTCAAGGAGCTTTGTGTTACGACGTCACGTACTACTGAGACCGACACACATATTTCTCGCATCGTTGAAAATTACAAACAATATAAGGAGGAAGGAAACATTCTGGACTATTTCCGGGTATTGAACGATAATATACTAGCGGGAATCTTACAGTAAAATAACAGAAATTTACTTTGTGACTATATAAATAATAATTTTATCATTGTTGTTGATTCTGCTAGGAATTCAGTGTGACCACCTGTGGTGAATATGATTGTGTTAAGTTATCAAGTGTGACCAATTGTAACGGACAAAAAGGTAGTGACGAATTCCCCTAAAACGTACTAAAAGTTTCCGTAAATATGAAGATGGTCAGTAGTAATCACCTTCTTGCTGTTGAATTATCAGCTTTGTGTTTTGGTGGTTAAGACACCAAAGAAAACATATATCCAATGTTACAAACGATGACACATGGCACAGTTAAGTTTTCTTGAAGAGCACTGTACACGCGGCCGGTCTACAATCCATCCTGACCTAATTGCTTCTCTCTCTTTCTCCGTCACATACAATCACTTAGTTTCCATTTCCCTCTCACTCCTTCTTTCTTTTATTTCCTCTGCATGTTCACAGCATCCCCAATAACTCGGCTAGCGCGCCCTCACCCCTCACCCTTCTCCCATTTCTTTATTTCTTGCCCCTTGCCGTATTTCTTCCTTTATTTCCAACCAACTTCTATAAGCGCAAGATAAAGTTCGCTGTTCCTCTTCTACTATTTTTTTTATTTTACTTCGCTTGTCTGCTTCACACAATTCAGTTAAATTATCTCGTCTTTTGAGGAAGGAAGGGGGTGAGGTAGGAGGGAGTAAGCGCGGGTAAGTAAAAAAGGCAGAGACGAGGAAAATAAATCTATAGACCAAATACAGTTAAAAGGGAGCTTCATCTTCAGCGGGCAGGATTTATTTTGGGTAACAAAAGGCTAGGCGTGCCGAGAGTGGGGACAGGTGTGGGTTCATGGAAACAGCGACCTCTTCAGAACTTCTTCACTCCCTCAAGCAATAAAGTAATAATCTGGTTTCTGCTTTTTATAGACCGAGAAATAAAAGAAATAATGGTAATAGGACATAATTATCCGCACGAAGCTACACTACCCGACATTAAATATTAAGTTGCATGTTGCGATAATTATTACTCGAGCTCGCGGCCACCATATTTGATGAGGAGTGACGTCATCACCTCGTCGAGGGGAGAAAAAGGATCGTTGCTCCAATTTGTCATTTTCTCCCTCCCTTGAGATTAATCTATCTAATGCACATCCTCGTGTGGGATCATTCTTCAAGATAACTAATAGCAGAGGAGTTTGTAAACTGCAGTAGCGTGTAATAGGACCTTTCCCGAAGAACACTAGTTTTTAACTCCACAGCGAACTTTTGTGTATGACGTTAGTCGATCGGGAAGTTATTGTTAACTGCAGGGCTAGGATGTTGATGACCTACAAATGTTTTAAAATGATCTATAAAATGACGGAAATAGCCAGTAAAATTATCCCAAAACTTTAAAAATGACGAATTTTAAATGAAATATGCTAATCGAGTTGGTATAGTCTATATTTATATTATGGACATAATAATAAGCTTTTGGGCTTTTGCCATGTGAAGAAAACAAGGTGAAATTCTTTACGTTTCACAGAGAACTTCGTTCCGCGTCTTCAGAAGAAAATCTGGGCTGTTGACGAGGAAGACTTCTCCAGTTGGAGGTGTCTCTCCTGGAACCTCGTGTGGATGGGAGCGGTAGAATAACACCCATGGTATCCCCTGACTGTCGTAAGACGCGACTAAATGGGGGCCCATGGGATCTAAACTTCAGAGCGTGGGTTGGCGACCACGGGGCCCTTAGCTGATTCCTGGCATTCCTTCCGCTTACTTTTGCCAGGACCCTCACTTTTTTCTATCCTGTTCGACCTTCCTTGGTCAACTCTTGTTCTTTTCCGACCCCGACGCTATTAGGTTTGCGGGTCTAGGGAGTCTTTCATTTTCACGCCCTCCGTGGCCCTTGCCTTTTTTTGGCCGGTACCTTCATTTCTCGAAGTGTCGTATCCCTTCCCTTTTTTTCTCTCTCATTAGTGTTATATAGAGGATGGTTGCCGAGTTGTACTTCCTTTAAAAACAGTAATCACCACCACCACACTCTCCTGGAATGTGGACATTTCCAAGAAGTGAACAAAGTATCTTTAGTCACCTGATTTACAAAGCGTTCTGAAGATTCTCAAACCTCCGTATTAATCCTCACATACAGTAGCGATAATATCCTATTCCACACGCGTATTTGCTTCAAAATCTTCAAATATGTAAGAAAATGACTCACAACGTATAAAATAGTCTAATAAATTCCATAAAATGACCAAGTAATGACGTATGATATGAGAAAATGTCCTAAAAATACAAAATGGCAATACAAATGAAATAATACCTAATAAATTAGCATTTCTACAATGTGGTACTACTCTGGTTATGTGTACAATAAATTTATGGACATCTTTGATACAGTTCTTTGTAACACTATTTCCAATTCTTTATGTAGAAGTAGTAGGACCTTTGCTTAGGACAATTCTAGGCTACATGTATGCTAACCTTCTGGAGACATTTCAATAAAATTTCCGTTTAAGTCCTGGGGAAAAGAAGCGTCGTTGCACGATTTCTTAATAGTGTACTATGTTTGGTAGTCAGCTCGAAGAGTGGCTAGATCGCCAATGGCTCCACCATCAGCTGTTACAGAAGCCTATACTTGGCTCATGGTGTGTACTAGGAAAATGAGTAGTGATAAAGTTTGTCATTGCTTACCTGAACGCGGTGGGAAGTGCTATTACATATCAGTCTGCAGAACCCACTACAAGGCACTAAAAGGGGCCCTAGGGGCTCTCAACTTGGAAGCGTGGGTTGGTGACCACAGGGGACTTAGCCGAGTCCCGGCATTGCTTCCACTTACCTGTGCCAGGCTCCTCACTTCCATCTGTCCTATCCGACATCCCTTAGTGAACTCTTGTTCTTTTCCGACCCCAACGGTATTAGGTATCGAGACCTAGGGAATCTTTCACTTTCACACTTTTCGTGGCCCTTGTCTTTCTTTGGCCGATATCTTTCTTTTTCGAAGTGTCGAATCCCTTCCATTGTTTCTCTCTGATTAGTGTTATATAGAGGATGGTTGCCTACTTGTACTTGCTGGTAAAACAATAATCACCACCACCACTGAAAGGCACACATAAGCCGACCTATGAGCGATAATTTCATACCGTTTATCACAGGGACTGGCTGAATGAGGAATGCGATCACTAGTGTTGTTCACGCCTCGGTCACTTAGAGCTTGCATTTGGGAAATGATGGCTTCGAACCCCACTATCGGTAGCCCTGAAAGTAGTTTTCTATAGTTTCTCAATTTCATTCGAGGAAAATTCTGGGGTTGTACATCAGATAAACCCGTAGTCACTTCGTTCCCAATCCTAAACCTTTCCTGTCCCATCGTCGCCGAGGACCTATCTAATTTAGTGCAACGTCAATCCACTGAAATATACCGAGTAAGTGGCTGCGTAGTTTTGGTCATTGCGGAGATAGTTGGTTCGAACCCCACTGTCGGCAGCCATGAAAATGGTTTTCCGTGGTTTTCAATTTTTACACCTGGAAAATGATGGAACTGTACCTTAATTAAGGCCACGATCCCTTTCTTTCCAGTTCTTACCTTTCCCTATTCCATCATCGCGTCGTCAGGAGACCTATCTGGGTGGGACGTAAATCCACTAGCAAAAAAAGCATTTCTCTCCTCAGTACACATTTTTCCTGCCTTCAGTTTCAGTATTTTGCTAAATACTGTACGGGTGTGATTGAAGTTTCTCCTTAAAAGGGTTCCACAACTGAATATCGTGTATTATTCCCACTCCTTGCAGAACCTTCTCCACCTTCAGAGGTCGATGACCTAGACGTTAGGTCTCTTTAAAAAACTACAACAACAACAACAAACTTCAACATCATCATCATCATCAGCTCAATGAAGCAGGCTCTCTTGGTTTCCTTATCTAGAAAATAAGTGACGTTGTGGTTGATGCATATTCGGGTCGAGTGATATAAAAGGAATATTCATCCTCTTAATTGTGTCAGTGGTCTATTTCACGCGCATGTATAGTTCGTGGTTGTGTCTTCTCTGGAACATCCAATTTTCTTTGACAGGAAGAAAGATTGACTTCGGTATATTTTGTTCTTTGATTTCAGTTTCTCCGTCGAAACTTTCCTATCCATCGTGAGCTATTCAGTTGCATATAAGACCTCCTGTTGAATGATCTTCCAGTAGTATATAAGTTTTATATTGAGGGATATAAATGTTGTATTTTATTGAAGATTTATCTGGTTATCTTTCATTTTATTTTTTATTTGGCATTGGGCAAGTAACCATGCAGGCAGTAAAACATCAATACATACTGTTTATATAAAATAACACTATATCTAAAATGGATTCAGCAGATGAAATATCTCAATACAAAAGCAACTCATTTTATTCACTTCACAGCACACGCAAAAGAGCTTTCGGTGCTAAATATCCCATTTAGATATTCAGATCAGTCATGTGTAAACAATGGACAAGTGCCAGATAAAAGTTATTATCACATCTTCTGAGTAAACATCTTATACTTACAGTAAAAGGGACATGAATGAGGACCAGTTCTTCATATAACACACTTCGCGCGTGTCGATATTTCCTGCAACTGAGAATGATATGATTAAGATCTTAGTCTTTGTCGCACATAGGAGAATCCGCTCTTCTTATTCTATGAAGATGATTTGGGTAGCAGCCATTACCGAGACGGACGCGTATGATGGACGTAATTTGTCTCCTACTAATACGTAATTTGTCAAAACAGGGTCGTGTTGATATATGAGGATGATGAGCAACGTCGTGTCGTTATGTTTCAGTTATTCGACCAATCAGTGTGAGATTTGCTGCGCAGTACAGTATAAAGTCTGTATATGGAACCACATTAGCGTTATGTCCGTCCGTCAGCGATGCCGCTGGTTGAATCCTCAACAGCTCTGCCATCAGCTGTCATAGATGGCCTAGGCATCACTGAAGAGGCGTACTAGGGAAATGAGGAGTGAGCTAGTTTCCCGTTGCTTTCCTCACCGAGGCAGAGTTGCTATTATATATCAGTCTGCCAAGTCCACTGAAATGCATACACCAACCGACCCTATGAGCAACATTTTCACACCATTCATAGCAGGGACTGGCTGCATATGGATTGGCATTACTAACATTGCTCATACCTCAATCACTTTCATATTGTCAAAGCCAAGGATAAGACTGAGACAGGTCAATGAAAGTAAAAAAATTGCTATAGCCTATACCAGAAGGCATAGTGCACTGTAAACACTAGGTCCTGCCAGCAAAGGCATATTAGCGTTATAGGTCGATTATATTTGCACTGTATGCCATTTTCAAAATGTCAGAAAGGTAGCGATTACATTTTACGGTCAACTCAGGGTGTTTTAATCACTGTAGAACACTTCGGGAATTTGTAAGACTGAATATTCCTTGTGTAAGCTGTGAAAATCTAAATATTACTGCAGCACGAACAGCGAGGATTTCTGTTGTAAATATGAATGTCTTCTGGAGTAGTGAGTACTTTTCATAAGTAATCATACTAGGGCAGTGATAAACATATCCAACACCGTCTATTGTTTTTGATCCGTCCTTATATACTGTACAGATGAAGATAATTGAGCCAGATTGATTGAATGAATGCCGTTGTGCTATTGTACCTTTTACTGGAGTGGAGTAGGTAGCCTGAGAGGTAGAATACTTCAGATCTAAAGAGAGATATTTCATATGGATAGTGAAAGCTTGGTATAGATGCTTCGCTTAACATGACCGGTAGGATATATTTCAATTCGTAGTAGCTTTTGACTAGGAATGGAGTTCGCTAAATACGTTCTGGTGGTCTTAAATCCAAAGTGTCCGCTGTTAGTTTCACCTTCGACAAGAGACAAAGGTTCCTGAGTGTGGCTCGCCGAAGTAGAAAGATATTTAATAATAATTGTCATCTGACAGCTAAAGGCACTTCAATTGCTTCGATCAGAAGAGCGTCTGTTGGTGATGATGCCATAGCACTGATGCATAGCCTAGTAGCTCGATACTGTATGACGTATATCTTATGAAGAGTTGATTGCGATACATTTACGAAGAAGATACTGCCGTAGTCTAAAATTGGTCGTATTATAGCTTTGTAAATTACGAGTAGTATGGTCGCATCTGCTCCCTACCAAATAACTGTGATACTCTGAAAAACATTCAGTACATGACAGGTCTTCTTTGTGACATGCTCAATATGTCTGTTCCATATAAACTTGCTGTCCAAAAATAGCTCCAAATATTTAGCATGCAAGAGCTGAGGAGTATTGTTGGTGTAGAACTAGTCCTGCGTTTCCGTGGTAAATCATTACTGGGGACTTAGCTGTGAACACTTTTTCAACAGTCCAAATTAAAAATGCGTTTGCTGCATCATTCAGTCGCAGTCGGGTTACCCCAAAACACGGGGAATAAGCATATATATAGACATCGTCTATATATTGTGACATTTTACAACAGGATTAAACTTGGTTTTCTAAGTCCATTGTGTAAATGTTATACAAAATTTAACTTAGTATGTAACCTTAAGGAAGTCCCATCGACATTTTACGAGGGCAGTATAAACTATTGTCATGTATATGATACGGCAACTCAGTGATTCGTAAATTCCGCGCAGATATATTTCAGGGAGACCAAGTAAATGCAGTTTACGAATGAGCATAGTTGTCGTAAGCTCCAGAAATATCTAGAAATATGGCGGTGAGGCAACTTTGTATTCTGCATGTTCGTTCAATATCCATCGTCAATTCAGTAAGGTTATCTATGGCGCTTCTTGATGTTCGAAAGCCGTACTGAGATGTAGGTAGTAGATTATTGTGTTCAACCCACAATTCTAGTCACAATTTTATAAGTCGTTCAAATGTCTTACAAACATAGGGTGATAGTACGACTGGTCTGTATGAGACTGCTTCATTTGAGTCATTTCCAGGTTTTAAAATTGGAACAATTATGTTTGTGGTCCAATCGGAAGGATATGTGTAGCTTCTCCAAAATTCCTGGAATAGCTTAACTGAATAGCTTGACTGAAATTAGCAAATTATATAACATTAGATAGTGGATCTTATTGTATCCTGGGGCTATATTTAAAGAACACATTAATACAGAGTCCAATTCTTGCAGAGGAAATGGTTCTAAAAGAACGTGATGCTGTGTATTTATAGCTGTAGTTAACTGGGAGAAGGTATCTGATATTGTTTCTGGAGCAATATGATCGGCAAAATTTTCAGCTCAGTTCCTAAACGCTTGACGGGGAATATATACCTTCTTAATGTTTCCAATCACTGACCAAATGTTAGATAGTGGAACGTCTTTAGATATTTTCTGACCGTAGGTTTTGTTGCTTTAGAAAGGTCTTTCTTTCAGCGTCCTTTCTTTTGTAAGCTGAAAAATAGTCTCATGTTGAAAATTGCTTATAATTATTAAGTGCTTGTCGTCTCTTAGTTACCATTGAAGAGCGCACCGGGGTCCACCAATATACAGGAGGTCTTTTCCGAGGAGTAAAAATGCCTTTGCTCGTAACTGAAGTGGAAGGTGCTAAATTGATCACATTTAACACTACGTCATATTTTTCAATTGGTGTTCCTGGATCTAATATTACACGGAAAGATTACATTGTTTTCTTGTACCTATCCCAGTCGGCTCCCTTTAAGTTCCATTTTGTTCAAGGATAAGTCCATTAAGGTCTCCACAGTAAAGAAACGGTGGTTCCAGGTGGTTGGTAAATGAGTACCATTATCTGAGTGAAATAATAGTCCTGATATGACAATATATCAAGACAATAGTATTTTCGTGAAATGTGATACGAATTCTAGCTGCAGTTTCCTGAAAACTTTCTATGTCTGCGAAAGCTAAGTCCGTACTCATAAGTAAAGCTACGCCGCCACCTGCATAGGCATCTCTACCCTCACATGAAACATGAAAACCTTTGTAATACATATTTGAGTAATCTCGTAGTCGTGTCTCTGATATTGCTGCAATGGAGATGTTCTGGGTGTTTAATTCCCATTGAAAAGTTTCACTATTGGCATTTGCTGATCGAGGGCTCCAATGTAAAATTTCAATAATCTGTTCTTCAAGTAAATACATTGGTTATCATTTCACGTATTGCTCCTGCATGTATGTTACCAGCTGACGATTTCTTAATTTGATTAACTGCGGCCAAGACGAGGTTGAAAATCTGTTCTATCAGTTGTTTGTTATTACTAACCGGGGGTGTTGGTATTTGATAGAGTTGAGGTTGATATGGCTTATGTACGATAGGTGTGCTTGGAAGATAAGTGCGTTATAAAATGGGAGGGTACGTTGGTTGTTGTGGATACTGTATGTATTTTCTGGTTTAGGAACGCGGTGGTATAGGTGCACTGGAATAGAATTGGCACGTGGAACGGTTGGTAGTGAATGATAAGTTGGTACTGGTGAGACGGGAATTATATTGGTTGGAACACTTCTTGGAATATTGCGTGTACTGAGATCGTGAGTTGAAAAGACAGATAGTCCCAAATGACTGGAGAGAGTACTTACACTGTTCTGAAAGGGTGGCGAATTTGCACTGTTCCGAGGAGGAAGTTCCTCATGACTTTGCCAATTGACAATTGAGTTGGAAACAGCGTTTGAATACTCCCGTTTTCCATAAAGTTGAAGAGAAGAATCCAGTTAAATGTTATTATGTGCCATAATTTGTCGTATATACACCCATTTTTTTGTATTTATGGCAAGATTTGTTGGTGGGAAGATGCGAGTCCTTATAATAAATACAGCACGGAACGATGAAATCTGAACACTGTGTTATGTTATGAATGAGGCCCCGCGCAGCGACTGCAGCACTGTGTGGATCTGTTTTGAACTAAAGGATGATTATATGTAAGGCATCGGAGGCACTTTATGGCAGGTATAACATATAGCAGTACGGGGCACCTTGTTTCTATATAAACGTACTTTGGGAGATGTTAGATCGAAACGTCAATAAACAGACTGGAATAGGTCTTGCCTCTTCGTTCTATTGAGAACCATATTTCTTCCTGAATCACTGTATGTTGAAAGTCAGAAATAACATCCTGTAGAAGTTCCTCTTAACTGAGTGAGGTGTCTACATTTTTATTACGGTGGTTAATACGGTTGGGAAAGTAAATATCTAGCTGATGATTATGGAAGAATTCTGAGCCAATCAACTGCTTAGCAACATCTGAAGTACTTTAAATCTGTAAGCGATTTCGACGTATTGACTTTATGTTTCTGATATTTTGCTTACTGACAAAATATTCTTGAAATTACATTTTTCCAATTGTCATCGGATGACGGCTTCCCAAAGATATATTTTTCACTTCGATTATCACATAAACTGGTCCACTGTCATTTCGGTTGTAGTTACAGAATTGTTACTGATATTTAAGCGATTATCTGGTCGAAAATAGTCCATCATTTCTATTGGATGTGATGGTTCTTTATTGATTGTCTTTGCACTAGATGTAGAGTCTATGGAAGCCGAATTACTTGTAGAATCTGTAATCATGTAATAGTTTTCTACTGCGAGAGTATCATAGCCACTAGTTCGTAGCCGTTTGGGTTGTGATTGGCATGCATTAGACAGGCAAAAATTAGCGTAAATATCAGGATTCGTTATATTTTGTAGGCTTATATTGTTATCTGGAATAATTTTAGAGTCCAGACATCACGAGTTGTAAACATGTCCTTAAAATACTGGACTGGACATAGCGATTAGCTGCTGTTGTTGCTGTTGAATTGGTTAATGTTGAAGATGCTGGTGTATTTGATGGTTGCATTGTGTGTTGATAAAGCATTATCTTGTTAGTGTATTTCTGAATAACATGTTTTAACGCACTGATGGCTTGAACCGTATCCGTGGGTCAGCCATATTTTCCTCTATATTATACATTAAATCGTAACGACTCTGTGTCTATACATGGACTATTTTGGCCAGATTTCCATTCAGTTAATAGTTTAATCTGTAATAAAGATCATCTGCATATTTTTTAGCTTTGCTGTTTGTTTGTTTGTTTGTTTGTTTGTTTGTTTGTTTGTCTGCTTGTCTCAGTTCTTATAACTTGAAAACTACTGTATATATTTCTGCCAAATTTTATTTTTTACAATCCATGTGTCCTCTTGTGTAGGTTCTAGGGTCAATATTGTTTCTAAATCTCTGAAAGTGACTGGGGGTTTATACAAAACCAAAACCGTGATTTTGCACGCCCACGAAATATACACAACCATGCTTAATGGAAATCTACCTGCCTTAATGGAAATCAATTTCTAAACCTTTTTTCGTCATGTTCATCATTTCGATACGAGGATTCATAACGGAGACATCATTCACGGACTGTTTTTCAGTACAAGTTCCACCAGAATTATCTCAAGAGCGTGTGCGTGTAAGGCGTATTTCTTATACCTTAAAAGCTATTGGAAATATCTCAAGCAAACATATTTAGCATCCACCTGTCCAAAGATAGGTTTTTAAGGTTCATACGATGTCAAATTCCCGCAATGAACTAGGGGTTTATAGTCAACCGAAACAGTGATTTTAATCTCCCACAATACACTTAAGGAAGTGGAAAATGCAACACCACGAAGGTATTGGGCGTTTGTGTTGATTTTCAAGATATGGAACGATGCCATGAAGGTATGTAAACGATCAAAGTTTCAGACCCATTGGATTGTTGCTACAGGTCTCCCCACGTCATTGGTCGCGGAGGAATCAACTCCAGTATACGGACTATGGTGTAGCGTGGTTGACTTTCAGTCTGTGCAGTGAAGTGTTCCCCGTCAAGCATGCCTCGACGACAGAAAAGAGCACGCTATCAAAAACTGTCACCGTTTGAGAGGGCTCGGATAATTGGGCTGTGTGAAGCTGGATTATCGCTAAGGACTGTCGCTGCACGGTTGGCCGACAGGCATTTACGGTACAACGTGTATGGCAACATTGGTCAAATGAAGGTACCCCACACTCGTAGACCTGGCACAGGCTCAGCGCGACAGACAACTGTGAGAGAGGATCGCCGCATCGTTCGGATGGCCCGGATGGAACTCCATGCAACAGCAGCGCAAATTCGAGCAGCTGTGGCACCCCACTTTACACAACAAACAGTTGGTAATCGCCTGCGTGCAGCTGGCTTACGAGCCCGTGTCCCTGCAGAAGGTGTTCCAGTGACCCCACAACAGCGACGTGTAAGGCTGGCCTGGTGTCGAGAAAGATCGACGTGGTTCGACGAATGACACGAATCGCGCTTCTGTCTTGCCCGCAGTGATCGCCGGAGTCGTGTGCGCCGACGTACCGGGTAGAGGGGCCGCCGAGATCTTATTGTTGAGAAGCACACAGGGCCAACACGAAGCATTATTGTCTGGGGAGCTATTGGCTTTAATGTGAAATCACAATTAGTGCTTGTTGAGGGCACTATGAGTACGTTGATGGGGTACTCAATCCAATGGTTATCCCTATGATGGCGAACACTGCTAATGGGATGTTTCAGCAGCACAATGCCCGGATTGACACTGCACGCATCTCCAGAGAAGCTCTCCACGACATCACAACCTTAGAATGGCCCGCCAGATCCCCGGACCTCAGTCCTATTGAGCATGTTTGGGACATGATGGGTCGACAACTGGCCAACCGTCCTCAGCCACCCACAACTCTGGAACAATTGACCCGTGCATTGCAGCAAGCATGGGCCACAATTCCTCACGAAGCGATCCAGGGCCTTATTGACTCCATACCTCGACGAATTCATCAATGTATTGCAGATCGTGGTGGGCACATCCTGTACTGATTGTTGTCCAAACTTGCGATCAGAGGGACGAGAAAGTGTAATCATCGAATCACAACCAAACACTCGTCCTGCATGTTCAATTGCAGCAATGTAGCACCACTCCTTCTGGATGTTGCAATTTCCATTTTCTTCAGTGTATATACAAGACCAACCTGACTGTAAATCGACCAACCTTGATGGAAATCCATTTATAAAAGTTTTCTTATGTGCACGTTTACGATAGGAAGATTAATTAAGTGAGATATAATTAAGGGACGGTTTTTCAGTACAAGTCCCATCGGGCTTAACTAAAAAGAGTTCAGGGTTATTCTGCCCGAAGGCAGGTCCGAACCTCCGCAGAGGTATTCCTGAGCCGGAGTTTACGTGCGGTAGGGTGGCCAGTTCCTTTCCGCTCCTCCATTCCCTTACCCCCCACCAACAGCGCGCGGCAACCCATCCAACTCTTGACCACGCCCAATGTTGCTTAACTTCGGAGATCTCACGGGATCCGGTGTTTCAACACAGCTACGGCCGTTGGACAACTAAAAAGAGGGTGCGTGTAAAGCATATTTCTTATAACTCGAAAACTACTGGAGATATTTCAACCAAACTTCATATTTAGCATCCAACTGTCCAAAGGTAGGTTTTTAGGTCCATACCTAACTAACTAACCCTATGACACTACAGATTTTAAAGGCCTTGGCCTACCAAGCGATTGCTGCTCAGCCCGAAGGCCTGCAGATTACGAGGTGTCGTGTGGTCAGTACGACGAATCCTCTCGGCCGTTATTCTTTGACCCTTATCATAAACACGCCGCTTACATAAACATATCTGGGCAAAACCACAATGGAATTTAATTTGCTGATTTCTTTTTTGAAAGGAAGCGCTAGTGGGGACTATTCGCCTCCAGATGGTGACAGTTCAAATATTGTTGAACTATCAGCCAGAATTTTAACACATGATGATATCGTGATTGAAATTTATAGAAAACGATCACTTCTGCGAAAGATGTAATTTTCTCGAACGTTGCCACTCTTAATATTAATCTGAAAGTCATTGGGCTTATATCCGGTTGTTCAAAACCATTCACTAGCGTAAACAGGTTAACACTGAAGTTGAACGCTAATTACTTCAATATCCTATATAATTCCTGAATTCCTCGGCATTAATAGACTGCCTCCACATATTCATATTCTAAAAACTGGAGCCCTAGTCATGCTCCTTAGAAATCGGAACGTTTCGCAACGGCTTCTACACGGAACCAAATTAAGGCCTAATTCTAAGAATTATGTAGGAAAGTTGTTTAGATTTGGAAATAATTTGAAATAAAGTTGGACAGAAAGCTTTAATCGCTCGAATTGACTTAACAACATCCGATTTTTTTAAAAAATGCTTACAAGAGGCATCAGTTTACAATTCGCTTGGCATTTTGTATTACGATCAATAAACCTCAAGGGACGTGAAAGCCAGTTTTCAGCCATGGCCAGTTAAATATTGCAATGTCAAGAGAGCGTTATTTTAAAGTTGCAATAGTGCCGAAAGGAATGCACCGAGCAAGTGGCTGACTCACGTAGCTATCAGCTTGCATTTGGGAGATAGTGGGTTTGAACCCCACTGTTGGCACTCTGAAGATGCTTTTTCGTGGTTTCCCATTTTCACACCAGGAAAATGCTGGGGCTGTACATTAATTAAGGCCACGGCCACGACCTTTCCTATCCCATTCTAACAACTATCTGTGTCGGTGCGGCGTAAAGAAAATTGTAAAAAAATAAAGTACAAGGAATGTCGAATACAGGTCCTACCAAAAGTTTAAGGACACCTGCAAATTTCATGTACATGATTCGTGACCTTAAACTTTTAGTCTCGGGCATACGATTGTTTACCGGGAACTAGAACATATTTAGAGGAACATTTTCTGAAATTTTCATTAAAATATCGTTCTTTGTTTCGAAGTTATTGAAGTTCTTTTTTAAAATAATTGGAAAGAAAATAGCTATTTTTTATACTTGAGGAGCTCTGGACAGTTCAGTATGGGGGATTCGATTAATAATCTATGTTGTGGAGAACCACAGATACTTCGACAATATTTATAATCGTAATAGAACAACTGAATATGTTTCCTTTAAAAATATTCCCCGTGTAATAGCCCGCAACCGAACCACAGAAAGTGGTAAAAAACAAACATTCCTTGACCTTGGCTGGACAGCAGACCCCTGAAGGTACAGATATCCTTTTGGTGTTTCGTTGTAATGTAGATATCTCGCTACAACGTAACATACAAATGATCTCTGTAGCTTTAAGGGTCTCCTGTCCATCAAAGGTCAAGGAATGTTTGTTTTTTACTTCTGTAGTTCTGTTGCGAGCTATTAAACGAGGAATATTTTTAAATGGAAATATATTCTGTTTCCCTGTTACAATTGTAAATATTCTATAGATATCTGGGCTTCTCCACCACAAAAATTATTACTGTAATCCCCTTATTGTTCTGTCCATATCTCTTCAAGTATTAATAAACAGCTTTTTTCTTTCCAATTACTATAAACAAGAACTTCACTAACATCTAAACAAAGAATGGTATTTTAATGAAAATTTTAAGAAAATGTTCCTCTAAATATGTTCTAGTCCCCTGTAAACAATTGTATGCCTGAGACTGAAAGGTTAAGGACAATAATCATTTTCATGAAATATGCAAAATATGCAGGTGTGCTTAAACTTTTGGTAGGGCCTGTATAAGGATATCCTTCAAAAGTATTTATCCCATGGACCGTCATGTCTTGACGGGTTTCAGCTAGTTATTATTATTATTATTCTTTTTTTTTCTAGGGGCTTTACGTCGCACCGACACAGATAGGTCTTATGGCGACGATGGGATAGGAAAGGCCTAGGAGTTGGAAGGAAGCGGCCGTGGCCTTAATTAAGGTACAGCCCCAGCATTTGCCTGGTGTGAAAATGGGAAACCACGGAAAACCATCTTCAGGGCTGCCGATAGTGGGATTCGAACCTACTATCTCCCGGATGCAAGCTCACAGCCGCGTGCCTCTACGCGCACGGCCAACTCGCCCGGTATTATTATTATTATTATTATTATTATTATTATTATTATTATTATTATTATTATTATTATTATTATTATTATTATTATTATTATTATTATTATAAGAAATGGCATGATAGTCGTAATGATGAATCAAAACTGTCCATTGTCTTTTGTCTAATGTACTGTTCTAGACAGCTAACTAGATTCATTTTCAGATCATATAGCTGTCACATGCTAAACTAAAGATCCTTTTCATTGGCCCCGCTCGTCGTTACAAACCATGACCTTTGTTATTGGCGCCGAGGAAACATTTTTGTAGCGAGTGAGTGTGTGTGAGGACGGAAAACGAGGCGACTCGTCGCCACGGCGGCGGAAGGGACAGGGGAAGGGATGAAAGACAGCGCGGGGCACCGTATGGTGTGGTACAGCTAGAAGGCTAGAAAGAATTAATCTCCAAGCAGTCGTCGTTTCCGGTTGCATGCCGCAAAAATTTGCTGAGATGAGAGAAAATGTAAGAAGATGGGAGTGAGAATAAAAGAAGGACTAAATGAAAGGGGAGAGGCAGAGAATGAAACGCTGCACTAGGGGAGGAAATCTTTATATATATATATATATATAGGATCCTCTTCCTTCTACTAAGTTTGAGATAAAAGACAAAAAAGGACAGACAAAAATAAAAGTAAAAGAATGCGCAGAGGCATTCATATCGAAACTGGTGCTTGATGAAGCAGAAATAAAAGAGAATTTGAAAGGAAATTGGAGTTGAAATGGTGGAAAGGAGTTATATAGGGAAAAGAGAAAAGACGCCAAGACGATTTCTTTTCTTTTTCTTCCGTCTCTCTCATTCTT
This sequence comes from Anabrus simplex, assembly GCF_040414725.1. Taxonomy (NCBI): domain Eukaryota; kingdom Metazoa; phylum Arthropoda; class Insecta; order Orthoptera; family Tettigoniidae; genus Anabrus; species Anabrus simplex. The sequence goes on from NC_090265.1 coordinate 1,494,281,202, forward strand.
TCTCATTCAATGCGTAACTTTAAATTTAAAATCATTTGGAACCTTATCAAGTTAAAATGTCTCAATATAAAACGTGGTGCTTGGAGGATATAGTCGATTAGAAAAACATTTATTCCGTCTGCATTCTTGTATAATAGAATAAGTTTCATGGTCGTTACTTTGTTTTTCTGTTTCTTTCGCAGTGATTTTTTTTACCAAGCGCATGAACTGAGAATAGTCTCATCTTATTCATGATTGGAAGATAATGAGGTTTTAATCACAGGGGGATAGTAAAACATACTTGAGTAAAGCTTTGTTGAAAGCAGTCGAGTTTTGTATACTCCTAGACTGCTTTGTTTTGTTTAGCACGGCGTAATGGATGTCCTTGCGACAGTTGAAGATCGCCGCGGGAGCACACGCTTCCTGCATGACTGACTATGTGACATATTTCTTTGGCAAAGGAGGTGGTTTGAGGCGATGTGCTTCAGTGCATAAAAGGAGAGTAAAAAGACTGGTTTTAGCTTTGTAGGAGCGTGTGCTAGCTGTAGTAGAAGATAAATTATGAGTTCTTACATCTACTCCCACGAGACATTTCACTAATGCCTCAAGTATAAAATGTAAGCAAGCTTGAAATTTTACGTGAGTGTTGACATCGTGATCATACCGTGGGATTTCCAATATACGATGAATTCAAACCAATGCGCTGTGATGTTTCGCTCAAAAATCGCAAAGCAAAGCTGGGGATTTGAACCACAGCTAACTCAGTATTAAAATGTGACAGTGTTTATGTGATATTTAAGCACTCGAGATATGAGAAGAGTCTGTAGTACTGTAAAGGGGTAAGGGTGTATTCTACCCGAAGTCAGGTTCGAACATCCGCAGAGGTGTGCCTGAGCCAGAGTTTACGTACGGTAGGGTGGCCAGTTCTTTTCCGCTCCTCCATTTCCTTACTCCCCGCCAACAGTGCGCGGCAACCCATCCAAATCTTGACCACGCCCAATGTTTCTTAACTCCGGAGATCTCACGGTATCCGGTGTTTCAACACGGCTACGGCCGTTGGATGTAGTACTGTAGGACCACGTATTAACGCTAACGAAGGGCACTTAAGAACATTTCGTGTGGTATGCTGGCACGTGCGTTTCCCATGTAGAGTTTTAGAAAACGAGTTCTAACATGGAAATAAACCGTTTTCGAACCCATATCCATATAAATCTGCATTCACACTCGAATCAGATCAGCGTATCTGTATCAGGAATTGATACGCGATCATGATACAGCCGTCTTTTGACAACGCTATCCGAGCTGTATCATGTGTTTCTGTTAATCTTCCACACATCGGTCTTGTATCATCTGTTGAATGTTGGCTCTCTAGCCACAGTTGGCTACTGCCAGCTCTTCCAAGAGCCGCGGTCAGATACTCCATTTTTTTTCCACGATGCGATAGGGCTCCCAACGTATTTTCGCGATTTCCTCCTATGTGTCATTCTTTATACAACGGTGCGAATCCTTTGGCTCCCATAAAACGATGTTTTATTGATAATAACTTATTAACTGTTGATCATTTTCCATGGACCACTCCGAATCCATTTTTTCTTCAAATCGGATGATCCCCAAACAAAAGTTGATGCAAAATTAAACGCAGTCGGAAGGACAATGAATAGGCTAGGGGCGAAGGGAAGAGTGACGGAGGTTCTGAAAAAAAGCGCAATAAACCAGGCGATGATACGGAATGCTGATCGGACAACGCTCCGTCCACACTGTCCGTGTCTGTATTACGTGTTTTCCCTTTGATGCGACGGCAAAAGACCGACGCTCGGTGGTAACATCCCCGATCCGATCATTGTATAATATTTGATATACGGTCATGATACATAACTCTGTTTTCACAAGGACGATCGTAATATAGATGCGATAATCTGATGCAAGTGTGGACGAACCGTAACATATTTCCTTCCCCTGCATCCTGAAAGTTTGGCCGAACCCTATGGTTATGTATGCAGTAAAATGTTGTATTCTCTAATTTTCTATTAACAGTTCTTCCTATATCGTGAAATACATCCATGAAATCGACAATCGCACACAATGCTGGAGGTTGTCGTCGGTGAGACTTTCACAGAAGTAAGTTGAACTAAACATAGAGAGCACTTTCACCACCTCCTTGTCGACTCTCTAATACGCTTTGCTGAGAAAATTTGCCGTAAACATCTTGTAAAGTAAGAGCTTTGTTGATCCTATATTTTAGCCTGGTATTGAACTATAGTTCTACGTGATCTTGCTACAAGGTATGCAGTACACCTTCATCTGACAAAGAAAGCTTCAACAAATAAATCAGAAGTGGGCTTGAGTTCTGCGAAGTCAATAAAGCGTGAGGAAAATTCTTCTTTTAATCGTTAAATGCCTTCCCTGTGTTTTCGATTATAATGACGTTCCAGGGGATATTTCTTTAAATTTAAAATGACAAGGCCACATAAAAGACATTTAGCGTTTTGATTATGTGGAATGAATAAAACACCTCTCACTTCCGTTTGAAGATTGACGACTCTCCACTTTTCAATTTCTTTTTAAGACTCGCTATAGTTGAAAACCTTACACGTTTCACCTTATTGCAAGCACCGAGTAATACCTGGTAAGAAAGGAAGAGGAGGAGAGAGTTTGATTGTCCCATGCAACTCATACGAGCCAGGAGCGTTGTTTCGACAGTTCTAGTATAACTGGTAATCAAACACTTTCCGTTCGACGGCTTTAAAGTCCTGAATCGGGACGCCAATCATGCAAAATTGCCGTAAGCACTGAAGCACTCATCCCACCGACACACCAGTGTTCCCCGTGTGTTAAACACCGTGTTCTGTTTCGCGAAGACGTCTGTAACCGCCTGCTGCACATCCTCATCCCACAGGAAGTGTAGATCCTTCAAGGCATTTTTGAGGGGGCCGAAGGTGTGATAATGGTTATGCACCGGTCCGTCTAATCGCCTCATAAACCGCCCGCTTGGATGAGGCTAGCCTCCCAGATAGACAGGCATCTTCTATCGAAACGCGACCCGCACGGAACTTGGTGCACCATTCCACAGACATGCTGCCCCATACACAGTTTTCACTATCCGATGGATTTCCACCGGTGTTTGTCCTTCGGCAGCCAAGAACAGAATAACAGCACGTTGGTCCTGTTTGGACGCATTTGGTAATAACGTCGCCATAGTTCACGCACGCACCTCGACACGACACAACTGCCATACTAATCCCTTTGCCTACACGTCTGTGCTTATTTATCCGCCTCCGAGTCGCGCTACGTTGCATATCCGCTGCAGCACCGCCCTCAAACGGAAAATTTTGAGCACGCCTTATATAATTGGATGTAACGCACACGATGTACGGTTCCTGAAATCACGTTCCAGTTACATCCACATCTGGTAAGGTAAAATGGTCAGTTACATCAAAATGTGTACAGAGGACATGTCTTGAGCATTCTTAGTTGTCTTCATCACGTACTACACTGTACATCGGGGAGTACAAGAGTACACAAGCCGCACTCGATCTGATTGTCTATGATTGTTATAATGCTACAGTCTCAACGGGTTGATTTGCATGAACTGCTCGTTCAGAAGTATCTTGTCATGTTTGAATAATTATTCACCATCAACCTCCAACTCTATCTGTACTCCGAACATAAGCATACTTAGAAAGAATTGGTGTGAAATTTTGGTAGGATTTGACACGTTTCGTAATTTTCCTGGCGACGGTGCATGTAATAAAGTACAGAGAAAACGCAGTTGAAATAATAAAGTGTAAGAGAGCCATGTGAAACGACGATAACACAATGAAGGTTAGTGACTTCTCCAAACCTGTACGTAGCTGTGGGTGGCCTAATTTGTGATCCCAGCTAAACCAGAGTATCATTAATCAGGCACCTTGAATCGGAGTACAATTGCATACTTTATGCAGTCACAGTACGCAGTACACCCATCCAAGTTCTGATGTTGTTTAGTGTGCTGATATCGCGGGATCCAGTGTTTCAATAAGGCCGCGGCCTTGGTTCCTGAAGGTGAGCTGCATGTTCCATTTCAACCACATACCAGCCCTTCTGTCAGTTTTTTAATTTCTGGCAGTAGCGGGAAACGAACCCGGCCCTCGAGGACGGCAGCTAATAACACCAGCCGTTACGCTACGGCATACATATATGTTACAACGACATACGTTTATAACGATAAAATATATCAGGTCTCTTGAATGTAATTATAACCAAGTTCTACTGCATTGCGTTGGAGTAGCTACAGTATGTCTGAGGAACATGAAGTGCTCTTTCCCAGACGACATAATGAAATAATCTGGTATATATTAGCATTGTATCTCTTGTCCAAGACTCAACGCGCAAAATTAACAATTGAACGTAACAAACGTATACAGTCTCGGAGAACAATGACTGATAAGTAGTCTGTCATCCAGTCGTCCCAACATCACCGATATCTTGAGGAGAGACGAGGTAAGACGGACTCGACAGAACTAACGCACAAAATTACGTTCAGTAGAACTGTTGTTATCCTGGTGTTAACTATATTCGTTCTATATTATTGAATGATAAGCTTATTCAGTTTGTTTCGATTGATTCTATGCAAATCATGCCTAAGAAGCAGACATTTCTATAATGTTCCTTCATTTTTAAATGAAAACTTAAGCACTGTAGGATATTGTACACCAAATGGAAAAGTTTTATCCACTAATATTTCCTGTCACTCAGTGCTTGTTGAAATCAGTGGCTGATCCATTTGGCTTTCTCGATGTTCTTCTACAACTTGTTAACATCTGGTACATGAGCAGCTTTCGGCCGATGACCTAGATGCCAGGCCTCTTTAAACAACAAGCATCATCACGAATAACTCACCTGCTAATTCATTTGTTTTGAATAATGCTGTTTACTAACTGCCTGCATTTTTTCAGTTTCTTTTGCTTCGGATATTTTGGGAACATTCTCTGTCATCTCAGCGCTATCAATTTTTACCGAGAAGGAAATGGTCAAATTATACAATAAACAAGAATTGTCTTGTATTTACATATAGGCTTCTCTATCTGTAAAACTAAATGTCTATTCTTCCGCGTTGCATAGCTCATACGGCAGATAACTGGCTTTCTGAGCTTAACTTCACGAGTTCGATCTCAGCTCAGTCCGGTAGTATTTGAAGGTGCTCATATAGGCCAATCTAGTGTCAGTAGATTTACTTGCACGTAAAATAATTACTGCGGACCAAAATGTCGGCAACTCAGCCTCTCTGAAATCCATAAAAGCCGTTAGTGGGACGTAAAGCCAATAACATTATTAACTTGTTTATATATTTTGAAAATGCCTACTGTCTATTCTTTGGAACTTTTTACAGATCATATGCATTTACTTCTGTCTAGTTTCCTCAACTTGAAGATATTTTCCCTCCCTCATCCGCCAGCATCCATCACCTTTTCATATTTCCAATTCAAACTGAAATCGTCTAGTAGCACTAGACCTTGCTGCTGACCCTGACTACGATGTTACTCAGCGCTGCATAGCACTTCCGCGTGGTGAATACCCTGAGATTATTTCTCGTCCTAATTCCTCCAACCATTGAACTTATCCACACCGTTCTGTCTTTTACGTGCCTGACAGAAACGATGCTCCGAGCTGCAGTTTTCATGATGAACAGTCCAACCACAAACTTTGCCTTTCCTCTTTTCACAACTCTTATGAACACTTTGTAGTCTCTCATATCTTCCTCGGTATATTCCCTTACCCGAGCATCATTAACTCCTAACATATCCAGACGCATACTATTTGCTGACTCAGACAGTTCAACTTTCTCTTTTCCAGAAGCTCCACTAATAATAATACCTCCCCATCGAAATTCACTGCTTTCGCCAGGTTGTTTCTCAGAAGTCCTCTGTCTGTGAAACGGAAGTGGGACTCCATCACTCGCATAGGCTCGAGGCATGCGTAAAACGCTCTGAATATGCTCGGTGAATTTTATGTGAAGCAGTAGGGCCTACGCTATCCTACTTACACATAGTACCAGTGAGAAACTCCCCTCTAACAGGTTAGGGACCACCAGTGGATTGTATAGTCCTAGCTGTCTGAGCACAAGGAAGACCATGACGCAGAATATGTCCAAGGTGCCCATGGTTTCCAAACTAGGAAGTGACTACAGTAACCCACACCACGAACAATAATGAGATATAGGGGCGGCATCTGCCGTGTATAGGAAACTACGTGTTAATATTGTAGGGGATGGTTTTGTGTGGGGTGTGTGAGCCTCAGCGATGTTGGGGGCATTACGAACACCCAGTCCCCGGTCCAAGGGAATTAACTACTTAAGGTTAAAATTTCCGACCAGGAATCGAACCTGGTGCCCTCCCAGTCGAAGAGATCTATGCTGACCATTCATTAAAAGAGGTGGACAGTAATGAAGTAAAATAAGCGTGACACATTGTAAAGGGGTTCTGTCGTACTCATTGGCTGAAAGGTCAGTGTTGAGGCCTTCGGTTCAGTGGGTCTCGGGTTCGATTCCCGGCCGGGTCGGGGATTTTAATCGCTTTAGATTAATTATTCTGGCGCGGGGACTGGGTGTTTGTGTTTGTTCCAACCCTTTTCTCTTCATATTCAGACAACACACTGCACTACCAACCATCACAGAAACACACAATATTGATTACATCCCTCCATATAGGGTTGGCGTCAGGAAGGGCATCCGGCCGTAAAACTGGGACAAATACGCATGTGCGACACAGTTCGCATCCGTTACCCCACAGGTGTGGGAAAAAGCTGTAGAAAAAGCAGAAGAAGAATATATTAAATGGGTTCCATTAAATAAGTAAATGAATCAGTCATCACCATTATCATCATCAACAACTACTTCTACCACAACTACTATTACACCTTCATGTTTCTTTTCTCAGCTCAGTTTTTCAGTTGATTTTTGTAAGTGGTTTAATGTCGCTCTAACACATGGAGATTTTTGTCTATGATGGAGAGGTGAAAAGGGCATTTTAGCGACCATATTTTCATAAAGGTAAAGCTCTAACATTTTTCTGATGTAAAAATGAGAAAGCGCAGTCAACAGTGCGGTTCAGACCCACTATCCTCCAAATATAAGCTTACAGCTACACGACCTATACCACATAGCCAACTCACCCGTTTATTGGACATTGACCAGGCGAGTTGGCCGTACGGTTAGAGGCGCACATCTCTGAACTTGCATCCGGGAGATAGTGGGTTCGAATCGGCAGCCCTGAAGATGGTTTTCTGTGGATTCCCATTTTCACACCAGACAAATGCTGGTGCTGTATCTTAATTAAGGCCACAGCCGCTTCCTTCTCACTCCTAGCCGTTTCTTATCCCATTGTCGCCTTATGACCTCCCCGTGTCGGTGCGACGTAAAGCAAATTGTAAAAAATTAAAATAAATCTGACATCCCTTATTTCAAGTCCAGAGGAGGCCATTCCAGTTCTGGACGAAAGGGGATGTCACTCCTACAACTGCAGGCAACATGCATGTCACATCCGATCAATTTCTACACACATAATTATGTCAAGACCGAGACGACGATCAAAGACGCTCCAAGCTGTTTCAGCAAGAATATCATAATCACGTGGTATGAAATCTAGACATGAGGAATGGAAGATAATTGGCTTGTTCACTGAAACAGAACCGTTATTCCCTTTCCCCTCTAGCAAGGAGAGCGTTCACGTCATCCTCATCTCTAATCCGCCAGCACTCAGCTCCTGGAGCGGAAAATAATCTCTTGTGTGAGGTCGTGAGTTCAGCTCTGTATTCTGCTATCGGGTCGAGTTAGAGCGGCGATCAGACAGAAGAGGGGATAATCCCCTTTAAATGTCACAATTCACAAAACTTGGAGGGTTCAAGCTATTGTGCCATTGTTTGCCGCCTGAAACCAGGAGGGACAAAAGAAATGCTGATGCTCACCCCTTTCCAAACTTGCTGCATTTAACATGAGCTGGGTGTGTACACAGAACGGGACTTATTCCGGTCCGCCAACCACGAAATTAATAATTAAGGTCTGGGGATTAAGTGAAATGTGAGCCATTTAATGTCCTTATACACCTTCAGTCAACAAGTGAGATAAGTCCAGAGTGTGTGGGGGGCTCCTTTTGTCACTGTAGCGCTTTTATAGGAAGAAAGACGTCACGAACAGAGTTGTATATCGGCAGGGTTGCCAACTGTCTGAAACAGAAACTGGTTGAAAGATTGATGGGGTTAAACCACCAAACGACGATGAGAATGCCCGTTGCACAACCAGAAAGACTTCGGAGTCAATGAACATTTGAAAGTGTGTTCATTGACTCCGAGGTCTTTGTAGTTGTGGAACGGGCATTCTCATCGTCGTTTGTTCGAAAACGATAATAATAATAATAATAATAATAATAATAATAATAATAATAATAATAATAATAATAATAATAATATTGTGTCCGCCTCTGTGGTGTAGTGGTTAGCGTGATTAGCTGCCACCCCCGGTGGCCCGGGTTCGATTCCCGGCTCTGCCACGAAATTCGAAAAGTGGTACGAGGGCTGGAACGGGGTCCACTCAGCCTCGAGAGGTCAACTGAGTAGAGGTGGGTTCGATTCCCACCTCAGCCGTCCTGGAAGTGGTTTTCCGTGGTTTCCCACTTCTCCTCCAGGCGAATGCCGGGATGGTACCTAACTTAAGGCCACGGCCGCTTCCTTCACTCTTCCTTGCCTATCCCTTCCAATCTTCCCATCCCTCCACAAGGCCCCTGTTCAGCATAGCAGGTGAGGCCGCCTGGGCGAGGTACTGGTCATACTCCCCAGTTGTATCCCCAACCAAGAGTCTGAGGCGGTAGAGGTGGGATCCCTCGCTCAGTCCGAGGGAAAAACCGAACCTGGAGGGTAAACAGATGATGATGATGATGATGATAATAATAATAATAACAATAATAATAATAATAATAATAATAATAACAATAATAATAATAATCGAGATCGCAAAAAGCAGTACTTATGGAAAAAATATATAATAGAAGCGCATCTGAATACATGATTTATAAAAATCAAGGGAGGAGATACGTGTAAATATCTAGGGGAATGGGTCCAACGGAATGCACTTCATAAGGAAGCAAATAAAGTACAAGTCATAAAGAGAGAAAAAGTACATGCGTTAGTGCAGAATAGTTAACAAAAGAACGATCTCCTGCTGTACAGAGATCAGACACATCACAGTTGTTAAACAAGAAGGAATCTGTATGTTGTTGTATGTTGGGTTTTCAGCCCGAAGGCTGGTTTGATCCTCTTCAGCTCCGCCAACAGCTGTCATAAATAGCCTAGGCGTCACTGAAGAAGCGTACTAGGGAAATGTGGAGTGAGGTAGTTTCCCGTTGCTTTCCTCACCGAGCCAGCAGTTGCTATTACATATCAGTCTGCCAAGCCCCAACCGACCCTATGAGCGATATTTTCACACCATTCATAACAGGGACTGGCTGCATAAGGAATGGTATTACTAGTATCGCTCATACCTCAGTCACTTTCATATTGTCAAAGCCAAGGATGAGACTGAGACAGGGCATGAAAGTAACAAATTTGATATAGCCCATACCAGAAGACATAGTGCACTGTAAACACTACATCTCACTAGAAAAGGCACAGAAGGAATCTATAGGTCAGAATACCTCATTTTGAACAAGAAAGTGGAAATGGAAGAACTAGAGAAGAAAGAAAGAAAAATCCTAAGGTAGAAAGTAATAGAGGAAACATGGAGAGAAAGAGGGAAAGTGATCTACATGATAAGCTGAAGAACATTGTGGATACAATGCACAACAGAAGAAGTTCTTTTGATACCTCCTCAGAATGAGCGAATACAAATTGACATATACAGTAGAATCCTCCCTACATCAAAATACTAAAAGCAATCACAAAACGGGTTGAAGAAATAGGAAAAAGCGTAGCGGAAGATAGGATCTATCCAAAAGTGTTATGTGACAAATAGGTGTTTGAAATGGAAGTTGATGAATTCAAGGCGATCCAGGAAAATGAGAACACAAGGGCCTAGAACATCTAATTAGTGGAAAAAAGGAGGAGCTATAGCGGAAGAATGATTCAGGGAGGAGAAAAACAGACTAACCAGCAAACCAATCGTTTGCTGTGATCCACGTAGATCAAAACTCGAATATCCTCTTGTGCTATACAGTTTGCACCAGCTGCAGATGGCAAAAAGCAGCAGAAGAAAGAGATTGGCCTCACTTTCCGTGCTGGATATCTTCTGAAACTGTGCCATTTTGCAGCCTACGTTACTATTTCGACATTCCGGTTGTGTTACGCTACCAGAACATACTGTAGACAGCGGTCAGAAGACTGCGTAAGTATACGCCATTTAAAACTCCGAGATTGTTCCAGTGTGCATGCGTACACAACGTGGAAATGTAAGACCTAGAGAGGAAAGAAATAAAAGTCCTAGTGCAATTGAGAAATCTCTCTCTCTCTCTCGTCAAATTCCGTGAAGACACCTATAGGTTGGTTCATTATAATAGTGTGATCTGTTCCTACACCGTGTATTCACTAGCCCTATGCGATTTTCACGACCAGGCCATGTTGAATGGCTCAAGGGGTGGAGCGTTGGTTGTATGAGTCCAAGGAGGTGGGTTGATCCTTGCTCATAGATCGACATTAACTTCGTCGGCAGAAATGTTGGCACCTCGGTGTCTCCGAAATCCGTAAAAGTGATTAGTGGGATGTTAATTTAACTATTATTATTATTATTATTATTATTATTATTATTATTATTATTATTATTATTATTAGTATTAGTATTTGATTCGTTGTGCCCAACTGTGGAACGCGTTTGAACTTATTTTGCACAATGTTTCTTCTTCTTTTCTTCCCAATATCGCTTCATTTTTTCACTTTGTTCCTTTCTGCGTGTTTCTGTCCAGCCTGTATTTTTTCTTGTTGGTTTCTCTGCAAATTTATGTTTGTTTACTAAGCTTCTAAATTTCATTCTATCTTGAATGGTTTCGTCCTCAATACCCATTTCTTGTAGATCTTCATGAATTTCTGCTAACCAATTGTTGCGGATTTTCAGGGTTAGAGCTAGATTTAGAATTTTCTTTGTCAGCCTGTTGTTATCCATTCTGTGTATTTGTCCGTAGAATTTTAGTCGTCTCTTTCTCATGGTATCTGTGATTTTTCTGTGAATTGAAAAATTTCGTGTGGTTTCTTTATCATCCAAATTCCATTTTCGAACTTTGGTCCTAGGATTTTTCTGAGAATTTTCCTCTCTTGTTTCTCACTGCATTTCATTTGTGACCTGCCGCCAATGATCAGTGTTTCAGATGCATAAAATGCCTCTGTTTTGATGACTGTATTGTAGTGTCGTAATTTTGCATTTTTTTATATACATCTTTTGTTGTATCTGTTCCATGTGATTTTGTAAGCCCTTTGCAGTTTAGCAGTTCTTTCTTTGCTAGCTTCCTGATTTAACCCTGCTGGCTGAATAATTTCACCTAGATACTTGAATTTGTTTACTTGGGAAATTATTCCACAATTGGTGATTAATGGTTGATTGTCGAATCTTGATTTAGTTCCTTCCATAAATTTATTATTATTATTATTATTATTATTATTATTATTATTATTATTATTATTATTATTATTATTATTATTATTATTATTATTATTATTATATTTAACGGGTAAGGTCTTATTTGGTACCACAGGTCAGTTATGTCAAATAATTATTTTCCTTAATTCTTATTTGTGTATTTGGTACACTGATTCTGAAGTCTGACTTACTGTACTCTATCAGGTTAAGTGTTTCCAATGTGTTTGTTATTGTTCTACTGGTAGACAATTATCTCTGTAGAGAACTGTTAGAAAATATTCTCCCACTGTAATATTCTTTTCCTTACAATTCACTGTCCTCATTGTTGATATAATGGTTTATTGCCATCGGAGTAAACAAACTTAGTCAAATTTCGGTTTAAATTCAGTCCTGTTATAACAGTGACATAAAGAAGCTTCTTGGCTACCAGTCTGAGTTTCCTCTCATATTTATATGGAATTTCTGTATATTGTGTAATGCCTCATGAAATGATAGTAACAAAATGAGATACACAATGTTTGTTAATTCTTCTGTGAGTGGGACCGCAGAGAATGGAAAAAATAATTATATTAGGAAGCATTGCCAGGGGGCGAAATTCTCACTATTCGAAAGAATAGTGTATTAAATGAACTTCTACTGACTTCATAGATGGTTTATACTCTGCCATTACATACCAAGTCAACCTTGAAGAAAATATTTCGAAGAATTAATTAGTTACCATACTGGAATAGGTTCATAAAGGCAAGCACCATCGAAAATGTGAAATTACGATAAAAGAAGGTAGTATATTTGCTCATCTAAAAATATGGAAAGTAAGGAATGATCGTACACTGGAAAGGAAGTTTGAATGAAACTGAGGCAGATTAACGAATATCAACTATTATCGCTTGAATTTCTGAAGTCACAGAAAAGAAGTGACATGTTTCCAAGATCCATACCTAATTAAAATACCTATTCAGCTTTACCTGGTAGACATGTGAAATTTCTACCTAGCAAGTCACAATTAAGCACATCGTGTACATACATTTTACATATTTACATTTTAAATTTGAATTTGATCAGTCCTTAGCAAATGTGCAGATGATTTCTGTCCTTTTCCTGCAGTCCGTTAGGTGATACCATGAGCAGGTCATGCCACAGAGGCGACAGATGCACCATTCGACCGGAACATGGAATCTGGAGTTTACACATATCCTTCCATGGAACCCATGAACCTCAAATCTTGTGAGGACGTGGCGTGGCTTGTAGTCTAGTCCTCTCTATTCGTTGCTTCTCATTACTTCTGTTACATAGAAGCCTTCAGATGTCTGCTGGGCTTTCTTCCAGGGCAACTATCAATGCGGCAGTATCAGGAAGTCCAAAAGTGGTTTTATATCTTCTAGGAAGGAAGATTCATTTGCTATAATGTTTGCCATTCGGTTCTCTGTAAATTTTGAGAGCTGAAGGATTCGCTTTGGGTATGTGGCCTTTACACTTTCAAGTATTTTTAGATTTGTCACAATTAGCTTTTGCCACATTAGGTGTATACCATACGTAGCAACTGAAGCCATGGCAGTGTCTACTGACAAGTTGTGTGGTTTGGGGATCTCGTACATTGCTTTAGTTGCAGTTGCCACTTTTTCTTTTATATGCAGAGTGTATTTAGTGCATGTGGTCTGTAGTGTAATACCTAGGCAATTGAATGATGTCACAATCTCAAGTGGGTCATATCCATTTCTGAATACATCGTTCTTTGCCAGTTTTCCTCCCTTTCTGAATTTCATGACTTTTGTTTTGACACTGTTAATGCTTAGTGTGTTCTTGTCAGCCCATGCTCTGAGGTTGTTAAATGTAGTTTGGATGTCAGGGGGATTTTTGTATAAGTTTCACCTCTACAGAATCTAGAACATTTACGAAATCAGCTTTCTTCAAGCTGAATAGTATAGGGCTCATCGGGTCCCTTCAAGGACTCCTTTATTCTGTGTTATAAGTGGTGAGGAAGAGATCCAATTCATGTTTTAGGGCGGGCAGCGTTCTTTCCAGATTTTGTATCAGTAGTTTCCTGTCAATGATCTGGAAGGCTTTTGCGTAGTCGATATAAATGGCGTAGAGTGAGAGAGACGGTTGTTCTAGAGCACTATCTATTTCAACTATGACTTCTGCAATGGCTTGCAAGGTCGATTTACCTTCCATAAACACATACTAGCTCGCTGGTATGTCACTTATTATTCTTCGCCTAATATGGTGCAGAATTGTATTTGAGAATAATTTGAAAATGTTGTACTCCAGGGCTATTCCTCATATGAACTTCAGTCGTCCTTACTGCCTTTGCCTTAGTATAACGTGACTATTATAGCCAGTCTCCAGACGTTGGGTATCCATTTCCTTTCCAGGCATTCGTTGAACAGCAGCGTCAGTGTACTTATAGTGTCTGTCGTCGTTGCTTTCAAGTGCTCATTGCGTATCCCATCTGGACGTGCAGATTTTTTGTCCTTGGACTCCTGAATACATCTTCTCACTTCCTCTGCTGTAATAGGTTGCATTGTGTGTATCTGGAAATCGGTTGGTGATGCGTTCCCAGGCAGTTCCAGGAAGTGTTCCGTCCATTGCTGAGGACTGATTAGGGATGTTGTAGGTATAGCTTTATTTGGTTTCAAGATTGTTTTGCGTTTTTCTTCTACTCTTCCAGCATGTTGTACTCCTTCTTTTTCGTCCGTATTAGTTCCTTATAAATCTTTCTCGTCTCAGCATATTTTTGAAAATAGTACTGGTTTTTTTCTAGATATAGCTTCATGAAAGCGCAAACGTGTCTCCTGTTTTAAGGTATAGCATTCGTTGTCGAACCATCTTTTTTGCTGTTCTCCGAATATTTTGTTTGATAGTTGAGGACAGTAGAATCCGCTGTAATTTTGTTATACCTTCGTCTAGATTTCATCGCTTGATTAATGCCTCTATTTTCGGTATGGCTTTCTTCTCCATATCCCAAAATGAAAAAAAAAAGGAAATGTCGTATGGCTTTTAGTGCCGGGATATCCCAGAACGGGTTCGGCTCGCCAAGTGCAGGTCTTTCTATTTGACACCCGTAGGCGACCTGCGCGTCATGATGAGGATGAAATGATGATGAAGACAACACATACACCCAGCCCCCGTGCCTTTGGAATTAACCAATTAAGGTTAACCGGCCGGGAATCGAACCTGGGACCCTCTGAACCGAAGGCCAATACGCTGACCGTTCAGTCAACGAGTCGGACATCCCAAAATGATATCCCACAAGTCACAATTATACAACTGAGAAAGTTTTGGAAAAAAAATAATAATTTAATAATAATATAAAATGAAATTTGATATTTTCATTAATACAATAGCTTAAAACTGTACTGTGACAAATAACATCGTAGATCAGTCGATGTGTTTTAAGAGTGACCTATTTATTCTACATGTTACACATGGTTTTACTTTACATTTTTTACGTCGCATTGACACATAGAGGTCTTATGGCGACGACATGTGTTTTAGTATCGCAGTTTACGAATATTCTTATTTTCGAAAGCAAGTGAATGATGGTTTATGGCCAATAAAGAAGTCACATTCATAAACTTCACATGTATTTTTTATTTCACCAGTTCTGTGCAAGAACAACTTGATTCGTTCAAAACCACATAAAAATCTATCAGTTCCTATAACTATTTAAATAGAGTAATTTCAACTCCATTTTTATGAATTTAACTATTACTCATTGCGTTTTGTTTTTGTTTTCCTTTTGTTCTACAAAAGTAAATGGTCTTTAATATTTTTATCTGCTGTAAGCTGGTCCACGATCCTGAGAGCAAAGTGATTTAGTGTTTTCACTGTGAGTAAAGAGGGCTCATTACACACTGATGGGACGTAATTACGTTTCGCTATCCATCACACCTGCGGGTTTTCAAAAAAACGAGCTGTTAGAAACGGATTATCGGATGTTTTATAATGACACTTTAAGGGAAAATTAATTATGGATTTATGACACCTTTTATAAGCTTCATAACTGCGGTCATTAAGGCCTGTATGAGGGATTACAATTAAACGAAATTTGATTTTAAAAAGTGCCAAGAAATTCTCATATCATTCAGAATTCATGAGAGAAATATTTTTAAATCTAGTCTCAGCAGAATAGAGAGCTAATGAATTATTATAACTTTTAGAAAATAAATTTAGGGACAAAATCATGAATTACTCGTACTTCCATGGAATTGCTGATCTCAATGCTATATCTGATATAGCCATAATAAGTGTTAGATCACGTAGTCACTGAAAGTCTGTGGACTTATTTCTTTGCTAGTGGTTTAATGTCGCACTGACACACAGAAGGTTTTCGGCGACGCAAGGATAGGAAAGAACTGGGGCGGGAAGGTGGTAGCCATGGCTTTAATTAAAGCACAGCACCAGCATTTGCCTGGTGGAAAACGGGAAACCAAGCAGAACCATACTCAGGGCTGCCGAAAGTGAGATTCTAACCCGCCATGTCCTGGATGCAATCTCACAGCTACGCGATTCGAACCGCATAGTCATCTGGCTCGATAAACAAAATGTCCATAAGATTCACGTAATCATAAAACTGACTTGCGACGTGATAGGTGTATGATTTCAAAGTTATTAAGACAATTTATTTATTTATTTATTTATTTATTTATTTATTTATTTATTTATTTATTTATTTATTTATTTATTTATTTATTTATTTATTTATTTATTTATTTATTTATTGTTTCGTTGAGGCCCCTTGAACCACGTGGTTCTAACTCTGGTGAGCTTTCATCTTAGACCAGTATTCCTTCATCTTTGCCCTGTGGGTTGCGTTCCTTTCCTGAGTGCACTTCATTCCCACTCCAGGACGCAATGTTTTAGCTGCCACTGACTGAAGAGTTTCAGATGTTCTGATTAGCATTCTAAATTTATCACCGTCGAATACAGTATATCCTTGGGATCAATTTTTAAACATTCTAGGTCTTTTCGTACTAGTTTCGCCCATTTAGCATTTGTTCACTCCCCTCTAGAATGGCGTTTATTTATTTATTTATTTATTTATTTATTTATTTATTTATTTATTTATTTATTTATTTATTTATTTCTGGTCTCAGCTATGAAGGTCAAGAGAAGTAGAGGGAGACCAAGCCGACTAAGGTTAGACTCAGTTTGTAATTATTTAAATGTGTAAGAGGTGTGTGGGAAAAAAGGAAGCCATACAGCTAGCTGCAAATGGAGGATAGTAGAGGCGCTTAGTTAATTCACAGATGCTTGCAGACTCAACCCTGAAAGGCATAACATTCTATAATGGTGATGTTTGGATGTAGGTCCAGTGTATATTTCTCTCTCTCTCTCTCTCTCTCTCTCTCTCTCTCTCTCGTTCTTTCTTTCTTTACAACGATTTTTAATTGTAATTGACAGCCCAAATTACTATATCATTTTGGGTTATACTGTGAGAAATGTATGCAAAGGAAATGATGTAAAATGCGTTAGGCTCCTGTACTCTTCCCCTACTGCACTTAATGAGCCATCAAGTGTACTCTCCTAACTCGAGGTTGTCTTGAAGTTAAGAGGGCCGCTCCTCTCCACCCTTTGAATTGCTCCTCTCCACCCTCTGAAAGTTAACAGAAAAAAAGATCAGCAATTTACGTAGTGAAGATTGTGAAGTTTCTTGATTTTTAAGATTTTGCAGGACACAGTAGGTCGTATGTCAGCACAATAAATTCGCATACAGAAACTGCTTTTTTCGCATATGTTTATTCTCCGATGCAGACGTGATTGTATCGGGTGATCTCAATTTACCAGTGTCAGTTGGAATGGCAATGCGAATTGTACCGGGCGGTACACCTCCACGCTGCTAATTCAAACCCTGCGCCAGTTGAAACTCCCCTACTGGAAGAAGTCTGAACTTTGTCTTATGTGTTAATTTTCAAGTTATCCTGAAGATGTCACTACTTGGAGATTTTGAAGTGTCTGAACTGTGTTGTTTTCGACGTATTTTTGTTTTGCTTGTAGTAAGAAGTGTGAACATTCTCTTCTAGAGGACACTACTGAAGAACTACAACGGCGCACCCTAGTGCGAAGTGAAAGAACTGTTTTTTTTTTTTTTTGGAGAAAATTTAATTTCAAAAGTTTGTTCTTTGCTAAATTTCTTTCAGTCATTGTTTAAGTTGGCAATATTAACCCTTTCTTTCCCCTTGTTTTGAATTTAGCCAATCCCGAATTTCTTTAATTAATTTTCCACCAATAATGTGTTTCTTCTTCATCTTGTGTAGGGGTTTTCTTTATCCACCAATAAAATGTTTGTGGGGGGGTGTTTTCCTTCCTGAAACGCCTCGAACTTTCTGCGAGAGTATATAAACTGCTGATTTTAGGGTCTCCGGGCCACTTCAGTACCATCTTTCAGTGTGTAAAGTACATAGCAGGGGGCGGGTAGTGCCTCTTTCTTCGGGCAGCAGTTCAACAACCAGGTAATGGCCGATTAATAACTTCTTTTCTTGCTAGCTCAGCAGTTTAACTCTCGGGGCGGGTCCGAAGCTTTTCCACCATGTAACTTTCCTTAAAATGTAACGAATCTTTGTATTTGTTCTATCTTTTAAGCTTCATATTGGGATAGAGAGTGCTTAACCCTCTCGAGCTCCCTCTCATATTGCATTGAGGTGAACTTATTTTCACAACCGTTTCTTCCTTGACGTAATGTAAATTGTTTCCTTCTAAAAGTCACCTCTTTAGTATGGGATTAGCCCTTGCATTAACGGCCTAGTGCCAAGTAGGTTTTAAACAAAGTGTATTAGGAGCGCAAGTTCGCCTCCTCTCAAATTGGTATTTTAGAGGCCAGGTAATTAAATTTTTCTCACTTAATAGGCCTCAGTAGGTTGGGTATTTTCACCCCTGTGTTTATGTCATTAGAGGAAAACTTGAAGGTGGAGTTTGGTGTGGCCTTTGATAGGCTTAACCTTTGAGAGCAGATCGCTCTTTTGAAGTTTGTTTCTGCGCGCCTCGAGGAGGCTTTATGATGTAATTGGGAGCAAGTGCTCCTGGGCTTGATTGGGGTCTTCTGCCCCTTTGTTGAATTCTGTATATTGTAAAGTTGGGCTAACTGCTCAAGAATTGTGTGTCTGGCTCTCGGAGCCCCAAATCCTGTAATTGTACATTCTCGATTAGTGGTTTCGCTACTCTGTACCTGCCATTATTGTTATTTCTTGTTTTTGCTATGAAAATATAACCTTGTTAAATTTTAAATTCACTTTAATTTCGTAGCCTGAGACCTGTTCACCCCCCGCACCTTCTTTCACCTCTAACTACCACGGAAAAATCCGTAACACGAATAACAAGAAGCAAGGCTAAACATTAGGTTATTCATTCCCCAAGTTTCTGGTAATGGAAAGGCACTTTTAAATTGCGCAGTCCCACGGGATATGTGCGTGTCCTTCAAAGTAAACGGTGAAACTAAAATTCCAAAATATGCATGCAATTATACACTATGAAATGAACAAATACGCACATATATACTGTATATCCACTGAAAAATGAGTCTGAATGCTTACTGTTGTAGGATACGAGAAAAGACCATCAACATAAAATATTCAATTTTCAATCACAAAAGCGTAAATTACTCCTTAAACATTGAAACACGTTGTTCCAAATTTTCTTTTAATTTTCAACAAAATATGATTTAATAAAACTCTGAGATATGATAATTTTCTCCATATTTCCTAGATCAAGCTCATTCCTCCTGTCTGTAAAAATATACTTCTGTACATAAAAAGTCCTTTAGACATCATAAGAAGTGATGGGACAAAACTTTTAAAAAAATCTACCTAATATTAACGTCCACATCACCATCAGAACTTTGAAGGATTTTGATAATTTCCCTTACATTCTTACGTTCGTTATTTGTTACAGGAACGTTTGCCTTTTTCTGCTTCATATCATTGCTATGTTTTCCAGTAGCTGCATCCGCGCTTCTGACGGCAGCATCAACCGCCTCCAGATTTATCAAAAAGCTTCTTCTTGTCCTGTTTTTCCAATTGCTTGATGCTATTGCAAATAATATGAAAATTTGATTTTTTGTACTCAGAGTTGTCATGTACACTGGGTGCATCCAATGCTTGCTTTGCTTGTATTACACGCAAGCGTCATCTTCAATTGAGTCCTTCCCCTGAAACACAACAAGGAATGTAAGAATTGATATCAGAATCAGAGAAAACAGGACAAAATGTGTTATATCGAATTAAAAATGTCATATCTCTCTTATATCACAGAAATTGTCACTTTAAAATACAGCAGCGTCAACCCGTGCCCCCCTTCTTGTTAGAACAGGCTCTGGTGGTAGCGGAACATTTGGCAGCTTCTTACTATATATATGCAAAATTCTGGAAGGTACTTTCAGGAACATTTTCTTAATGGAGGAAAGCACTCTGTAAACATCGGTAAATGATTTCCGAACCTCTTCTGTAACCATGTTCAGTCCACGAGCTACATAATTAACCTGTATCACATTCGCATAGACTACTTTGAGGATCCCTACTGCTTTCAGTATTTAAGAAGCAACATCGTTAAGCATGGCTCGCTCACATCCACATTCTGGCCACAAAACACCTGAAAGTTAACTTGTACTAAGCCATGAAATTTTTCTTAAAAATTAAATATTCAGTTATCTAAATTCTTTAATACATTTCTTCAGCAGTATTTCATCTTCAATTTTCCGAATTCTAAAATTCTTCCTAAAGCAGCTGTGTAAGTATACAAGTTCGATACTCACGTAATCCGTCATTTAAAATCTTGAGATTGTTTTTGCAGTGACTTTTTCTACGTGTTTCTAAGCCACTAAATAACATATTGTTCCTTCTACGTTAAGTCATCCAACAACTAAGTTGGCAACACAGTGCTTAAGATAATCTTGACTTAATAAACACCAATGCATGTACTGCACTTCCCTCTCTTCTCCTGAATCCCCAATATAACCTACATAACATAAAGGTAATGTAAAGTTAAAGACGGATTTTAATTTTAAACAGAGGATAAAGGATGTATTATAAATGTGGACATTGCTTACTGGTATTTTGTAGTTTGTAGGATAAAATGTATAATTAGATAATTAATTATCAACCTAACTTATTGTAGCACATAGGTAAAAGATTGCACACAGTGTAGCCTTGTGTGAAACTGTCATATTTGTCCACTCCTCTAAAAATCCCTTTAACTTGAGGTTTACCAGTTTATTACACGGTATCCCAGGTGTAAAAATTGTCTTAGCTGCTGATTAAATTCTTCTGTCGCATTGGTTTTGGTGGCCAAATAGTTCCTAAGGAATGCCTCTCTGAATTTATAGGCACTTCCTAGATGTGTTTCAGAGTTTATAAGTTGTACCACATTATATTTTTTTCTCGCATTTAACCTACAAGTTAAAAATTTTCATAATCAGCACTTGCATAAAGGGTACTAAAGTATTTTTTTGCTAGGGGCTTTACTTCGCACCGACACAGATAGGTCTTATGGCGACGATGGGATAAAAAAGGCCTAGGAGTTGGAAGGAAGCTGCCGAGGCCTTAATTAAGGTACATCCCCAGCATTTGCCTGGTGTGAAAATGGGAAACCACTGAAAACCATCTTCAGGGCTGCCGATAGTGGGATTCGAACCTACTATCTCCCGGATGCAAGCTCACAGCCGCGCGAAACTACGCGCACGGCCAACTCGCCCGGTGGTACTAAAGTATTATTGAAGTTATTTGAATATTAACATTAATAACTGGTTTGGGAACAAGACTAAAACCGATTTTCTATAAACATACAGAAACGAGGTGGAATAGCCGTATTAAAATGCTGAAGGCCTTTAATGATCAATATGTCGATATACAAACAAAGCGAAAATAAAGGATCCATAAAGTTAGTCTCTAACCAAGACCTTACGCCTTTAAAAGGAGTGACAGAGAGACCGGATAGAGAACATTTTCTTACTTTTCATTTGGTTCTCCATTACTAACAGAAGTTCGAATAATTCGGAGGAAACAGAAGTCCAATGTCAGCTACTTCAGGTTTTGACATATCTAATAACATTAGTTAAAAAATGTGGCTATTAACTCCTCTATGTGATGTATAAGGCAGTGAGGATACTGAAAAGAAGACCACGTAATGTCATACCCCTTAAACTGGAGGTGCCGATGACCCATAAAACAGCAAAATCTCTACGGCCACTTTTCCGTCGTATAAAAATGTTGTCGTCTGAGGAGAAAGAAGAAGTTTATTTTATTGTTAAAATTGACTCAGATGATGTAAGTTCTTCAGTCCGTCAAACACTAAATATAACTTCTACAGCCCTACATACCTGTAGAAACACATTACTAAAGAAAAAATTAAATTTAAAAGTACAAAAATCAGGTCTGTTTTTAATTATGAGATTAACAAGACGGTTTTACTGGTACATTATAGGGTTGTAGTTGTTATATTTTGGGTTTAGTAGACTGGGGGACTCAGTTACATTTATTTTAATGTCAGAAGAGATATATCACAAGTTAAACTGTTAAATCATGTACCCTAAAGTAATTCCCAAATCTGTTAAATGATAATCATATTAGTATAACTCTTATGTTGAGGGTAATTCTAAAAAATGCTTACTATAATGAAAACGTATTGAGCTTAATGTGTATTTTTCAGAATACAAATAGTTTAGTCTCCCCCATTCAGAGCAATTTTCAGTGCTAAAATTCGTACTCTTTATATTTCAGTTTGAATATTCACATGTTCCTTTGAGATATTTGTGTATACGGTTGTGAATTATAATACCTAACTTATCATTTATGGTATGTAATTCTTTTTGAAGAAGAGGGAGTAGAATTCTACTTTTTGAGTTTACGAGAATGTCGCCAATTAAACGGAATTATATATATTAGTTGGATTTCAATTCTTGCTGTCTGAAGCAAGCTCTTATCACGCCCCTTTAACACTGACCTTCGGTGGGGGGAGGGGGGGGGATGGTTCACGCACGACAATCATTCGGGAGTGCGACTTCCGCCGTTGTTAATGTTTCCGCGGATACTGGCAAGCGCTAGTATTACTGTAGTTGCTTTTGACATTCACTAGTCGGGTGATTACACCAGTCATTCATTCTACCTCCTTACCCAATTTCATTCCCCATCATTCATTTAATCTTCATTAGCTCCTTAGCTGACAGTACAGGTATCCGTCCATAAAAAGCTTGCCATATAATTTCATCCCACCTCATCCCCTACCCCATACCTGAAAACTGGACCAAGGGGTACACATCTGTATATGAAACAATAAAATAGTTATTATAAAGATAAGCAAGTCATAATGCTTTTGAGATACATTTCCATTTTCAAACGTTAAGTCGTCAGTCTGAAAGCATCCGTAACTGATCTCAGGAAAAATAATAATCATCTATCTACCACCTGTAAAGTGGCCTCAGGTTATTCTGTGAAATCACTATAATATTCTAAACATGTCTATCGTCTTCATCGTCCCTAGTTTTCTTACCATCTAAGGCTAAGTATACAATTTTGCTCTGCCGAACACCGTTCATATGCCTATAGTTTCATCCATGTGTACTTTACCTGCATGACCTTTCTCGAAACCTGAGTTTTCGAACGGTTGAACTTCTCAACACAATACACGATAGTCATATACTGCACCCAATTAATTGAGCCTAATTACATCATATCAACATATTGCTACTGATATTGAAAATGTAATTTTTCCACACAGTGGAGAATATGTTCTCACACTCTGGCAGGAAGCAGAAAAATCACAATAGATGTTTAAGCCGGCCAGAGCACTTCGGAGCACGGTTTGTTTTGGTGCAATAAAGCAATTATCTTCACACAAAGAGGGAGAAGACGCGTTGGTACTTTGAAATTGAGGTCAAGGAGTGGTAGTTTTCCATCTGAAGACAAGAAAGAGCTTCCAACCACCCCACGAAAGTGAACTTGGAACAGTCCAATGTTACCCGCTTGAAACCGGTCAACCAATCAGGGAGCTGAATTTGTATTATTCAAATGTAGCGCTTCCTCGTATTTGTTTGCTTCATAGAATCGGACAGTATTTGAACACTTGTTTATCAGAGGACACTTTAGGTTGGGGATCATAGTGAGTGTGTATGCTAAATCCTGTTAATATGCAGTAAATATTAAGTTAGCAGAAGTTATGTCTGGGAACGAGAGTACCTGAAGTTCGCGCCGGAACCGTACGACAGCCGGCGGTGCGACAAAAGAAATATTCCCACCAACGCCACCTACACTGTGCATAATTGTACGATTAATTCGGTGATCACAGGGTAGTGATGGAACCACCAGCAGTTTAGGTATGAATTTAGATGATAAGGACAGTCCGCATCGAGCTGCGTGTATTAAAGGACGCTCTTGAAATTCTGAAAATATCAGTCCGCCAGAAATGGAAGCAGGTCTCTGCCGCCAAGAGGAAGGGACACTTGTTCACCAAGGATCGTACAGACCAGACGTGTTAGCGTATTTCTCTCTTTTGAACATTGGGCGACATTTGTGAAATGTAAACTTTAAGGCAACTTAGCCAAGCATTCAAAGACACCGTCTTGTATTAGAACGAGTAATTGCAGTCAGAGTTATAGAGATATTCTATTTGAGTGATAAGCCAATTAGTCACTAATTTTATTTGCCATATATTACTTTGTAATATTTTGAGAGTAATGGATAAACAAAGGAACTTCTTTCGTACAAGAATAGGCTGTACGGGAAGTGTTACTAGCAGGAGCCATTAAGAAATAACAGTAGTGGTAGAGTCAATGGGTGGATAATTCCACAGGTCATTGACAACTAGTAGGACAACAAACTTGCTGCAGAGGGATTATCGCCGGCCGCAGTCCAGTGTGTAAATAACTTTCACTCAGGGAGCGAGGGCCACACTCACACAATCGTCTCGCAGGAATGTCCAGAGAAGCGGGCGTGGTGTTGAAAAAAGAAGTGAATCTTTTATATGTGTTTTCAGTCAGTGTATATAATTATTAGTATTTAAGCCGCTGAAGTTGCAAGAAAAGTGTCGTGTGCCCAAGGAAATTGATACCATGGAGGTATACATCAATTTTGTGAAGATGTGCATTATGTATTGCAACATGTTCTAACTTCAACCAGATGGATGCCCCTGTGGGGTGAAGCTTAATGGCAGAATGTGAGTAACAAAAATCTTATGTAATCTTTCACTGATTGTACTATTTCTTTAGGCGTTACGCGAGCTGCTAAGTAGATGTTTAGGTATTGTAATTTCATATTCTTGGTGTAGCACAGAGGAGAGATAAAAATGCTGATTTATGCACGTAGTTTGTGTTTAATTTCAATTATCTTGTTCTTATTATTATTATTATTTTTTGTCGATGTTATTGTCGGATTGGACCGAATTAGTTTAAATGCTTAGGCCTACATTTGAACTAGATTTGAGGTCAATATTATGCTTATTGGCAGTGGCAGAGTATGATATTTGATTCGCTAAGTCACCCGACGGAAGTTTTCTTTGACATTAAAGTAGACTCATTTTTTTTGTTATGGGTATTTTGCAACCATTTTAATTAGTTGATTCTAAATTTCTCCTGAATGCTGATTACATGGACAGGAGGAGTATGATTTGCTTAGTTAACTGTTCAGATTTGATTTTGAGTATGTAATTGAATTTTATTGTAGTCTGATAGAGGCATTAATTTGGGAAGTGATCATTGGAAGATTAATCGTGGTGAATTTAGGCCCACGCGTCAAAATATGTTATGTCATTAGGCCCAGACGACAGGATATGTGTGTTAAGATAATTATGTGATGATGGATAAGCCACTACGGGCAATTATCTCAGTATGTGAGATATGAGGGAATGATAATGAGGCGATGAGCCGGATAAATATAATGGTCAGCCGAGGAACTGAGAGTTAGTAGTCAAGCCATTGAGCTTAATACACGGAGCGATATGCAAGCTCTGACAGCTTGATATCACAATGTGTACATATGTGCCGGCAATGTGAAGCCGAGGTATGAAAATGAGCGGGAGGACCAGATGCCCCGTGAAATGAAAATGCATTTGTAACATCTATTATCACGACGAATTTATAAATGTGGCGACATGACATAGCATATTGCACTCGATAAGTATAGGTAAAGATAGCAGGTTAAGTCTGCAATCGTACTCATGAGGATAGTTAAATCCCATTTTATATGCCAACATCGCATTATAATATGTGTTTTGAACTTTGGTTTTAAATAGGAGTTTGTGGAATCTCATTTTTCGTAAGGTGGTTGTGAGTTGATTTTGAGTTGATTTAATTTTAATTGCTCCTTGTTTTTTTTGTAATGAATAGAGTAGGGGAGCCATGAAACTAATTATTGGACATGGTGAATCAATATTCTTAACCAGAGAGTTGAAGTTGCAGGACTCTGGGCAAGATAACATGTTTGTCGGTGACGATGCAATCTACATCATATTATGTTAAATTCATTTACGATTATGAGTGCGTGCATGAATAAGCAGCGGTATAAGAAATGTAAATATCACGTGGACTCATACGTTGATCATCCCTCAATCCTGACGAGTATATTTTATTGATGTGTAAGTTAGATTATTCTCTGTGACTACAAGGTAATATTATTAGTTTACGTAATTTTAAGTCCATTAGTGTGATAGGTGATTTGTTCACTCATTTGTAAATAGTACGGCAGTTCGCGTAACATAAGTACAGGATGTGTTAGGTTCGTGTTATTACGTCACGGAACACGACACAACAGATTTGTAGGACTTACTGAACGAATGTTTGTCGTAAATTAAATTGTATTTTATTAGGAAGCGATGTAATAGATTTTGATGATTAATTGCCATAAATTGGTTCGGATAGTAATACTTGCCTTGATGCATAAATTTGCATATTTTTCAGTATGTTAAAAGATGAGGTTTTATCTTTTTAAAGTTCAGTAAGATCCAGGGTTTAGAAATTAAATTTGCAGAGTTCATAAGTATGATTACGTCACGCTGCACAGCGGTTTATTTGTGTTACATCTATCCTTAGGTTTTTCAAGGAGTATACTTAATGTTAAATAAGTGACATAGAGTTTGGAGATTGTACTCCTAGGAATGTTGGAATGTTCTAGATTACATGCAAGCTTAACTATAATGCATAATACGTTAGTAAAGTTCTTGTTTATTACACTATGATATCTATCGTAAACACAACATATTATATCGATCTAGTTGAATCAGTAAATGACATTTTATTGTGATATTATAGTTATACGCACTATTTTGGTGTACTTGAGGTTGCATTTTGGTCAACGACTCATATCACTTATATTTGTTGACAATTTTATTTGGATCTTTTTCAATTAATCATTCTATTAATCAATTAATTTATTGATCACATTCAGATTAGTCATGATTAATTGCAGGTATTCTTATATTGCATTTTCAACAGTGACACTAAACTTGATTGGAGCTTTGGTTCAAGCCTTGTGCACACTTACTAAATTCCTGCTTTGTCAATAAAGTTTATTTATTATATAATCAGTCCGTGTCAGGGTGGTTATTTTAGACTATTTACTGGTAATCCTAAGTGAGGCAACCCCTATGCACCAACCCACAGGCGACCAGGAACTGAGCACACCCGAGAAGGAATCTCTACGATGCGGTAAGTATATTTTTTCTAGCAGCCGGAGACAGCATATATCAAGAGGAACCGCAGCTCTACCGACAAAAGGGTGCAATACACTACCCAGTCCTTCGTAATTACAAATGTCTCTAGTTTCATAAATAACAAGTAGGACTATCTGGCTACATCGTGTGAGTCGTGTAGATGTACGTATGCATGCAGTAGATGATTGGTTCAATTATTTTCGATGATTCCTATTTTCACACCAGGTAAATGCTGGGTGAGTACCTTAATTAATGCCATGGTCGCTTGGTTCCCAGTCCAGCCTAGTCCTTACGCATCGTCGCCGTAAGCCCTGTCTATGTACTTGCGACAAACTTTAAAAAAAATCAAAACAAGATTAATAGTCCTAATATTTTCTGGTGTAATCAAAGTAGAAACATTTGAGAGCATCGATTTTTCAAATGTAAAAGACCATTATTCCTCAAAACTATACATACTGTCTCTGAAGTAGAATCAATAATTTAAAATATTTTGAAATGTAAGTAATAGAAGACATGCGTATGTTGAGTCCTCAACCCGAAGGTTGAATCATATCTGTGGTTATGAACGTCTTCAGAGTTATAATGCAATATTAAGCCTATAATCTAAAAAAAATGCAATAGGACCATACACGCTGGAGAATATCTGAAAGTAGAGATGGACAAATAAATTCTTTTTTTATATTTATTTACTTTTTTGTTTTACGTGGCATCGACACTGACAAGTGTTATAGAGACGATGGTATAGTAAGGGGGTAAGACTATGAACTAAGCGACCGTGGTTTTAAAATTAATGTACAGCCAAAGCACTTGCCTGGTATGAAAATGGGAAAAACCATCTTCAGGGAGATATGAAAAAGCGCACATTGAAATTAGCGCACAGACAGAAATTTGTGAAATAAGCGCACACGAGGGACCTATGACTGCGGGGAGTTGAGTTTGCCCAGGTTGCCGTTATCTGTCAAGTTATTACTGAAGACAATGCACCGGGAAATTCCAATGTTCATCGTCCTTATCCTCTGCCCCATACCGCCCATTCTTCCTGTTTTGAAAGTCATCCAGTGTAGTTTGTGCAGTGTGTCGATATGGAAGTCCTGACAATTAATAATAATAATAATAATAATAATAATAATAATAATAATAATAATAATAATAATAATCTTCTTCTTTTCCTGCCGCTTTTTCCCACACCTGTGGGGTCGCGGGTGCGAACTGCGTCGCACATGTGGATTTGGCCCTGTTTTTAGGCCGGATGCCCTTCCTGACGCAACCCTCTATGGAGGGATGTAAGCACTATTGCGTGTTTCTGTGGTGGTTGGTAGTGTAGTATGTTGTCTGAATATGAGGAGAAGAGTGTTGGGACAGACATATACACCCAGTCCCCGAGCCAGAAGAATTAATCGGAAGCGATTAAAATCCCCGACCTGGCCGGGAATCGAACCCGGGACCCTCTGAACCGAAGGCCAGTACGCTGACCATTCAGCCAACGAGTCGGACAATAATAATAATAATAATAATAATAATAATAATAATAATAATAATAATAATAATAATGGCGTGTGACCTCCGGAAAGGCGCGTGGTGAAGGTCTTTCGAGTTGATACTAACTATTAAGAATTCTAATACTGAAGATGGCACAAACACCCAGCCCCCGAGTCATCGGAATTAAATAACGTGGCCGGGAATCGAACTGGGGACCCCTTGGACCAAAGGACAGCATGCTAATCCATGGAGCCGGACATTAATAAGGGTAATCCTACAGTACATTACAACTGTACATACCGAGAATTTTGAAGAAAAGAATATAGGGCAATCGTTTGGCGAATCGAGACCTAACCTAACCGTGGTGTTGGTTGCGAGCTTCTTTCACTGTGTGTTTGTTTTTCATTACACTCTGCTGAGTATGAGGATCGAATTCGCTTTTTCCCAAATGTAATCTCACAGCTACGTGAGAAAACATGATATGAGACACTTACATTTTATTTTGAATTAGAAATCATTCGACAGTGACGTTTACTACAATTCAAAATGGCCCCTACACAACAGTTGCCATTACATTTGAGACGCATGTTAACTCATAGAGCATTCACACTTCATTGTATCTATTTTAATAATAGATGGTAATTTTAAGGAATACTTCATATTTAATGAAAAAGTATCAAATTTCGATGATACAGCACCACATACTAACAAAAAAATGTAAAGTAATGCACTGAATATATAATATATTCCTTTGACTTCTCTAACCTAGCCTATATAGCTAATTTTCTAAATAATAAAACAATCTATTTTTTCACCTAGGCCGTTATGAATTTTTAAACTTTGTAATTTTGGAGTTTGACGACCTACCTGCAAGAAACCCGTAAGTCTGATTAAGGAGATTTTTGCGTTTCATCCATCATTGACATCTTCCTGTCCCCTACTATATCCACACAAAATTAGAAAATATTGCTCTTAATATAGACCGTGGAATGGAATATTATAGTTGGCGATCATTATGAGAGTTACTGCAAACAGCCGGCAGGATGCGTTATGTTCAGTAGCTAGGGAGAAAGAAGTAATTAATTACCGTTTATAAAATATTAATTGAAGTAATGTGGAACCGTATTAAAGTACTTCATGTTTTAAACATTAAAATCAATGTATGAACGCTGTTTTTACATTTAAATTTGCTTTCATCTATTTCCACGTCCATTAAAACGAAAAATGTAAGATTTATTTGGAATGATCTTCTATGGTATTTTGTTATAACATATCTTTGTACCTCAAAACTTTAACCGCCGATTTCGGGGTTGGTTGGTTACTGCAGAGAACTCCTGACTTGTTAGATTCAATATTTAATGATTTGATGATAAGATGTGTAGAAGTAAACGATGCCAAATAACTAGGTGCAAATAGAGAATTTTGGAAGCCTTTAGCTAGTCGTAACAGTCTATAATGAAGTTTTTCTCCTTTTTTTCACAAGCTGCTTTACGTCGCACCGACACAGATAAGTCTTACGGGACGATGGGATAGGAAAGGGCTATGAGTTGGAAGGAAACGGCCGTGGCCTTAATTAAGGCACAGCCCCAGCATTTATCTCGTGTGAAAATGGGAAACCACAGAAAACTGTCTTCAGGGCTGCCGACAGTGGGTTCGAACCCACTATCTCCCGGATGCAAGCTCACAGCTGCGCCCCCCTAATCGCACGGCCAAATCGCCTGGTCTATAATGTTGGAATGATTAATTAATTTCTTTATACTGTTTGTCTATGAGAGAAAACCTTACATTTCCTGTGCTAATTCATTAGTGCCCTTTATAAATAAAATAGAAAGCAACAATAATTGATAAGTATCATTATCTTCTATGGTACTTTGTAATAACATATCTTTGTACCTCTAAACTTTAACCGCCGATTTCGGGGTTGGTTGGTTGGTTGGTTACTGCAGAGAACTGACTTTTTCTATTTAGACAAATATTGAAGCGTCCTTAATCAGAACCATAGCAATCAACTAATAAGGTTTCGTGCAGAAAGGACTAAAATTGAAGAAAATATATATTTCAGTAGGATTTCCGCTTAATGCAGTCATGTAAAGAGGTGGGAAAAGACGGTCGGTAGGGAGGCAGGCAAGGGGAATTTGTTTTGATGATGATGATGATGCTTGTTGTTTAAAGGGGCCTAACATCGAAGGTCATCGGCCCCAGGAATTTGTTTTATGCTTGAGGGTTGGAACCCTAATAAGGCGTTGTACATGTGCGGCAGCTATACTTGCCATCTCCAGCAAACATGTGAGACTGTTCTGTTTTGCAGAAGGGTGGCAGAGCTGTCTTACATCGCTCCGGGGACAATAACAAAAAGTATTATGTGGCGGCGGGAGCGGGAGTGAGGAAGATTAAATTGGATAACAGTGGAAATGCAAGGACAGGGAAGAGGCCTCCCCTTCTAGAGGCAGCACGGACTTGTTTAATATCACTAACATTTTCATCACCCTTGGGCCTGTATTTAGGTATCATACACCCCTGGGAAAAAGTAATATATAACTATAATTTTACACTTCACACTTTCGTCAGCTTACAACATGCCATAGAGTTCCGAATTGAAAACATAATTTGTCAGGAAGAGTATTTTAGGACCCTCCTATACCTTTCTCTTCTTGTTCTGCAATCTTCCTTAAGAAGAGGGAGAAGGAGTTAACGAAAAAGTAAAAGAAGAGGAGAGGAGAGAGGGAGCGCGTTTGTTAAGACCTTCCTGTGCCATTTCGTCTTCTTTGTCTTCGATCTTACTTAAGAAGAAACATTAAAAGCTGAACAAAGAAGAAGAAAAAATCCATTTTCGTTCTTACATTCTTACACGTTGCGTAACACGTTCTGATAATCATTTTATTATTTCGTTTAGAGATCGTATTTATTATTATTGTTACGGAGATATCCGTGGAGCAGAAAGAGGTGAAAGAAGGTGCTGGGTGAATGGGTCTAACTACTATATCAAAAATTAATTTAAAACATTAACATAGGCCACGAATTTCTGAGCGTCGCTGAAGCTGTCCAACTCAGTTTGGTTTTCAGCAGGAGTTCAAGGACGGATGCACTGAGTGACGCCACGTGATTCTTTGCGTGAAAATTCCAAGCTGGGATCCATCGGAAATCGAAAAAGATGCATGTAACTTTATTGCATTGATTATGTTTTGGGGTAGAATACTTCATAGTTTCAAAACCGTATTTGCACCAGTAAGCATTACAAAAAAATGAAAAGTTAAAACTGAAATAATTTCTAGGAATCGGAGACTGGCCTCGTTATGACGTCGCTTGGTGATGTAGTAGAGTCGCCATCCTGGGAGCACTAAAACCGTCGTGCCGCACGGTTAACAATCAATGTAGTTCTGGTCTTCGGGGTAGGAGCACCTCGTGTGCGGAGTCATTTGATTCCTTTCAGTGAGTTCTGCAAGCATACGGTAAAAACAGTCAATTAGACTGTGCTTGAGAATATTATGGTGCGAAGAAGTACGAAAAATTTATTTATTTTGCAGAATGTCGTGACATATGGACAATGTAGCGTACATCTTCAAAAGTATCCGAAAGATATCCGAAAGGCATTCGTGAGGATACAGCGCTGTCAGAATTTAAAACAATATAAAATTGCCCATGCTGAGCGTCAAAAGGCTTTTCGGGAACGTTTCAAAGGATTATTTTTCTTTATTATTATTATTATTATTATTATTATTATTATTATTATTATTATTATTATTATTATAATCCTTTCCAACAGAACAAAGATGGCCTAGGCCACCATAGCTCAATTGGTAGAGCAACCGACGCGAAATCGGGAGGTTGTGGGTTCGGATCCCACTGGTGTCTGGTTGGCCATTTTCGTTCTGTACTTAACATCTCTTCATCACGTCCTAAATGTACGTAACACGACCTAATAGGTTGAAAGTCGCTTTCGAAAAAAAATTATTATTATTATTATTATTATTATTGGTTTAACGTCGCACTAATGCATCACACGAATTCAATTCGATCAATGGTAGTCAAGGTAGCTATGTCTTCACACTCAGCAGTCATTGGTACACTCCACAGCTGAGTTATTTATTTGTGGATGGATAGAGATGGATATTCTTCTGAGCTCATATATTGTGCGGTCTTCTATATGAATTATTCATGTGCGTAGTGCTTCATTAATGATGCATTGGAAGCAGCAGATATTCTTGGAACTGTACAAAATGTATTTTAGTGAGGCTTTAGTTGCTCATACTGTATGTTCTTAAATGTTGTATTGAGGAGAATAACATCTGGTACTTGAAATTTTTGGTTAAAGTTTGTGCAGGTGTATTGGAATTAGCACGAAATTTTGTATTTGTTCACGGAGTGCACGCTTACATGTAGAGCTATATTATTCCATCCATTTATATTTTCCATGATTACTTCGTAATGATACAATCATTCTACATCGATTTTTAATGGTATTCTGTGATATTATGTTCAACAACTTGCGTTTCCTGTAGAAATGTGCTGCATTTTTGAATTCTTCCTTCTGAACTACTGATGATATTGAATAAACATGTTATCGGGTAATAAGCACATGTGTCGTATTATGGGTTGAATCGACCTCCATTTTTGTATTCCACTGGGTTAAAATTTGTGATTATATTATTTTTTTTCATCTTCGAATATTTTCCTCATGGTGAGAATTGAGACCGCATTCCTCTACTTAGACAGATGGGAATCCTAATCATATTATGGGGTATTTGAGTACATTTAGTTTATGAAGTGATACATTTACTAACGAAATAGTACTAGCCTATTATTTTGCCAAATCATGTAATTTGTTTAAACTCCCAAGGTACATAACAATGATCTTGCATTAATATGACCCATCTAGCAACAGTGAATAAGATTCTGACTTCGATTAGGATACCTCTAGTGAGTAACATGTATCTAAAATGAATTCTAGACAACTTGATTTAAATATTGGACATATTTCTAACAAGAGAAAATCAATCCTACGTTAGTTGCGAAATGAGTTATGATCATTTTCATCATAAAATGTGTTTTGTATTTTTAAAAAAATTATTGATCGTTCCCATTATCACCTAAAACTTGCGCCGCCACGGTACTGAAATAAGCAGGCACAAGTAAAAACACATTATGATTACAATAACAGAAATAAAACACCAGGCCCAAAAGAAGACAGAGGACACAACTTACTTTAAAACCCAGAGGAGATATACAGTAGAAGGAGTGGATCAGGAAACGTCCCGATACGATATGAATACTAATATCAATTGAACGAAAAACACCTTTTAAAATAGAACTATGGTTTTGCCATTGGTTTTTGCAGTTTCCCTATAACTGCATAGCCTTTGGTGGTGCTATTTGAGGAAACGAATTATACTTTAAAATTGAATTAACAGAGAGCAAGCAATATGATGGTTTAAAATTAAATTAACAGCATGAAAATTAAGGTTTTAAATTAAATTAATAGAAAGCAACATTTAAAGTCATCTTCAATTAACAATCTAAGAAGGCATAAATAATAATTTTTTAAATGAGAACAATATTCACAACCAAGAGGCTAACTCTATCTGAAACGCGATCTGCCGAAGCAAACGGAAAATTGTTCAGGTTGACTCTTAATTTATTCTTTCTTTTTCAAACAAATTCCCAGTTTGTAGTTCAGTTCTGTGGGTTACAAGAAATCCCACTGAGTTTCCGCGAGGCATATTACCAAAACATGCTGCGAGTGCGACTCTGTTTCTTATATCTTCATATTCTGACGTAACCTGCCCGGTGGCAGTAGTTCCCCTGTTAAAATCAGTTGGTGGACACCCCACTCATCACTTCTGCATGCGGGACATTTATAAGTAGAAAGTACCGCGTTCGTGAGCCACCTGGTATATATTTTGGTAATAATGTTATTCGTGTTTATAACAGTACATAACTGAAAAGAGTTTCACTAGATCAGCTCTATATGCAGCTTGATTTCATATTGTTTGTGAAGAAGCCCAGCAGCAGCTTAATTTCATTAACTGCTTTTGCGTCATCAAAATCTGACTTTTGGGTATTATAACTCGTGGTTTGAGTGATATGAAAGGTGCTGTACACAGGATCAGTCGGGCTGCAGGAGCACCTTCTGGTCCAGTGAGGAAAGCTATGGCAAAATACCTCACTCCTCATCTTGCCTAGTACGCCTCATTTGGGCTCTGCCATTGGTTTTTGCAGTTTCCCTATAACTGCATAGCCTTTGGTGGTGCTATTTGAGGATCCAACCAGTCTCTGAGCTGATGAACTAACAGATCGACAACTCTTACGAATTGAGAATCTTCGAAATATGTTTTTGACATGTGCACTGTGTTAATTCCCTGTAACAGGTGTGCCTACAACCAATGAAGGGAACTGTCATGCACTGTGTTAATTCCCTGTAACAGGTGTGCCTACAACCAATGAAGGGAACTGTCATGCACTGTGTTAATTCCCTGTAACAGGTGTGCCTACAACCAATGAAGGGAACTGTCACAAAATAATAAACAAGAAAACAAGGTATTCCAAAGATATTAAATTTTGAGAATGGGTCGTTTGTTGACGAATCGTCTTTGGAATAGCGCAGTACATTTACTAGAAACTACTCCCAAGAAAGATACCCGTTTAACTCAAGACCTGGTCGGAAAACAGGAAGAAAAATCGCTGG
Organism: Anabrus simplex; assembly: GCF_040414725.1. Lineage (NCBI taxonomy): Eukaryota > Metazoa > Arthropoda > Insecta > Orthoptera > Tettigoniidae > Anabrus > Anabrus simplex. The sequence continues at coordinate 1,494,316,562 of NC_090265.1, forward strand.
AATCTACAAAAGAATCAGATCTTCGTTTGTCTATAAAACAATATGAAACACACGCTCTCTAGAACCCGCAGGCAAGGTGATGTCAAAAATCCAGTCATTAACGGATCAAGTAAAGATGTTTTGCTTTGTGGAAATGAAAATTTATTCACCAAGAATATAATGGAATATAAAGGAACACAATTTTCCTTATTTTAAATAGCATAGTACAGTAAATAGTATTTTCCATTATTGACGATCTGAAAATAATAAAAATAGTACAGAAAAAATATGATCATCCGACAGTATAAATTGTAAAATTTGGTACTGCATCAGAACAATTTTTTTTATTTTTGTAAAATATATACCTATATTCCATAATTTTCAATTATAGAAAAATAATTTAACATTTCTGGATGTAAGAAAGCAAATTTCAAATTTGAATGATATTCGTATTCAACTCAATGTTTGTAAGCAAATTTCTGAATAACTGCGTCAAATTTTGAAAAGTGAAGTTCCTGGGAAAGTCAATTCCAAATTAAATTTTGAGTAGTTTCTTAAGTGAAGGTTGCCTTTTAGAAGCACTCACTGATAATTTTCTGTAGTCATGCTATCAGAATCTAAACACAGTCATAAAGATACAAAGTCATTACTTGGTAAATAACAATTTGTGCTATTAACATGCATATAAAATGAAAATTCTTGCTAACATGCATAACGTCCAACGAGTTAAATAGTTATCTATAGTTGTATAATGAGAGTGCGAGAATATATCGTAACATTATTGGATCGAGTTGTGTATATTTTGTCTGTCTAGCGAATAGTGAAAACAGTAAAGTATACAAAATTACAATAAAAGTGAATACATAAAAGTAAGTCAAATACGTAGGTATTTGTAACCTATTCGGAAAACGAAACTTTTAACATGGAAATATATTGTTTTATTTTTCTGTTTACACTCATTGGGCCGCAGCCTGCCACGATTTCGGCTTAGTAAGAATAACAGTTACGTTCTATTGAGTGTGCACTCTTCGTTCAAATGTGCGCTATAAAGTTGTTTCAATACGCTGTTCTGATGAATGCATATATGAAAAAGTGCGATTAAATGCAAGTTAAAAATATATGTATAAAACAGGTTACAAAAATTAGTGTCAGGTAAGAAATTTGCAGCTACAGTTATCTATTGCATATTTTGACCTATCGTTGTCCGTCTCTCGCATCGTCTTCCGTGGCCGTCGGCTGCACCTGCTTCAAAGCTGCCATCACGCAATCTTTCCACCACGTCCTTGCGCGTCCTCTTAGGCGTTTCCCGTCCGGTTGTGAGTGAAGCACACGATTTGACAGGAATCCATCTGCTCCAGCATGTCCGAAACACTGGCGCTCTCCTCCTTCCTATCATTCTATCGCTAGCGGGCTTTCCAAACCGTTGAGACAGGTCCTCTTTCAGTCTTCGTTCCCAGCCCATAGATGCATAGTCTCTTCCTCTCAAAGGCACAAATTCTCTCCTTATTTGTTGGTGGAATAACGCCCGAGTTTCACACCTGTTCCTAAATACCGGCTGTACCAGTCATGTATAATAATAATAATAATAATAATAATAATAATAATAATAATAATAATAATAATAATAATAATAATAATTGTTTTACGTTCCCGAGGTGCCGTAATTTTGTTCCTCAGAAGTTCTTTAACGTGCCGGTAAAACTACGAAGAAGGGGCTGACGTATTTGAGCACCCTCAATGCTACCAGAATGAGCCAGTGCCCCATCATAAATAACATTAACTCAGCCACCAGAACTAATTCGAACTTTCTACAAATACACAACACAGAACAACATTCAACAAGAAATTATTGTAATAGTCTACGTGGGCCAGTGTTTCCACCTATCATGCATATTAACGATGCGGGACATTTGCATTTTACAATTTACGATCCTACCAGGCGTGACACTAGGTCTATTCGTTTCATTTTACTCAATCTTTCGTAGGAGATTGTTGAAATTTGCCTGCTGCCGCCGTCAACTGCCCAGTTTGTCACCCGTTAAATACAACTCTGATCACCGTACAATCTTCTCCCTCCCTTCTTGGTCACCAGTTCTAATCCGGGGCTGGATGGATGGACAGGCGTCATTCATCATATGGAGTGACGCATCTCGTTTGGCACAACACGTACAAACAAACAAACAGTTGAACAAGCTACTTGTTTCTGTTTCCCGTGTGATGGTGTACAATACTCCCTGCCACGCCGTAATAAATCATCCAGAACACACAATGGTACAATAACAAGCCAACTACTTAAGACGACAGCTGGAGCAAAGAGAGATTTTACTGTCACCGCACACAATGACGTAGAAATTAACGGTAAAAAAGAGCTGCATTCGGAATCCACTTTAGTGTGCTCTCGTCTAGCTGTCATGTGATAATGGCAGCCACTTTCCTGACAGTTCATGTATTGTACAAACAAGCAAAAATTCGAATGTTTTCTCGTGGAAAACGGGACGTTCGTTCTGGATGCTAATAATATAATGTTTCATATTATGTGCTGAGAATAAGGCTCATAATACATGATAAAGGGATTAGTGATGCTTCGGAAAAGGACAGATTTGAAGCTATATTTCCCAAAATTGTTAAATTAGAATTGGCGCTTCAGTCAAACAAACAGTTAAAACAATATTCTGAAATACTTTAGACGATCTAATATGATATCTATAAAATCCATATTCAGTCTGCTTTTAAGAGTTATATGGTATTTTGCTTTTTGTTAGCATTTCACTCGTAACGAATGCATATTAAAAATATGGTTGCCTTTCTATGCATTCATCTTTTACTTGTTTTTGGCATGACTACGTTTATTTGAATGAAAGTCGGAAATTCTGCCAACCACAGGCGCAATTTAAACTATTCGTAGGTCATGTCTTGTAAAATGGCCATATTTCGTTCTTTCAAATATACCGCCTTCCTATCTGGAGAGAAACCCGACAGAGTGTTAAAATCATTGCCATACTTGTTCGGCTTCCGTTCAGTTGTCTGCCATTGTCATATGTCGGTTTTGTGCTTTTCCACATTTTAAAGGTAAGTCTGACGAAGCCATTTTTTATTTTTCGTGTTCTTGAAATATAATTCACTGTAGCAGTATGAGTTTTAAATTATAAAAGGTTAAAATTGTCTGTTAAAGCATGGCCTTCAGTGAAGAGAAGCGTAGTTCGTTACGGTAGATTAGTGCTGCCATTTGTGAGATAGGTCGTGAATTACTTGGAAGTGTATAGTCTTGTAACACGGCCGGCAACCTGACAGCTGCAGCAACTATGCCCTACGCCTTCTGTGCCAAGGAAGAACAATATAGGCAGAAGTCAAAAAAGCCACAATTTTGACTTTCTCACAACACATAAGAGAACGAAGAGCAAAGAAAATGGCGAAAATGAAACCGAAAGCTAAAAATGGATCCGCACGAAACACTGATGATAGCAGGTGTGGATATTATGATGGACTCTTCAGCGAAGACCACGACGGGCAAATCTGGGTGTGTTATGTGAAGTGCACTATGTGGTGTCATGAGAAATGTGCAAATACACATGGTGTAAAAAAATTTGTGTGTGAAAAGTGTTCATAAAGAGAATTTTCCATAGACAGCCATCTTACAAGACTGTCTTCTAATACGGCCGTTTTGCAATGATACTAAATAAGTTCAAGTAAATTCATTTACAATACAGTTGTTTTGAATTCCAGCACACTAAACATTTAGTAGTTATGTACCTTTCATTTCCACTTTAATTTGTCTTTGTACTCCTTTTCACCTTCGAATAAAATATACGAATATACTTCGGTGGCCGTATTTGAGAACCTGACCCTATAGTTTATCCACAACTATGTTAAAGGAGTAACGATCAACACGGTTTTACGCACTGTTATAAAGGGCATGATTTTCACTTCGTGCATTATATTGGGCGTGAACAAATTTCTACACACGGATATAGTGAACTTATTGACTCTGTGCATTTAATTGGTATTCACGTGAAAATGAACTCGGTTCTACCCGGTGCTATAGAGATACTGACTTCGAGCGTTTACTTTCGAGACTTTCGAGATATGTTTGTGTTTACCTGTCATAACACGGTTCTACACCCTGTCATAGAGAAATGGCATTGATTCTGAGCATTTCGTTGGCTCTCAAGATCTGTTGGTGTTTACCTGATTCTATACACTGCTATAGAGAGAGAACTAATATTAACTTTCTGCATTACATTGGTTCTACTGCTATTTACGTAAAAATGAACACGGCTCTAGGCACTGCTATAGAGACCTGCTCTTGAATCTGTGCATTACATTGGCTCCTAAGATCTGTTGGCATTCACCCGACGTCACCACCATTCTACAAACAGCTATAGAGAACTGATGTTGACTTTGTGTGCTACATCGAATGTTAAGATGTCTTGATATTTACCTGACATGAACATAGCTCTACACCAGGGCCTCTCAGGGTGCATGCGCGTGGTGCATGCACTGTGCACGGTGCAAGAGACGACTTGGCTTGGTTGACCAGAGTGCAGACCCCCCACTCCTCGATTTGGAGCAATAGCTCTTACTCTCTCTTTCCTCACGCCTGTCTCGCTCGCTCCGCCTGTCTCCCTCTGCCCCACTTGCGCCGTAGCGCTCCAAATCCAGGCTGACTTGAGCCGAGCATGGGCGAGTTGAGCCGAGCTTAGCCGAGTAGCCCAGAGACGAAGCGTTGATCCGAGCCATGCCGAGCGGCAGCGATGCACAGTGCACGGAGCTCTTGCGCCTCTATCTGCACGCGTGAGATTTTGGGCGTTTGAGAGGCCCTGCTTTACACACTCCTGTAGAGAAATATTGACTACTGTTTTTATATTTTAGGGATTTTATGATAATGTCTTAGTACAGTGCCGAGGAACGATTACTTTTATCAAATCACGAAATCCACGCGAGTGAAGCCGCGGGTAACTGCTAGTAATGACGTATAGCGAGCCATCTAGTGCTAACAGAGCAGTGATCAACTGAATTCAAACCTTTTGGCATTATTAGAAGAATCGTGGTCGCTGAGTTTCTCTTCTGAGGATGCGGAGCAAAATCTTTGCGAAACATAAATATTCCCTGCAGTTAGCCATTTTCACACCGGGGAAAAAGCGAAAGTTTTCATACGGGCCGCGAAGGCATCAGTCTAAACACGTATTCTTCTTCTTATTCTTATTATTATTATTGGGGCTTGTTTATGTCAGTAGCCTAGCTGCTCGCTTCCCACCCGGAAGGCTGAGGTTCGAATCCAGGTCGATCCTGGGTAGAGAATTTCGTCTAAAAATCACGAGGTGTCAGGAAGGGCATCCGACCTTAAAATCTCGGCTAAAACGAAAATGATCCAGGGTAGCCCCAGGGACTCCAAAAATAACTGAGATAAACTGAAGAAAGAATTATTATTAATTATTATTATTATTATTATTATTATTATTATTATTATTATTATTATTATTATTATTATTATTATTATTATTATTATTATTTACGTCCATTTAGTAAGACTCGCCTTCTGGCTCGGCCTAAGCAAAGAGTATCCCTATTTTTTATGAAACTATACAAATATCTACAAAATAATATTTACAACAGAAATACTGTAATTACAGCGCACATATATACAACAAATGTGCATAAATGCTGCCCTTAAACACTGGTTTCATCTGCCCTTTTGGGGAATCTGCCCTTTAGTATCACCGAAACTGGGGCCCGGATCTCCATGCTGTTTAGTTTAACAGATGAAAAGTCGTTCGTAGAAACTTTCTCACAATGTGGCAGATGCTCAGGAGAGTGGCTTTCTGTAGTTCAACGTACGTGTGGTGACGCAGGTTTAATGTGGCCAAAGAGCTGCGTAAGCTTTTCGGAATAACACCAGGAGCCTCTTCCACGAACGAACTTTGCAACTTTTCACTTTGCACCTTTCAGTTCAGATTTTGTTCCATCACTTCTCAGATTTAGCTTGCAAAGTGAAAAGTGAAAGGTTAGGAATCTTTTCACTTTTCAAACCTGTAATGTTTCTCCATTGGTACAGAAATGCAAAGTGCAAAGAAATGAAGTGAAAAGTTTTCAGAAATCTTGCAAAGAGATTATTCTCTTTTCATTTGTTAATTAACAAGTATGTACACTAGTTTCTCGGAGTAGAATTTGGTTTAGTGATATAAACACTTTACGATGAGAGCTTTTATTAGCATAAAGTGAGGACAGTGATGAAGAATCCAACAAGAGAAGGTAGAAAGTCAGGATTAATTTTAATAACCTCACTTTGACGGAATTTCACGGGTGATTTCGTATAACCACAATACAGGCTGGCCTTTTGTTGCTGAACGTGACATCGGTTATGACGTCTTGGTCTCATAGGAGCTTGTGTGGAGAGTTTTCGAGAACAGGAGGAGGTGTGTATTTCCAATATGCAGTTGATGGCTGAAGAAATCCACATTTTATTCAGAGTTGTTAGTGGAAGATCAGTGTTGACGAATTGTGGGAGGGCAGATATGACGTGCTGTATGCTCTCTCTGTTTTTCTTGAACAGCGGCGGCAGTTGTCTGTGACAACTGTTGGAACATTCATTATGAATTTATGGTAGTTCCGTGTAGCAATTACTTGATCATGGATGGCCAAAACAAAACCTTCTCTTTCTGGGAAAAGACTAGAGTAGATCACCTAAGCGGGAGACGCAGACGTGTCGAAATGAGGTTGTTAAGGTTTTTTCTGTTTGTTTTACGCCACACCAACACAGATAGGTCTTATGGCGACGAAGGAATAGGAAAGGCATAGGAATGGGAAGGAAGCGGCCGTGGCCTTAATTAAGGTACAGTCCCAGCATTTGCCTGGTGTGAAAATGAGAAACCACGGAAAACCATTTTCAGGGCTGCCGGCAGTGGAGTTCGAAACAACTATCTCCCAGATGCAAGCTCACAGCTGCACGCCGCTAACCGCACGGCCAACTAGCCCGGTGCAGTTTAAGTTCATGGGGTATTTCCATTAGTAGTATAATTGGACAGTTCTGCCGCCTCCTCCGCCGCCCGCGGCGCGGGAAATTTGAATTTTGGCGGGAAATTTGAATTTTTGGCGGGAGATTTGAATTTTGGCGGGAGATTTGAATTTGTAAACAAAGCCACGTGCTTTTTGACAGCTGTCATCGACAACAACGCATCGCTAACCTCAGTACTGCCATCTTGACGGGCCTAAACCTCAGTGGTACCAACTTAACCTAACTAGCGGGAGGTAAACAAATCCACGTGTTTTTTGACAGCCACGTGCTTTTTGACAGACAACAACGCATCGCTAACCTCAGTACTGCCATCTTGTCGGGCCTAAACCTCAGTAGTACCAACTTAACCTAACTAGCGCGAGATAAACAAATCCACGTGTTTTTTGACAGCCACGTGCTTTTTTGACAGCTGTCATCCGCCATCTTTAATCCAGAGAGCACCGTGCTGCCCTCTTTATCGTAGTAGATGTAAATTCGTCACCTGTCATCCGCAGTGCTGCCATCTTGGCGGGCCTAAACCGTAGTGCTACCAACTTAACCTCACTAGCGTGAGATAAACAAATCCACGTGCTTTTTGACAGCTGTCATCCGCCATCTTTAATCCATAGAGCACAGTGCTGCTCTCTTTAGCTACTTACCTTTGAAATGTGGTGGCGGATAGTTTGAAAAATGCTTTTTGACAGCAGCCATCTTTAATCTAGAGAGCACCGTGCTGCCCTCTTTAGCTAGATACCTGTGGTGGCAGACAATTCCACATGACAGCAGCCATCTTTAATCAAGAGAACACCGTGCTGCCCTCTATGTGGTGGCGGCAAATTGAAAAATTCCACGTGCTCTTGTTTGGAAACAAACTCACGTGCTTTTTTGACAGCTGTCATCTGCCATCTTTAATCTATAGAGCACAGTGCTGCCCTCTTTAGTTTGAAATGTGGTGGCGGCAAATTCCACGTGCTCTTGTTTGGAAACAAAGCCATGTGCAGCTGTCATCCGCCATCTTTAATCAACAGAGCACCGTGCTGCTATCATGCGGGCAATTTCATCACCTGTCATCCGCCATCTTTAATCCACAGAACACCGTGCTGCCCTCTTTATGGCTACTACCTTAAGCACGTAGTAGCGGGCAATTTGAAAAGTTCTGCTAGCTATCATCCACCATCTTTAATCAAGAGAGCACCGTGCTGCCATCTTTAGCTAGATACCTTTGAAATGTGGTGGCGGCAAATTGAAAAATTCCACGTGCTCTTGTTTGGAAACAAACTCACATGCTTTTTTGACAGCTACCATCCGCCATCTTTAATCAACAGAGCATAGTGCTGCCCTCTTTAGTTTGAAATGTGGTGGTGGCAAATTCTACGTGCTCTTGTTTGGTAAACATAGCCACGTGCAGCTGTCATCCACCATCTTTAATCCAGAGAGCACCGTGCTGCCCTCTTTATCGTAGTAGATGTAAATTCGTCACCTGTCATCCGCAGTGCTGCCATCTTTAGCTAGATACCTTTGAAATGTGGTGGTGGATAATTTAAAAAGAGAAATTCTACAGCGGCCCTCTCTCGACGCTAATTGCATAAGATGGCGGCTATACATGACTCCTTAAGGGTGCTTACGCAAGATGGCTGCTATACACAGGTTCTTATGAGACGCCCTTGGGATGCTTGCTCAAGATGGTAGTTATACATGGCTCCTTATGAGATGCCCTAGGGATGCTTGCTCAAGATAGCGACTGCTCTTATGGGACGGCTTAAGTGTCCTTGCACAAGATGGCTTGAGACGCCCTAAGGATGCTTGCGCAAGATGGCGGACACAAGATGGCGGCTATACACGTCTCCTTATGAGACGCCTTAAGGGTGCTTGCGCAAGATGGCTGCTGCTCTTAGCTTAGAGGCTAACGTGTCGTGCTAGTTCGATTCATTAAATTTGGGGCTTAAATGCAAAATGTTAAATATCTCGAAAACGGTGCATCGTAGTGCAAAACGGACAAAATTTTTCTACCCAGTACCTTGGTTCGCAGTATGGGGAACAAGAAAAACATAGTCTAATGATGAGATCAACGGTTCGGTTCCTACTTAGGCCCTTTGGCATTCGCTCTGTTTTAGCTTGTATTGAAGCAAGTATTCGTAACATGATCAGGTTTAGCTATGGTAGAGAGTATAACGTGCCATGCAGGTTCGATTCATTAAATTTGGGGCTTAAATGCAAAATGTTAAATATCTCGAAAACGGTGCATCGTAGAGCAAAACCTGATACCTAGGTTTGCAGTATCAGGAACAAGAAAAAAACATAGTCTAATGATGAGATCGACGGTTCGATCCCTACTTAGGCCCTTTGGCATTGGCAGCTATCTAATTCTACAAGATGGGGGCTATACATAGCTTCTTATGAGGCAGCTTAAGAGCGCTTGCACAAGATGGCTGCTGCTCTTATGAGACGCCCTAGGGGTGCTTGCGCAAGGTAGCAGCGACAAGACGGTGACTATACACAGCTCCTTATGATACGGTCTAGAGGTGCTCACACAAGATGGTGGCTGCTCTGATGAAGAAAGCTAGCTTTGCATCGTGCAGGTATCTTTACAGCACTAAACCTCATACCTTTGAAATGTAATTTGAAAAATTCTACGTGTTTTTTCTTAACAGCAGCTATCTTTAAACAATAGCGGCTATACATAAGCTGCTAAGGCCTCCTCTTATGTCAAGGCATAAACCTGCATCGGGATAGCTAGAGTAAGCACGTGCTGCAGTGATGACGTCATTATGCATGTTTAGACTTGCAAATCACTAAAGAAACATAACAAGAATAGAATCGAACACTGCACTCTATGCTGTTAACTTTATCATGTGATCGGAACATTGATTGAAGTGTTTAGAACACTAAATAAGTAGAACAGAACACTGTACTCGATACAACATGTCAGGGGATACCTTTGTTCTAAGAAGATTAGATTACCGCACATTCCTTGTAGGGCTAATAGGCTAAAGGGCTAATGGGCAAAAGGGCAAAAGGGCAAAAGGGCTAGTGGGCTAAAGGGCTAATGGGCTAATGGGCTAAAGGGCTAAAGGGCTAGGGTGCCTCTCCTCTTTTTATCCGGGCTTGAGACCGGCTCTACAACTAGAGGCGGAGTTAACACCCTAAGGAAGGGAGAATGTTGGGAAATAATCTATACGAATATAGCTACTCGATCGACTATATACTACAGTTGGATGACCTAGGTGAGGGTAAGCGCTTACTTAATAATACCAACACGACGTAATTCATGCTCTATTTCAAAAATATCTTCTTTGTACTGTGTGTAACCAGCATCATGATAGGCTCTTAGCAGTTGTAAACGTTTTACCAGTACGTTGGGGTCTTTACAGTAGCTTTTATCCACATGGGGTAACAGAGGCTTGTTGTGAACTTTGAGTCTATATGCAGACAGTTGATGTGCAGGGACTTGTTTTGATATAATACGTGCTTCAGCAGTAGCGTTTCTAGGTACAAACATAACTTGTTTCGATAGCGATGAAGCGTTGAAATTTCCTTCTTCTTTACCTTGCATCTCTTCTTGAGATGTTTGCACTTCGACAGAACGTGTAGTAGGCTTAGGAAATGAAGTAAAATCATCAAGCTGTAATGGCAATGAATTTTCTTCTTCTTCTACTTTCCCTTTACTACTGTCTTGATCAACATCATTATCCTTATTATCATAACCATGATCTTGCCTCTCTTTATCTTGAAGTTTGTGCTCAGTAACAGAACTTGCAGCAGGCCTAGACAACAAGGGAGAATTAAAAATCTCTCGCAGAGGTGTACTTTTTAAACATAAATCAGTGTTCGCTGGAATATGGTCGAGCTCTTTGTATTTTGTTCCCGATGAAGCTACATTACACGCGGCTTCATGACGTTGAGCGTTGTATGCGTTCTTGAACTCTCTTCTACAATGTTTGCATTGAAAAATCGTCCTACATGATATCTCATGACGTCTCCTGTGATAGCTTCGGGAAAATGCTTTTCCACACTCTTCGCAAATATACCTAGAAATAGGTTTTTCCATGACGGACTTTTATCTTCTGCTAACAGATTCTTCTTTAAATCTACTCGACATTTGTTACTCTCAACTTCGATGATGCGAATAGCTTAGCGATTAACAGTAAACTAACACAAAAGCGTATAACCAAGGTAGCAACAGTAAGGTTTAAGCCCATCAAGATGGCAAGAGTGAGGTTAGCGACGTTCTGCTGTTGGATTTTAAATTCCGCGCTATAACATGCGTAACGTGGCAGCCTTGAGGTTTACTGCCGTAAAGATGGCAGCAGTGACGTTAGCGACGCTCTATTGTCCTTCAAAGTGAGGTTAGGGTCCGTCAAGAAGACAGCTGTCAAAAAAGCACGTGGCTATGTTTACCAAACAAGAGCACGTGGTCGTGACGTCACGGTCACGTAGTATGCTGCTTCAGCATACAAAGTTCAATGTCTACACCTACGTAGTTAACACTCTGCTATGTTCACTTACACATAACTATTTTTTATGCTTTAAGTTCGTGCACATAGGTTATGTTAAGATAGCAGCACAAGTGCAAGCGATGGTCGCACGCTCGCGTTGAGGTTTTTAGTACGATAGTTGATGTATGCATTATCAAAAGGTGATATGTACACGCTTGTAAACCTTGCTATTCTTCCTGCTACTATGTTCGCAAGATTTTCAAACATCGCTATTCTTTATGCTTTAAGTTCGTTCGCTTAGGTCATGCTAAAGTAGCAGCGCAAACACATGTGAACGTTGTACATTCTAGCGGGATGTGTTAATATAGTTGATGCATGCAAAATCGAAAGGTGTTTTGTACACACTTTGAAACTTAACTATTCTTCGTGCTTTAAATCCGTGCACATAGGTTATGCTAAGATAGCAGCAAACTCTAGCGGGAGAAGTTTTGTACTCTAGTTGATGCATGTATAATCGATAGGCAATGCGTACACGCTTTTAAAACATTGCTATTCTTACTGCTGCTGCTATGTTCAAAAGATTTTTATACATCAGTATTCTTTATGCTTTAAGTTCATTCGTATAAGTTATACTAAGTTAGCAGCATACTTATAAGGTTGTTGCTCTCTCTTGTGGAAAAAGTTTAGTAAGAAAGATGATGCATGCAAAATCGATAGGTGATGTGTACACGCTTTGAACTTGGGTATTCTTTGTGCTTTAACTTCGTGCACATAGGTTATGTTAAGATTGCAGCACACACAAGCGATGATCGCACGTTGTTGTGGAAGAAGTTTAGTACAAGAGTTAATGCGTGCAAAATTGACAGGTGTTGTGTACACGCTATTCTTTGTGCTTTAAGTTCACGCACATAGGTAGCAGCACACAATTGCGAACGTTGTACACTCTAGCGGTAGACGTTTAGTACGATAGTCGATGCATGCAAAATCGATAGGTGATGTGTACACGCTTTGGAGTATAGCTATTCTTTGTTGCATGCAAAATCGATAGGTGATGTGTACACGCTTTGGAGTATAGCTATTCTTTGTACTTTAACTTTATACACATACGTTAGCAATACACATATGCGATCGTTGTACACTCTGGCGGTAAAAAATAGTCGATGCATGCAAATCAATAAGTGATGTGTACACGCTGTTAAACATCGTTATTTTTTGTGCTTTAAGTTCGTGCGTATAGGCTATGCTAAGATAGGAGTACAATCTAGCGGAAGAAGTTCAGGGTGATGTGTACACTCTTTGAAACATGGATATTCTTTGTACTTTAAGTTCATGCACATAGGTTATGCTAAGATAGCAGCACAATCTAGAGGAAGAAGTTTAGTACGAAAGTCGATGCTTGCAAAATCGATAAGTAATATGTACACGCTTTGAAACATGGCTATTCTTTGTACTTTAAGTTCATGGGTATAGGTTATGCTAAGATAGCAGCACAATCTGGCGGAAGAAGTTCAGGGTGATCTGTACACGCTTTGAAACATGGTTATTCTTTGTACTTTAAGTTCATGCACATAGGTTATGCTAAGATAGCAGCACAATCTAGAGGAAGAAGTTTAGTACGAGAGTCGATGCTTGCAAAATCGATAAGTAATATGTACACGCTTTGAAACATGGCTATTCTTTGTACTTTAAGTTCATGTGTATAAGTTATGCTAAGATACCAGCACAATCTACCTGAAGAAGTTCAGCACGAGATTCGATACATGCAAAATCGATAGTTGATGCGTACACGCTTTGAAACATGACTATTCATTGTACTTTAAGGTCATGCGTATAGGTTATGCTAAGATAGCAGCACGATCTAGCGGAAGAAGTTTAGTACGAGAGTCGATGCATGTAAAATCGATAGGTGATGTCTACACGCTTTAAAACATGTCTATTCATACTGCTGCTCTGTTCCTAAGATTTTAAACATAGCTAATCCTAATGCTGCTCTTAACGACGTAGAGCTAAGGATTGATTACGTGACCGTGACGTCACGACCACGTGCTCTTGTTTGGTAAACATACCCACGTGCTTTTTTGACAGCTGTCTTCTTGACGGACCCTAACCTCACTTTGAAGGACAATAGAGCGTCGCTAACGTCACTGCTGCCATCTTTACGGCAGTAAACCTCAAGGCTGCCACCTTATGCACGTTATAGCGCGGAATTTAAAATCCAACAGCAGAACGTCGCTAACCTCACTCTTGCCATCTTGATGGGCTTAAACCTTACTGTTGCTACCTTGGTTATACGCTTTTGTGTTAGTTTACTGTTAATCGCTAAGCTATTCGCATCATCGAAGTTGAGAGTAACAAATGTCGAGTAGATTTAAAGAAGAATATGTTAGCAGAAGATAAAAGTCCGTCATGGAAAAACCTATTTCTAGGTATATTTGCGAAGAGTGTGGAAAAGCATTTTCCCGAAGCTATCACAGGAGACGTCATGAGATATCATGTAGGACGATTTTTCAATGCAAACATTGTAGAAGAGAGTTCAAGAACGCATACAACGCTCAACGTCATGAAGCCGCGTGTAATGTAGCTTCATCGGGAACAAAATACAAAGAGCTCGACCATATTCCAGCGAACACTGATTATGTTTAAAAAGTACACCTCTGCGAGAGATTTTTAATTCTCCCTTGTTGTCTAGGCCTGCTGCAAGTTCTGTTACTGAGCACAAACTTCAAGATAAAGAGAGGCAAGATCATGATTATGATAATAAGGATAATGATGTTGATCAAAACAGTAGTAAAGGGAAAGTAGAAGAAGAAGAAAATTCATTGCCATTACAGCTTGATGATTTTACTTCATTTCCTAAGCCTACTACACGTTCTGTCGAAGTGCAAACATCTCAAGAAGAGATGCAAGGTAAAGAAGAAGGAAATTTCAACGCTTCATCGCTATCGAAACAAGTTATGTTTGTACCTAGAAACGCTACTGCTGAAGCACGTATTATATCAAAACAAGTCCCTGCACATCAACTGTCTGCATATAGACTCAAAGTTCACAACAAGCCTCTGTTACCCTATGTAGATATAAGCTACTGTAAAGACCCCAACGTACTGGTAAAACGTTTACAACTGCTAAGAGCCTATCATGATGCTGGTTACACACAGTACAAAGAAGATATTGTTGAAATAGAGCATGAATTACGTCGTGTTGGTATTATTAAGTAAGCGCTTACCCTCACCTAGGTCATCCATCTGTAGTATATAGTCGATCGAGTAGCTATATTCGTATAGATTATTTCCCAACATTCTCCCTTCCTTAGGGTGTTAACTCCGCCTCTAGTTGTAGAGCCGGTCTCAAGCCCGGATAAAAAGAGGAGAGGCACCCTAGCCCTTTAGCCCTTTAGCCCATTAGCCCTTTAGCCCTTTAGCCCACTAGCCCTTTTGCCCTTTTGCCCATTAGCCCTTTAGCCTATTAGCCATACAAGGAATGTGCGGTAATCTAATCTTCTTAGAACAAAGGTATCCCCTGACATGTTGTATCGAGTACAGTGTTCTGTTCTACTTATTTAGTGTTCTAAACACTTCAATCAATGTTCCGATCACATGATAAAGTTAACAGCATAGAGTGCAGTGTTCGATTCTATTCTTGTTATGTTTCTTTAGTGATTTGCAAGTCTAAACATGCATAATGACGTCATCACTGCAGCACGTGCTTACTCTAGCTATCCCGATGCAGGTTTATGCCTTGACATAAGAGGAGGCCTTAGCAGCTTATGTATAGCCGCTATTGTTTAAAGATAGCTGCTGTTAAGAAAAAACACGTAGAATTTTTCAAATTACATTTCAAAGGTATGAGGTTTAGTGCTGGAAAGATACCTGCACGATGCAAAGCTAGCTTTCTTCATCAGAGCAGCCACCATCTTGTGTGAGCACCTCTAGACCGTATCATAAGGAGCTGTGTATAGTCACCGTCTTGTCGCTGCTACCTTGCGCAAGCACCCCTAGGGCGTCTCATAAGAGCAGCAGCCATCTTGTGCAAGCGCTCTTAAGCTGCCTCATAAGAAGCTATGTATAGCCCCCATCTTGTAGAATTAGATAGCTGCCAATGCCAAAGGGCCTAAGTAGGGATCGAACCGTCGATCTCATCATTAGACTATGTTTTTTTCTTGTTCCTGATACTGCAAACCTAGGTATCAGGTTTTGCTCTACGATGCACCGTTTTCGAGATATTTAACATTTTGCATTTAAGCCCCAAATTTAATGAATCGAACCTGCACGGCACGTTATACTCTCTACCATAGCTAAACCTGATCATGTTACGAATACTTGCTTCAATACAAGCTAAAACAGAGCGAATGCCAAAGGGCCTAAGTAGGAACCGAACCGTTGATCTCATCATTAGACTATGTTTTTCTTGTTCCCCATACTGCGAACCAAGGTACTGGGTAGAAAAATTTTGTCCGTTTTGCACTACGATGCACCGTTTTCGAGATATTTAACATTTTGCATTTAAGCCCCAAAT
Source organism: Anabrus simplex (assembly GCF_040414725.1). Taxonomy (NCBI): domain Eukaryota; kingdom Metazoa; phylum Arthropoda; class Insecta; order Orthoptera; family Tettigoniidae; genus Anabrus; species Anabrus simplex. The sequence continues at coordinate 1,494,332,480 of NC_090265.1, forward strand.
TTAATGAATCGAACTAGCACGACACGTTAGCCTCTAAGCTAAGAGCAGCAGCCATCTTGCGCAAGCACCCTTAAGGCGTCTCATAAGGAGACGTGTATAGCCGCAATCTTGTGTCCGCCATCTTGCGCAAGCATCCTTAGGGCGTCTCAAGCCATCTTGTGCAAGGACACTTAAGCCGTCCCATAAGAGCAGTCGCTATCTTGAGCAAGCATCCCTAGGGCATCTCATAAGGAGCCATGTATAACTACCATCTTGAGCAAGCATCCCAAGGGCGTCTCATAAGAACCTGTGTATAGCAGCCATCTTGCGTAAGCACCCTTAAGGAGTCATGTATAGCCGCCATCTTATGCAATTAGCGTCGAGAGAGGGCCGCTGTAGAATTTCTCTTTTTAAATTATCCACCACCACATTTCAAAGGTATCTAGCTAAAGATGGCAGCACTGCGGATGACAGGTGACGAATTTACATCTACTACGATAAAGAGGGCAGCACGGTGCTCTCTGGATTAAAGATGGTGGATGACAGCTGCACGTGGCTATGTTTACCAAACAAGAGCACGTAGAATTTGCCACCACCACATTTCAAACTAAAGAGGGCAGCACTATGCTCTGTTGATTAAAGATGGCGGATGGTAGCTGTCAAAAAAGCATGTGAGTTTGTTTCCAAACAAGAGCACGTGGAATTTTTCAATTTGCCGCCACCACATTTCAAAGGTATCTAGCTAAAGATGGCAGCACGGTGCTCTCTTGATTAAAGATGGTGGATGATAGCTAGCAGAACTTTTCAAATTGCCCGCTACTACGTGCTTAAGGTAGTAGCCATAAAGAGGGCAGCACGGTGTTCTGTGGATTAAAGATGGCGGATGACAGGTGATGAAATTGCCCGCATGATAGCAGCACGGTGCTCTGTTGATTAAAGATGGCGGATGACAGCTGCACATGGCTTTGTTTCCAAACAAGAGCACGTGGAATTTGCCGCCACCACATTTCAAACTAAAGAGAGCAGCACTGTGCTCTATAGATTAAAGATGGCAGATGACAGCTGTCAAAAAAGTACGTGAGTTTGTTTCCAAACAAGAGCACGTGGAATTTTTCAATTTGCCGCCACCACATAGAGGGCAGCACGGTGTTCTCTTGATTAAAGATGGCTGCTGTCATGTGGAATTGTCTGCCACCACAGGTATCTAACTAAAGAGGGCAGCACGGTGCTCTCTAGATTAAAGATGGCTGCTGTCAAAAATCATTTTTCAAACTATCCGCCACCACATTTCAAAGGTAAGTAGCTAAAGAGAGCAGCACTGTGCTCTATGGATTAAAGATGGCGGATGACAGCTGTCAAAAAGCACGTGGATTTGTTTATCTCACGCTAGTGAGGTTAAGTTGGTAGCACTACGGTTTAGGACCCCCCTATCCGCCACCTGGGACGCGCCACGTGGGAGTATCACCTCTCCCCCTGCTACGCCTGCGTAGCAGGTTCGTGGACTGACAAGTGTTATAGAGATGATGGTATAGTAAGGGGGTAAGACTATAAACTAAGCGACCGCGGTTTTAATTAATGTACAGCCAAAGCACTTGCCTGGTATGAAAATGGGAAAACCATCTTGAGGGATATATGAAAAAGCGCACACTGAAATTAGCGCACATACAGAAATTTGTGAAGTAAGCGCACACGCGGGACCTGTGACTGCGGGGAGTTGAGTTTGCCCAGGTTGCCGTTATCTGTAAAGTTATTACTGAGGACAATGCACCGGGAAATTCCAATGTTAATCGTCCTTATCCTCTGCCCCATACCGCCCATTCTTCCTGTTTTGAAAGTCATCCAGTGTAGTTTGTGCAGTGTGTCGATGTGGAAGTCCTGACAATTAATAATAATAATAATAATAATAATAATAATAATAATAATAATAATAATAATAATAATAATAATAATAATAATGGCGTGTGACCTCCGGAAAGGCGTGGTGAAGGTCTTTCGAGATGATACTAACTATTAATCACTAGAACCGCCGGAGCGGTCAAAATGACCGCTACACATATTCCAAACTCAATTTTGACTGCAGTTTTTATAGTAGGATACTGAGCTGCATTGACTTTTCTGATTTGTGGTCAGGAAAATCCATATTAAATATAAGTAATTTTGCATCAATGGATGAGGCATAAGTAGCGGGTATACCTACTACCGCCGGAGCGGTTATTTTGACCGCTGTAATAATTATCATAAGAAAATGTATTACAACACACATCCTTTGTTGAGATATAATCATCTACTAATAATAAATTGTCCTATCAACAACGAAATGTTCAAATACACAACAATGGAACTCGGATATATTACGAATTGTACGAGCATTATTTCCGCTGCGTCTCCGGTAGTGTTATCATTCGTCAGCTTCTTACAGTGCAGTAAACATATCTCGTAAACCATCAGTTGCTGAGTCTATTGAATGACATTCCTGAAGATATGTCTGATGTAGAATGTGGTCCAGTAATAAATGACCTGTATTGTATGTATGTATGTATGTATGTATGTTGGGTATTCAGTCCGAAGGCTGGTTTGATCCTCCACATTTCCGCCATCAGCTGTCATAAATGGCCTAGGCATCACTGAAGAGGCATACTAGGGAAATGAGGAGTGAGGTAGTTTCCCGCTGCTGTCCTCACCGAACCAGACGTTGCTATTACATATCAGTCTGCCAAGCCCACTGAAATGTGTGCACCAACCGACCCTATGAGTGACATTTTCACACCATTCATAGCAGGGACTGGCTGCATAAGGAATGGTATTACTAGTATCGCTCATACCTCAGTCACTTTCGTATTGTCAAAGCCAAGGATGAGATTGAGATAGGTCAATGAAAGTAATAAATTTATTCTAGCCCATACCAGAAGACATAATGCACTGTAAACACTACATTTCGCCAGCAAAGGCATATAGAGAACCTAAAAATAAAAATGGATACAAAGATTACTACCAGTCAAGTGATAACTCGGAAAGGAGTGATTCAGATCACGCTCAAAACCGAATTGTTCAGGCTGAAGCTAAGTTGATATCAGTATTATTACAACTATCAGCATAACATATTTGGTGAAATTCCATTATTTATACCGTATTCAAATTATAATGATGCCTCGCTGAGTACTGGCGAGTTTTCAATTCTTCTCGTACAGCCGTAGACACAGTAACCCGTAGAGCATGGTAGCATAGGGGACACGACAACCAAGGTAAAAGCCTCCCATGGCCAGATAATGCGCCACTAGGTAGCCTACTGATGGCATCAGGGAGTGGAATGTAGCAGACTGGGAAGATGACACCAGGTTGTATTGCTCGCCATAAATTACCCATTGAAAGAAAATCCAGGACATACTCCATATTCATAGCGGTATGTATCTGACGACAGTGTAACAAGTGCGTGGCGTCGATTTGTTGATAAATATTTAAACTCATAAAGCAATGTACAGAAACAGAGACAAAACGATAATAATGAGTAACCGTGCGTATCGAGAATGAAGATGTAATCATTTCAATAGCGGTCAAAATGACCGCGTCAGCGGTTCCAGGTATATAATATATTCCGGCGGTTCTAGTGCTAAGAATTCCGATACTGAAGATGGCACAAACACCCAGCCCCCGAGTCATCGGAATTAATTTTTTTGCTACGGGCTTTACGTCGCACCGCCACAGGTAGGTCTTATGGCGACGATGGGATAGGAAAGGCCTAGGAGTTGGAAGGAAGCGGCCGTGGCCTTAATTAAGGTACAGCCCCAGCATTTGCCTGGTGTGAAAATGTGAAACCACGGAAAACCATCTTCAGGGCTGCCGATAGTGGGATTCGAACCTACTATCTCCCGGATGCAAGCTCACAGCCGCGCGCCTCTACGCGCACGGCCAACTCGGAATTAAATAACGTGGCCGGGAATCGAACTCGGGACCCCTTGGACCAAAGGACAGCATGCTAATCCATGGAGCCGGACATTAATAAGGGTAATCCTACAGTACATTACAACTGTATATACCGAGAATTTTGAAAAAAAAGAATATAGGGTAATCGTTTGGCGAATCGAGACCTAACCTAACCGTGGTATACAGTGGACTGGTTGCGAGCTTCTTACACTGTGTGTTTCTTTTCATTACACCCTTCTGACTATGAGGATCGAACTCGCTTTCTCTCAAATGTAATCTCACAGTTACGTGAGAAAATATGATATGAGACACTTACATTTCATTTTGAATTAGAAATCATTCGACAGTGACGTTTACTACAATTCAAAGTGGCCCATACACAACAGTTGCCATCACATTTGAGACGCATGGTAACTCATAGAGCATTCACACTTCATTGTATCTATTTTAATAATAGATGGTAATTTTAAGAAATACTTTATATTTAATGAAAAAGTATCAAATTCCGATGATACAGCACCACATATTAACAAAAAAATGTAAAGTAATGCACTGAATATATAACATATTCCTTTGACTTCTCTAGCCTATATAACTTTCAAAATAATAAACAAACTATTTTTTCATCTAGGCCGTTATGAATTTTTAAACTTTGTAATTTTGTAGTTTGACGACCTCCCTGCAAGAAATCCGTAAGTCCGATTAAGGAAATTTTTTACGTTTCTTCCATCATTGACATCTTCCTGTCCCCTACTATATCCACACAAAATTAGAAAATATTGCTCTTAATATAGACCGTGGAATGGAATATTATAGTTGGCGATCATTATGAGAGTTACTGCAAACAGCCGACAGGATGCGTTATGTTCAGTAGCTAGGGAGAAAGAAGTAATTAAATTACCGTTTATAAAATATTAATTGAAGTAATATGGAACCGTATTAAAGTACTTCATGTTTTAAACATTAAAATCAATGTATGAACGCTGTTTTTACATTTAAATTTGCTTTCATATATTTCCACGTCCATTAAAACGAAAAATGTAAGATTTGTTTGGAATGATCCAGGAGAATATTGTTAGACTCAATATTTAATGATTTGATGATAAGATGTGTAGAAATAAACGATCCCCAAAAAACTAGGTGCAAATAGAGGATTTTGGAAGCCTTTAGCTAGTCATAACAGTCTATAATGAAGTTTTTTCTCTTTTCTTTACAAGCTGCTTTACGTCGCACCGACACAGATAAGTCTTATGGGACGATGGGATAGGAAAGGGCTATGGGTTGGAAGGAAACGGCCGTGGTTTAATTAAGGTACAGCCCCAGAATTTGTCTGGTGTGAAAATGGGAAACCACAGAAAACTGTCCTCAGGGCTGCCGACAGTGGGGTTCGAACCCACTATCTCCCGGATGCAAGCTCACAGCTGCGCCCCCCTAATCGCATGGTCAAATGGCCCGGTCTATAATGTTGGAATGATTAATTAATTTCTTTATACTGTTTGTCTATGAGAGAAAACCTTACATTTCCTGTGCTAATTCATTAGTGCCCTTTATAAATAAAATAGAAAGCAACAATAATTGATCAGTATCATTATCTTCTATGGTACTTTGTTACAACATATCTTTGTACCTCAAAACTTTAACCGCCGATTTCGGGGTTGGTTGGTTACTGCAGAGAACTCCTGACTTGTTCTATTTAGACAAATATTCAAGCGTCCTTAATCAGAACCGTAGCAATCAACTAAAAGGTTTCGTGTAGAAAGGACTAAAATTGAAGAAAATATATATTTCAGTAGGATTTTCCCTTAATGCAGTCATGTAAAGAGGTGGGAAAAGACGGTCGGTAGGGAGGCAGGCAAGGGGAATTTGTTTTATGTTTGAGGGTTGGAACCCTAATAAGGCGTTGTACATGTGCGGCATCTCCAGCAAACATGTGAGACTGTTCTGTTTTGCAGAAGGGTGGCAGAGCTGTCTTACATCGCTCCGGGGACAATAACAAAAAGTATTATGTGGCGGTGGGAGCGGGAGTGAGGAAGATTAAATTGGATAACAGTGGAAATGCAAGGACAGGGAAGAGGCCTCCCCTTCTAGAGGCAGCACGGACTTGTTTAATATCACTAACATTTTCATCACCCTTGGGCCTGTATTTAGGTATCATACACCCCTGGGAAAAAGTAATATATACCTATAATTTTACACTTCACACTTTCGTCAGCTTACAACATGCCATAGAGTTCCGAATTGAAAACATAATTTGTCAGGAAGAGTATTTTAGGACCCTCCTATACCTTTCTCTTCTTGTTCTGCAATCTTCCTTAAGAAGAGGGAGAAGGAGTTAACGAAAAAGTAAAAGAAGAGGAGAGGGGGAGCGCGTTTGTTAAGACCTTCTTGTGCCATTTCGTCTTCTTTGTCTTCGATCTTACTTAAGAAGAAACATTAAAAGCTGAACAAAGAAGAAGAAAAAATCCATTTTCGTTCTTACATTCTTACACGTTGCGTAACACGTTCTGATAATCATTTGATTATTTCGTTTAGAGATCGTATTTATTATTATTGTTACGGAGATATCCGTGGAGCAGAAAGAGGTGAAAGAAGGTGCTGGGTGAATGGGTCTAACTACTATATCAAAAATTAATTTAAAACATTAACATAGGCCACGAATTTCTGAGCGTCGCTGGAGCTGTCCAACTCAGTTTGGTTTTCAGCAGGAGTTCAAGGACGGATGCACTGAGTGACGCCACGTGATTCTTTGCGTGAAAATTCCAACCTGGGATCCATCGGAAATCGAAAAAGATGCATGTAACTTTATTGCATTGATTATGTTTTGGGGTAGAATACTTCATAGTTTCAAAACCAGTAAGCATTACAAAAAAATGAAAGGTTAAAACTGAAATAATTTCTAGGAATCGGAGACTGGCCTCGTTATGACGTCGCTGGGTGATGTAGTAGAGTCGCCATCCTGGGAGCACTAAAACCGTCGTGCCGCACGGTTAACAATTAGTGTAGTTCTGGTCTTCGGGGTGGGAGCACCTCGTGTGAGGTGTCATTTGATTCCTTTCAGTGAGTTCTGCAAGCATACGGTAAAAACAATCAATTAGACTGTGCTTGAGAACATTATGGTGCGAAGAAGTACGAAAAATTTATTTATTTTGCAGAATGTCGTGACATATGGACAATGTAGCGTACATCTTCAAAAGTATCCGAAAGATATCCGAAAGGCATTCGTGAGGATACAGCGCTGTCAGAATTTAAAACAATATAAAATTGCCCATGCTGAGCGTCAAAAGGCTTTTCGGGAACGTTTCAAAGGATTATTATTATTATTATTATTATTATTATTATTATTATTATTATTATTATTATTATTATTATTATTATTATAATCCTTTCCAACAGAACAAAGATGGCCTAGGCCACCATAGCTCAATTGGTAGAGCAACCGACGCGAAATCGGGAGGTTGTGGGTTCGGATCCCACTGGTGTCTGGTTGGCCATTTTCGTTCTGTACTTAACATTTCTTCATCACGTACTAAATGTACGTAACACGACCTAATAGGTTGAAAGTCGCTTTCGAAAAAAAAATTATTATTATTATTATTATTATTGGTTTAACGTCGCACTAATGCATCTCATGAATTCAATTCGATCAATGGTAGTCAAGGTAGCTATGTCTTCACACTCAGCAGTCATTGGTTCACTCCACAGCTGAGTTATTCGTGGATGGATAGAGATGGATATTCCTCTGAGCTCATATATTGTGCGGTCTTCTATATGAATTATTCATGTGCGTAGTGCTTCATTAATGATGCGTTGCAAGCAGCAGATATTCTTGGAATTGTGCGAAATGTGTCTTAGTGAGGCTTTAGTTGCTCATACTGTATGTTCTTAAATGTTGTATTGAAGAGAATAACATCTGGTACTTGAAATGTTTGGTTAAAGTTTGTGCGGGTGTATTGGAATTAGCACGAAATTTTGTATTTGTTTACGGAGTGCACGCTTACAGATAGAGCTATGTTATTCCATCCATTTATATTTTCCATGATTACTTCGTAATGATACAATCATTCAACATCGATTTTTAATGGTATTCAGTGATATTATGTTCAACAACTTGCGTTTCCTGTAGAAATGTGCTGCATTTTTGAATTCTTTCTTCTGAACTACTCCTGATGATATTGAATGAATATGTTATCGCGTAATAAGCACATGTGTCGTATTATGGGTTGAATCGACCTCCATTTTTGCATTCCACTGGGGTAAAATTTGTGATTATATACTTTTTTCATCTTCGAATATTTTCCTCATGGTGGGAATTGAGACCGCATTCCTCTACTTAGACAGATTGGAATCCTAATCATATTTTGGGGTATTTGAGTATATTTAGTTTATGAAGTGATACATTTACTAACGAAATAGTACTAGCCTCTTATTTTGGCAATTCATGTAATTTGTTTAAACTCCCAAGGTACATAATAATGATCTTGCATTAATATGACCCATCTAGCAACAGTGAAAAAGATTCTGACTTGGATTAGGATATCTCTAGTGAGTAACATGTATCTAAAACGAATTCTAGACAACTTGATTTAAATGTAGAACATATTTCTAACAACAGAAAATCAATCCAACGTGAGTTAGGAAACGTGTTATGATCATTTTCAGCATAAAACGTGTTTTGTATTTTAACTTAAACTTGTTATTGATCATTCCCATTATTATATAAAACTTTCCCCTATACGGTACCGAAATAAGCAGGCACAAGTAAAAACACATTATGATTACAACAACAGAAATAAAACACCAGGCCCAAAAGAAGACACAGTGCACAACTTATCTTAAAACTCACAGGAGATGTAGAAGGAGTGGATCAGGAAACGTCCCGATAACGTATGAATACTAAAATCAATTAAAAGAAAAACACCTTTTAAAATAGAACCAAGAAAGTTTAATTTAAGAAACAAATTAAACTTTAAAATTGAATTAACAGAAAGCAGATGGTTTAAAATTAAATTAACAGGAAGCAAAATTTCAAGTCATCTTCAATTAACAGTCTAAGAAGGTCTAATTGATAATATTCTTTAAATGAGAAAAAGATTCACAACCAAAGAGACTAACTCTACTTGAAACGCGATCGGCCGACGCAAAAAGAAAATTGTTCAGGTTGATTCGTAACTTATTCTTTCATCAAACAAATTCCCAGTTTGTAGTTAAGTTAAGTCCCACTGAGTTTCCGCAAGGCATATTACCAAACTTATCCACAAGTTTGAGTTTAGATCAGCTACATTAAAATATAATTAAACCAGAAAAATATTACCACGAAAAAGCAAGAACGTGCGCAAAGTCACCTAGAAATGAATAAAAAATCTTTAAATACACTACACTAACAAGGGAACATCGACAATGGACAAGTCGCCGATCGCGATGAAAGTTGGAAAACACATTGAGGTCCAAGGAAAAACTATGTCGGCATCAATTTTGGGAGCCAACATTCATTAGGGCGTTAACTACGAGACCTAAAATTTGCGACATTTCAAATTCCGCGCGATCAGCGATGAATACCTGCTGGCCAATGCTAAGGTGGCACCTGGAGACACGCCTCTGCACCTCCTTCCCACCACGCTTCAATTGGTTCGCCACCGCACGTTTCCATTCTCCCCGCGCTTCCCGGCTGCTTAGCTGTTCAACGGGACCGACTCTACTTTGCTTCTTTTCGTACTGTAATTATTGAAATCCTTTAAATTACGTTCCGTTTCACACATAATTATAATAAATAACCTACACTAACATACCCATATTTTATTCAAATGTTATATTTTCATTCCTGCTAATTCCGGTGAGTTGTCACATTCGTGGGTACAACTCTGACTTAAGTACCACCGGGAGTGGTCAAACGTGGAATGGGGTACCACGTCCTACTTAGGCTTAAATTATTATTTACTTCTAAAACGCCTTAAAGCTGTCGATAGTGTCCTTTAGAATGGACATACATATGGAATTAATTAAATCACCCACCACTAAATAAATCTCCCACCTTTAAACAACGTTAAATACCTTTTATGTAAAGAAATTACGTGCCAGGGTAGAGGATCTCAATGGATGTAATGAGATTCGGTACCTCGGGATATAAAAACCTGGTTAAAGGTCCAGATCTTCTTATTATGACCCCTTCCCCCCACCCATTTTGTGTACGCTACCAGTTGTGTCATAACGAAACGACATCGCGGACGACAACAACAACAATTATAAACTCCGAGTTTGAAACTACTGGTATTTTCCGTATTGCGTACTCTGGTATAAGGAATAGGCCTATAGGTCGAATATTTTTATTTGTGCTTGTACTGAACGATTTATTTATGTTTTGCAGTGACAGACACAACACATTTCAATTGCAGCAATGGTTGTCGAATATAAATGAATTTAATGCATAGGCAACTTCGATATGAGTATGACATGGAATGTAGTAAAGTTTGACGTAATAAGAAAATTCTTGAAAAATAAAAAAAGATGTGCATTTATATATGCAGTAGATATACAGTAATCACAGGCAGACCTGTAGTCTTACTGTACCGGTACTTTTGCGTTATAGCTGACGAAGGTCTATGTATTCAACAAGTACCGATATTAAAGTATCACACGACAGTCTTCTGGGTATAATGGCAGTTACGTACGCAAAAAGTTAAATGGCTATTGTACGAACTGGTACAACAAAAAATAATTACAAGGCAACACAATAAATGACTCCGTATACATTACATCGGGCAAACTCCCCGTCAATAACTGATAGTAAACAAAAACAATCTTTGGTCTATTCGAAACATTTGGTATTTACCCGACAAAATTAATTAAATCTCAGCCGTAGACGCCCAAGAGAGATCCGGTTAACTCTGTCTGCCATCTAACGGACCTAGAGTAAAACGGAACGTCGAAATTGACGAGCAGATAGCCAGATGGCGTCAAATCGAAATGTCTGCACACGGTAGCTGAGCCATACGATTATTATTATTATTATTATTATTATTATTATTATTATTATTATTATTATTATTATTATTATTATTATTATTATTATAAAAATAGTGAAAAGAAAACCGAAACAAAACTCAATTAACAACAGGCACCATAACTTTTTTTTTTTGCTAATTGCTTTACGTCGCACTGACACAGATAGGTCTTATGGCGACGATGGGATAGGAAAGGCCTAGGAGTTGGAAGGAAGCGGCCGTGGCCTTAATTAAGGTACAACCCCAGCATTTGCCTGGTGTGAAAATGGGAAACCACGGAAAACCATCTTCAGGGCTGCCAACAGTGGGATTCGAACCCACTATCCCCGGATGCAAGCTCACAGCCGAGCACCTCTAACCGCAAGGCCAACTCGCCCGGTGCAAACGTTTGCATAAACATTTCAGAAAACGTAAACTGACTAATACAACGTGGAAATTACAAAGGAGAGATATGAGGATGGCTGATAGAGTACGCAAAGTGTTGCACCGGTTCTCTTCGACAGCTAAGCGGCCGGCAAGCGCGGGGAGAAGGGAAACGTGCGGTGGCGAACCAATTGGAGCGGGAAGGGGAGGAGGTGCAGAGGCGTGTCTCCAGGTACGCAGTGTGCCAGCTTAGCACTGGCCAGCAGGTATTCATCGCTGATCGCGCGGAATTTGAAATGTCGCAACTTTTAGGCCCCGTAGTTAACGTCCTAATGAATGTTGGCACCGAAAATTGATGCCGACATCATTTTTACGTGTACCTCAATGTGTTTTCCAAGTTTCATCGCGATCGGCGACTTGACCATTGCCGATGTTTCGTTGTAAGTACATCCACAGACAAACGCCACACCAGCTTCCTCAATCATCAATAACCGTCATGGCCATTACATCGCATCCACCAAACAAGGAGATAGAACAACCAATCCCGAAATAAGCACAACAATAGGAAGCTCGCACGTGATAAAACAAAAGAGAAACCGTTAGATCCCATAAGTCATAGAATTGCAAGGTAATATAAAATAAAAAGGAGAAAAGAAACTCTAATATTATGAATCGGATGGAATACTAATTTCAAAACTTGCAGAAACTGACATTGTAGTTGAACCACCTTTAACATAACACAAATCATTACAGAAATTTACCTGCGCTTACACATAGATTCTGTCAGAAGTCAGAACAGATGGTCCTTGTTTATATCACAGTCTGCTTCCTCTATGTTCCGGCTAATGAGTTTATCAGTTCTTCATAGTCTCTCTTCACTGGCAACTCACTCTAAAGAAAATAAATTCTTCAAATTTTTGCGTCTAGAAGGTTGTTGGAATCGAAATATAATCTCAAAAAAGACACCAATGTATTAACTGGACACATTACGGTACCCATTAAACAAAACAGGATTCTAATAATTTTACGTACGACAGGCTAACGGGATCTAATGAAACTCACAAAGACACGGGAAAAGCAATAGGCGAATAGAAATTTGCAATATTCACACACATTAAAATGACCAAGATATCATAAAGAGGTCAAAATAGTTATTTCTTTTACATTTTATCACCAACATGTAAAGAAACCTCTCTGAATAAGTATATTGTCGCTGCCGGGACAAAACCTCCTATGGGAAATATTTTAGCTTAGAACTTTGACCGGTAAAGTTCTGTCATCTTAGGTGCAATATTGTGTGAATATTTTCAAGGTACTCTCGCTCTTCATCCTCCGTGGCTCAGACGGCAGCGCGTCGGCCTCTCACCGATGGACGCTATGGCTCAAATCCCGGTCACTCCATGTGAGATTTGTGCTGGACAATGCGGAGGCGGGACAGGTTTTTCTCCGGGTACTCCGGTTTTCCCTGTCATCTTTCATTCCAGCAACACTCTCCATTCTCATTTCATAGCAGCTATCAGTCATTAATAAATCACTTTGGGAGTGGCGACCCCATCGTACTAACAGTCTACAGTATATGTGATTCATTCATTACATCCCTGACCCGGTCAATTACTGGAATACAGGTTGTAGGTTTTTATTTTCTCGCTCTTCATAATGTATGTGCTGCGGGTCAGTATACCTCATAGGAGGTTTTGTCCCTGCAACGAGGATATATACAGTAGTTTATACATGCCATATCTTCCTTCCAAGTTCGCTCAAGCAGCTTTGTGTTATGAAGTCACGCACTGATGAGTGAATACTCTCATAACTTCCCATTTTGCTACCCTGTAATAGTACTTTTTTTGAAAATAATGTACATTTATCTCTTGAAGTATCTTCTGCAACAGACTTTTCCACATCTGTGGGGTCGAGGGTGTGAACTGTGCCATACATGTGAGTTTGTGTCTGTTTTACGGCTGGATTCCCTTCCTGACGTAAACCCTGTCTGGAGAGGTACATTCACTATTACGTCTTTCTGTTGTGGTTGGTAGTGTGGTATGTTGTCTGATTGTGAAGAGGAGAGTATTAAGACAAACACAAATACCCAGTCACCGAGCCAGAAGATTTAATTTCATTATTAAAATCTCCAACCCGGGACCCTCTGAACGCTGACCATTTAGCCAATGGGTCAGACTATCTCTCAAAGTATCTATAGGGCTATATAAAAATCCTTCATGCTGTCTGTCCAGCTCCAACTACAAGTCTCTCGAAGGATTTTTGCTGACTTCCGGAAGTGTAAATTTTGCACATTTATTCCCTCTACAGTGTTGTTTTGCTGAAAAATATTAAGACTTCTGGAAAACAAAAATTATTTTTCTCATCATCCTGCTAATGTGAGGGATACTCCCTATTTGGCGGTTGCAATAGCATTTTTGTATAGATCCGCGGTGTAGGCTTAACGGACAGTGCTATTGGCTGCCATCCTCAGAGACCTGGGTTTGATTCCTGGTACTGGCAGAACTTTAAGATTGGAAAGGTGGTTAAAGAGGTGCATGAGCTCACTTACATGGGGTTGCGCACGAACAGTGGTGCAATATATATTTTGGTAGTAATCTTATTCGTGTTTATAATAGTACATAACTGAAAAGAGTTTCACTAGATCAGCTCTATATGCAGCTTCATTTCATATTGTTTGTGAGGAAGCCCAGCAGCAGCTTAATTTCATTAACTGCTTTTGCGGCATCAAAATCCGACTTTTGGGTATTATAACTCGTGGTTTGAGTGATATGAAAGGTGCTGTTCATAGGATCAGTCGAGCTGCAGGTGCACCTTCTGGTCCACTGAGGAAAGCTATGGCAAAATACCTCACTCCTCATCTTGTATAGAACGCCTCATTTGGGCTCTGCCATTGATTTTTGCAGTTTCCCTATAACTGCATAGCATTTGGTGCTGCTATTTGAGGATCCAACCAGTCTCTGATGAACTAACAGACAGACAACTCTTACGAATTGAGATTCTTCGAAATATGTTTTTGACATGTGCACTGTGTTAATTCCCTGTAACAGGTGTGCCTACAGCCAATGAAGGGAACTGTTACAAAGTAAAATAAACAAGAAAACGAGGTATTCCAAAGATATTAAATGTTGAGGGGGGGTCGTTTTTTGACGAATCGTTTATGGAATCGCGCAATACATTTATTAGAAACTACTCCCAAGAAAGATACCCGTTTAACTCAAGACCTGGTCAGAAAACAGGAAGAAAAATCGCTGGAATTAAAAAAGAATCAGATCTTCGTTTGTCTATAAAACAATATGAAACACACACTATCTAGAACCCGCAGGCAAGGTGATGCCAAAAATCCAATCATTAACGGATCAAGTAAAGATGTTTTGCTTTGTGGAAATGAAAATATATTCACCAAGAATATAATGGAATATAAAGGAACACAATTTTCCTTATTTTAAATAGTATAGTACAGTAAATAGTATTTTCCATTATGGACGATCTGAAAATAATAAAAATAGTACAGAAAAAAATATGATCATCCGACAGTATAAATTGTAAAATTTGGTACTGCATCATAACAATTTTTTTATTTTTGTAAAATATATACCTATATTCCATAATCTTCAATTATAGAAAAATAATTTAACATTTCTGGATGTAAGAAAGCAAATTTCTAATTTGAATGATTTTCGTATTCAACTCAATGTTTGTAAGCAAATTTCTAAATAACTGCGTCAAATTTTGAAAAGTGAAGTTCCTGGGAAAGTCAATTCCAAATTAAATTTTGAGTAGTTTCTTGAGTGAAGGTTGCCTTTTAGAAGCACTCACTGATAATTTTCCGTAGTCATGCTATCAGAATCTAAACACAGTCATAAAGATACAAAGTCATTACTTGGTAAATAACAATTTTTTGCTATTAACATGCATATAAAATGAAAATTCTTGCTAACATGCATAACGTCCAACGAGTTAAATAGTTATCTATAGTTGTATAATGAAAGTGCGAGAATATATCGTAACATAATTGGATCGAGTTGTGTTTATTTTGTCTGTCTAGCGAATAGTGAAAACAGTAAAGTATACAAAATTACAATAAAAGTGAATACATCAAAGTAAGTCAAATACGTAGGTATTTGTAACCTATTCGGAAAACGAAACTTTTAACACGGAAAAATATTGTTTTATTTTTCCGTTTACACTCATTGGGCCGCAGCCTGCCACGATTTCGGCTTAGTAAGAATAACAGTTACGTTCTATTGAGTGTGCGCTCTTCGTTCAAATGTGCGCTATAAAGTTGTTTCAATACGCTGTTCTGATGAATGCATATATGAAGAAGTGCGATTAAATGCAAGTTAAATATATATGTATAAAACAGGTTACAAAAATTAGTGTCAGGTAAGAAATTTGCAGCTACAGTTATCTATTGCATATTTTGACCTATCGTTGTCCGTCTCTCGCATCGTCTTCCGTGGCCGTCAGCTGCACCTGCTTCAAAGCTGCCATCACGCAATCTTTCCACCACGTCCTTGCGCGTCCTCTTAGGCGTTTCCCGTCCCGTTGTGAGTGAAGCACACGATTTGACAGGAATCCATCTGCTCCAGCATGTCCGAAACACTGGCGCTCTCCTCCTTCCTATCATTCTATCGCTAGCGGGCTTTCCAAACCGTTGAGACAGGTCCTCTTTCAGTCTTCGTTCCCAGCCCATAGATGCATAGTCTCTTCCTCTCAAAGGCACAAATTCTCTCCTTATTTGTTGGTGGAATAACGCCCGAGTTTCACACCTGTTCCTAAATACCGGCTGTACCAGTCATGTATAATAATAATAATAATAATAATAATAATAATAATAATAATAATAATAATAATAATTGTTTTACGTTCCCGAGGTGCCGTAATTTTGTTCCTCAGAAGTTCTTTAACGTGCCGGTAAAACTACGAAGAAGGGGCTGACGTATTTGAGCACCCTCAATGCTACCAGAATGAGCCAGTGCCCCATCATAAATAACATTAACTCAGCCACCAGAACTAATTCGAACTTTCTACAAATACACAACACAGAACAACATTCAACAAGAAATTATTGTAATAGTCTACGTGGGCCAGTGTTTCCACCTATCATGCATATTAACGATGCGGGACATTTGCATTTTACAATTTACGATCCTACCAGGCGTGACACTAGGTCTATTCGTTTCATTTTACTCAATCTTTCGTAGGAGATTGTTGAAATTTGCCTGCTGCCGCCGTCAACTGCCCAGTTTGTCACCCGTTAAATACAACTCTGATCACCGTACAATCTTCTCCCTCCCTTCTTGGTCACCAGTTCTAATCCGGGGCTGGATGGATGGACAGGCGTCATTCATCATATGGAGTGACGCATCTCGTTTGGCACAACACGTACAAACAAACAAACAAACAAACAGTTGAACAAGCTACTTGTTTCTGTTTCCCGTGTGATGATGTACAATACTCCCTGCCACGCCGTAATAAATCATCCAGAACACACAATGGTACAATAACAAGCCAACTACTTAAGACGACAGCTGGAGCAAAGAGAGATTTTACTGTCACCGCACACAATGACGTAGAAATTAACGGTAAAAAAGAGCTGCATTCGGAATCCACTTTAGTGTGCTCTCGTCTAGCTGTCATGTGATAATGGCAGCCACTTTCCTGACAGTTCATGTATTGTACAAACAAGCAAAAATTCGAATGTTTTCTCGTGGAAAACGAGACGTTCGTTCTGGATGCTAATAATATGTTTCATATTATGTGCTGAGAATGAGGCTCATAGTACATGATAAAGGGATTTGTGATGCTTCGGAAAAGGACAGATTTGAAGCTATATTTCCCAAAATTGTTAAGTTAGAATTCATGAATTCACACGTATGTTTGGCGCTTCAATCAAACAATTAAAACAATATTCTGAATTACTTTAGACGAGCTAATATGACATTTATAAAATCCATATTCAGTCTGTTTTTAAGAGTTATATCGTCGGCTTACTTCTAAAATCTCGTATGTTACAATGTTCTTCCTACCTATTATATTCCCTAAGACTGGTCACGCCTCCCAGCCACACATTTATATGCAATCCATTAGAACCTTTTTTGTAGTGTTCACTTTCCTATGCTATTATGTAAAGGAAAATGGACCTTACCACACCGTATTAGTAGTATAATTGGATGGTTCTGCGGCACCTCCGCCGCCGCACGCCTCCGCCCGCCTCCTCCTCCGCCGCCGCCTCCGCCTCCGCCTCCGCCGCCGCCGCCGCCGCCCGCGGGAAATTTGAATTTTGGCGGGAAATTTGAATTTGTAAACAAAGCCACGTGCATTTTGACAGCTGTCATCGACAACAACGCATCGCTAACCTCACTGCTGCCATCTTGACGGGCCTAAACCTCACTAGTGCCAACTTAACCTAACTAGCGCGAGGTAAACAAAGCCACGTGTTTTTTGACAGCCACGTGCTTTTTGACAGACAACAACGCATCGCTAACCTCAGTACTGCCATCTTGACGGACCTAAACCTCAGTAGTGCCAACTTAACCTCACTACCGCGAGGTAAACAAAGCCACGTGCTTTTTGACAGCCACGTGCTTTTTGACAGATTTGTAAACAAAGCCACGTGCTTTTGACAGACAACAACGCATCGCTAACCTCAGTACTGCCATCTTGACGGGCCTAAACCTCAGTAGTACCAACTTAACCTCACTAGCGCGAGATAAACAAAGCCACGTGTTTTTTGACAGCCACGTGCTTTTTTGACAGCTGTCATCCGCCATCTTTGAGCACTGTGCTGCCCTCTATATCGCAGTAGCTGCAAAATTCATCACCTGTCATCGGCAGTGCTGCCATCTTGACGGGTCTAAACCTTAGTGCTACCAACTTAACCTAACTAGCGCGAGGTAAACAAAGCCACGTGTTTTTGTGACAGCTGTCATCCGCCATCTTTAATCTATAGAGCACAGTGCTACCCTCTTTGTGGTGGCGGATAATTTGAAAAATGCTTTTTGACAGCAGCCATCTTCCACCGCAAACCTCAGTGCTGCCCTCTTTAGCTAGATATCTGTGGTGGCAGACAATTCCACGTGACAGCAGCCATCTTTAATCAAGAGAGCACCGTGCTGCCCTCTATGTGGTGGCGGCAAATTCCACGTGCTCTTGTTTGGAAACAAACTCACGTGCTTTTCTGACAGCTACTACCCACCATCTTTAATCAACAGAGTATAGTGCTGCCCTCTATGTGGTGGCGGTAAATTCCACGTGCTCTTGTTTGGTCAACATAGCCACGTGCTTTTTTGACAGCTGTCATCCGCCATCTTTAATCAACAGAGCACCGTGCTGCGAGCAATTTCATCACCTATCACCCGCCTTTTTGACAGCCGTCATCCACCATCTTTAATCAACAGAGCACAGTGCTGCACTCTATGTGGTGGCGGCAATTTGAAAAAATCTATGTGCTCTTGTTGGGAAACAAAGCCACGTGCTTTTTTGACAGCTGTCATTCGCCATCTTTGAGCACTGTGCTGCGGGCAATTTCGTCAGCTGTCATCCGCCATCTTTGAGAACAGTGCTGCACTCTATGTGGTGGTGGCAAATTCCAAGTGCTTTACAAACCTATACGCTTTTCTGACAGCCGTCATCCGTCATCTTTGAGAACAGTGCTGCCCTCTATGTAGCGGTGGCAAATTCCAAGTGCTTTACAAACCTATGCGCTTTTCTGACAGCCGTCATCCGCCATCTTTGAGAACAGTGCTGCCCTCTATGTGGTGGTGGTAAATTCCACGTGCTTTACAAACCTATGCGCTTTTCTGACAGCTGTCATCCGCCATCTTTGAGAACAGTGCTGCCCTCTATGTAGCGGTGGCAAATTCCAAGTGCTTTACAAACCTATGTGCTTTTCTGACAGCTGTCATCCGCCATCTTTGAGAACAGTGCTGCCCTCTATGTAGCGGTGGCAAATTCCAAGTGCTTTACAAACCTATGTGCTTTTCTGACAGCCGTCATCCGCCATCTTTAAGCTGTAAATCCCCGATTCTCGTGTTAGAAGTTGTAAAACAGATTCTTAATCCGAGTTGTCAGGAAGGGCAACCGGTCGAAAACAATAGTGTATACGTGAGAGGCTAGATACTGCTAGTTTTGCGTCAGGAAGGGTAACCCAACAAATTCATGCGATTTAAAAATCTTAGTCAGGAAGGGCATCCGGCGAGCATCTAGCTGTAAATCCTCTCCGATTCTCGACAGATTCTTAATCCGAGTTCTTTGACGTCAGGAAGGGCAACCGGTCGAAAACCATAGTGTATGAGGCTAGATACTGCCAGTTTTGCATCAGGAAGGGCGACTAGTCTTAAAACAAATTCTTGCGATTTAAAAATCTTAGTCAGGAAGGGCATCCGGCGGTAAAACAATAGTTCGTGATTTAAAATCCAAGAAGTGCATCCAGCTGTAAATCCCCGAATCCCCGTGTTACACGTTGTACAACAGATTCTTAATCCGAGTTGCCAGGAAGGGGCAACCGGTTGAAAACTATAGTGTATGAGGCTAGATACTGCTAGTTATGCATCAGGAAGGACAACTCAACAAATTCATGTGATTTAAACACATTTTTATTCCCAAGAGAATCGAACCCGAGACTACCGGGTGAGAGGCATGCATACTGTAGGCTATAGATTTGTTCTACAGTCCTCGAAGTATCGGCACAGTCATTCTGAGCGAGTTGTGTGGAATGCATGTGTTAGCTGAAATTGTACACGTATCTTCCGGCTCAACCTTGAACGAGGACACTGCGTGCTTGTAACTCGCGAACGTCTTCTTAGCTGAGTCCCATGTAAGCTCTTAAAACACAGTACTAATTAAGGTTGTAAAATATTCTGAAATAGTCCTCCTCTGTGGTGTAGTAGTTAGCTGCTACCCTCGGAGGTCCGAGTTCGATTCCTGGCTCTGCCACGGAATGTGTAGCATTTAGCCTATGTAAGTTCCTAACGTAAAATATCATGATTGTACGGAGAGGTTAAAACACACACAGTGCCTACTCCTATCGAAAGAACCTACACGGTACCGGCATGTAGGCTTCTCCTGGTGAAGGAGCCTGCACATGGTTTAACGCCTCCTATCAACAGCCCTTACTTAATGCTGGCTTTTTTGCACACCCCGCCTCACACCATAGTTTTACGACCGGCTGCCCTTCCTGACTAGGATTTTAAATCGCAGTATACGTGATAAATTTGTTGTAGCGGGTTTTATAACTAGATATCCCGGTACCGACACATAGCCTACTCCCGCTGAAGAAGCCTGCACAAGGCTTATTGCCTCCATCCGACAAATGAATCACCGTCAAGTCTTGTACTCAAAAAATCATTTTCGAAGGAGTCTGCACAAGGTTTAACGTCCCCATCAACAGCCCTTACTTATAGCTAGCTTTTTTGCACACCCCGCCTCACACCATAGTTTTATACAACCGGTTGCCCCTCCTGACTAGGATTTTAAATCGATATCCCGACATAGCCTACTCCTACCGAAGAAGCCAGCTTAACGCCTCCATCCGACGAATGAATCACCCTCAACACTCTCCAATCATTCTCGCTACTTCGGTAGATAGCGGGTTCGAACTAGAAGCCGTAAATGCTAGGCGAGGGGGCCCTGCGCGATCGTCATTACATGATCTAGCTTTAGCTCAATACCTACAGGTAAGGAATACCGCGTATGTACCCTCTAGAAGTCGAGGATCACACGCTAACTTTCCAAGGCTCGAACTCTTAAATTCTGACACCTCGGCATCAACAGGAGGTTCGAATACGTCAGCCTGCAGGTGGGAGCTCTTGTTGCATTCGTCCCGACTGTACCGCAGTTGTCAGCTCAGCGATTTTTTCACATCCGGTTGGTAACAAGCAGAATATTTAGCCGCTGCAGTCTGCGCGAAGTGCTCACAGTTCTCTGTATGCGTTTATTACGTACACACACATCTCCCGTCTGCAGTGAATATTATTCTTCAGCCTTTATCTTAAGGTAAGGTAGAACTGTTAGTCACTTTTTTTATTTGCAAAGCAACTTCTACGCTAGACATCTACATTCATATATGTTTGTTCTTTTTTAGGTACCGTTCGAAAGTACACAATTTTATTCATCCCAGTAACAGTCTGCAGCACGTGCATTTTTTTTAAAAAGGTATGTTTTCGAACTTTGAGTTATAAAGATAACTAGGTTAGATGATGCACCCTACACTACATTCATATATGTTTCTTCTTTTTTTAGGTACGAGCAGAATATTATCATTCGAGTTTCAGGCTTGAACGCACGCATTTTATACATCCGAGTAACAGTTTGCAGCGCGAAGATTTTAAGGTATGTCTGACCTCTATTCGTTGAAACTTGGTTTCTTCTAAAACATCGTAACTTTAGTCTATTGATAAATAGTTGTTCTCTTTAATCCTCACGCGGGGTGCGTACATAGCTATGTCTGCCCTCAACAGGCTGAAACTTGGTTTCTTCTGTAACTTTAAGCTATTCATAAATAATTGTTCTCTTCAACCTACATACTATAGACGTGGTATAATTTCAAACACGCACACATAGCTATGTCCGTCCTCAACAGGCTTAAACTTGGTTTCTTCCGAACATCGTAACTTTAGTCTATTGATAAATAGTTGTTCTCTTTAATCTACATACTATAGACGTAGTATAATTTCAAACACGCACACATAGCTATGTCTGCCCTCAACAGGTTGAAAGTTGGTTTCTTCCGAACATCGTAACTTTAAGCTAATCATAAATAGTTGTTCTCTTTAATCAACATACTATAGACGTGGTATAATTTCAAACACGTACACATAGCTATGTCTGCCCTCAACGGGCTGAAACTTGGTTTCTTCTGTAACTTTAAGCTAATCATAAATAGTTGTTCTCTTTAATCTACATACTATAGACGTGGTATAATTTCAAACACGCACACATAGCTATGTCCGTCCTCAACAGGCTTAAACTTGGTTTCTTCCGAACATCGTAACTTTAGTCTATCGATAAATAGTTGTTCTCTTTAATCTACATACTATAGACGTAGTATAATTTCAAACACGCACACATAGCTATGTCCGTCCTCAACAGGCTTAAACTTGGTTTCTTCCGAACATCGTAACTTTAGTCTATTGATAAATAGTTGTTCTCTTTAATCTACATACTATAGACGTAGTATAATTTCAAACACGCACACATAGCTATGTCTGCCCTCAACAGGTTGAAAGTTGGTTTCTTCCGAACATCGTAACTTTAAGCTAATCATAAATAGTTGTTCTCTTTAATCAACATACTATAGACGTGGTATAATTTCAAACACGTACACATAGCTATGTCTGCCCTTAACGGGCTGAAACTTGGTTTCTTCTGTAACTTTAAGCTAATCATAAATAGTTGTTCTCTTTAATCTACATACTATAGACGTCGTATAATTTCAAACACGCACACATAGCTATGTCCGTCCTCAACAGGCTTAAACTTGGTTTCTTCCGAACATCGTAACTTTAGTCTATTGATAAATAGTTGTTCTCTTTAATCTACATACTATAGACGTAGTATAATTTCAAACACGCACACATAGCTATGTCTGCCCTCAACAGGTTGAAAGTTGGTTTCTTCCGAACATCGTAACTTTAAGCTAATCATAAATAGTTGTTCTCTTTAATCAACATACTATAGACGTGGTATAATTTCAAACACGTACACATAGCTATGTCTGCCCTCAACGGGCTGAAACTTGGTTTCTTCCGTAACTTTAAGCTATTCATAAATAATTGTTCTCTTCAACCTACATACTATAGACGTGGTATAATTTCAAACACGCACACATAGCTATGTCCGTCCTCAACAGGCTTAAACTTGGTTTCTTCCGAACATCGTAACTTTAGTCGTTCTCTTCAATCCTCATGCTATAGGCCTAACTCACAGCCATGTCCAACCTCTATACGCTGAAACTTGGTTTCTTCCGTAACTTTCACCTAATCTCTATCGGTCGTTCTCTTTTCAGATGTTCCCCTGCTGCGAGGAATGTAATGTAACGTTTGCAAGGCGTGATAACTTCATGCGCCATATGAAATCAAAACACCCTAGCATAACATCTGCTTTATGTAAAGTTTGTAGTGTGTATTTCGCTAACGTAGAGCGATATGAGGATCACTTAGCAGAGGAACATCAAATATCTACTCGCCCTCAGGTAGTAGTAGGGAAAAAGCGTGCAGCTACTGATGTAGCCGTAGAAAGTACTAGTAGTAAAAAACCTAGAAAAAATCATGAACAGATGTCCCCCTGCTGCGAGGAATGTAATGTAACGTTTGCAAGGCGTGATAACTTCACGCGCCATATGAAATCAAAATACCCTAGCATAACATCAGCTTTATGTAAAGTTTGTAGTGTGTATTTCGCTAACGTAGAGCGATATGAGGATCACTTAGCAGAGGTACATCAAATATCTACTTGCCCTCAGGTAGTAGTAGGGGAAAAGCGTGCAGCTACTGATGTAGCTGTAGAAAGTACTAGTAGTAAAAAAACCTAGAAAAAATCATGAACTTCAAACTATTCACTGCGAGCACTGTAACACTGATGTACCATCTTCGCATTTTCAGGGGCACTTACGGAGTAATGCGCATAAAAATAATGCGTGTAGAAGTGGTAGTAACGCAAACATCGAGGAAATTAATACAGCATTTAAAAGTAGGATTGCTAGTTACCGAATTCGCACCAGTCAAAAGTTTCAGAGCACTTCAAACTTTTTAAATTGCGTTCAACCGGATGTACAACAGCTTCTTGCTAAATCTTTGTCCAATCATAGTTTATTTAAAGTTAATTTTGAACTTTTCGCCTTGTACATTAAAAGCACGGATGAATCCGAAATAACGGACATTAAATCATTTAATACGAAGAATTTTGTCATAAGTCAGTCGACTAATTTTGGTGATGTACTTAGGGATGTCTCTAACATTATTTCAACTAAGAGCGAGGAATTTCAGGAAAAGGAATCAGGGTGGGCTTTAGTTGAGATAATGTATCTAGAAGTTAACATCAATAAGTACAATCCTATGCGTGGATCTTCGCACATTGAGCTGCCGACATGGATTCAGCAAAGAAAAGCTGTTGTAAACATCCGAAACAATGACGAAGCATGTTTTGCATGGGCGGTGATGTCGGCTTTAAATCCTGCGAAATCAGACGTAGCTAAGAGAACATCATCCTATCCACACTATTCAACGCAGCTAAATTTCGATAGTATAGAATTTCCCGTACAGTTAAAAGATATTAAGCGCTTTGAGGAACTAAATAACATTAGTATTAATGTGTATGGTGTAGAGAAAAAGTCTGTAGTAGGTCCTCTGTATTATACATGTCATAAGAAGAGTACTCATGTTAATTTACTCTATATTGAAAACAGTGAGAATAGCCACTTTTGCTGGATTAAAAATCTGAGTAGACTTGTTGGTAGTCAATTGTCAAACAGGTGTAACAAAAAGTGGCTATGTGATGGATGCTTGCAGTATTTCAGAAATGAAGATCAGTTAACGAAGCATTCCAAGAATGACTGCAATCATGTACGTACAGAGATACCTACTACAGGCAATAATGTTTTAAAATTTACAAATTTTCACAAGCAGATGTGGGTACCGTTCGTGATTTATGCAGACTTTGAAGCCATCCTCACGCCATGCAACACATGCTCACCTAATCCTGACAACTCTTTCACTAATACTACGCACATGCATGTCGCGTATAGCTTCGCGTATTACATCAAGTGTAGTTACGATAGTACGCTTAACAAGTTAGAGCTGTATCGAGGACATGATGCTGCTAAAGTATTTTTAGAAAGACTTGAAAGTGATGCAGTTCGTCTCGGTCGTATTCTGAATAGTAATATTCCTATGAAGCCACTCACCGAAATTCAGTTAAATGATCATGAACGTGCTACAAAGTGTAGCATTTGTGATGGGGAATTTTCCGAAAATGACCCTAAAGTTTTTGATCATGATCATTTAACTGGTTTCTACAGATGTGCCGCTCATTATAGCTGTAATCTTAAGTATAGAGTTCCTAAATTTATCCCTGTAATTTTTCATAACTTATCTGGTTACGACTCTCATTTCATCATTTCACAATTTGGAGCTTCGGATGAAAAAGTAGATATAATCCCTCAGAATAAAGAGCGGTACATTGCGTTTGCAATGTCTGTAAAAGTAGATGCTGAGCATTCTATAAAACTGAGATTCCTTGACTCGTTTCGCTTTATGGCGAGTAGCCTCGATAAACTTTCTAGTCATTTACAGCCTGAACAATTTACAGAAATTCGACGCGTTTTCCCCGAAGAAGCGCAGTTTAATTTACTTCGGCGTAAGGGTGTTTTTTGTTATGAATATCTCGACTGCTTAGACCGCCTCGAAGAACGTGCCTTACCATCGAAACAATCCTTTTACAGCTCGCTGAATTCAGCAGATATTAGTGATGATGACTATTTACATGCGCAACATATCTGGGAGCAGTTCCACATTCAAACGCTGGGTGAATACTCTGATTTATATTTAAAGACAGATGTACTTTTGTTAGCTGATGTTTTTGAAAATTTTCGCTGTGTTTGCATGAACACCTACAGCCTTGACCCATGTCAGTATTTTACTGCACCTGGGTTAAGTTGGGACGCGATGTTAAAATGCACGCGTGTGAATTTGGAACTGCTGTCCGATATCGATATGGTGCACTTTATAAAAGCATCCATTCGAGGCGGTCTGAGTCAGTGCAGCGGCCGGTATTCGAGTGCTAATAATAAGTACATGCCGAGTTTCGATTCCAAACAGGAATCTCGGTATATCGTTTACCTCGATGCTAATAATCAGTATGGGTGGGCGATGAGTCAGCATCTACCGGTGAGTGGTTTCCGCTGGCTGACGCAGTGCGAAATTGATGCTTTACAGCTACACGCCCTAGGTGATGAAGCTGATAAAGGTTATTTCCTCGAAGTTGACTTACAGTATCCTAAAGAGTTACACACTTCTCATAATGACCTACCGTTCTGCCCTGAAAATATGAAGTCCCCGTACATTGCATCAACGACGAAAATGCTCATTGCTAATTTATGCGATAAATCTAAGTATATCATTCATTACCGAAATTTAAAACAGTGTTTGCAGCATGGTTTGAAGTTATCCAAAATTCATCGCGTACTAGAATTTAATCAGTCACCGTGGCTAAAGCCATATATCGATCTGAACAATAATTTAAGAACGAATGCGGTTAACGAGTTTGAAAAAGATTTCTACAAGCTCATGAATAACAGTGTGTTTGGTAAGACTATGGAGAATGTTGACAAACGCGTTGATGTAAAATTGATTACAAACTGGGATAATATTAAGAAAAGGTATGGTGCTAACTATTTAATAAGTAAACCAAATTTCCACAGCTGTACCATCATACTTGAGAATTTAGTTATTATACAGATGAATCGTGTCAAGGTTAAGTATGACAAACCTACCTACGTCGGCTTCACAGTACTTGAATTGGCTAAAACACTCATGTATGAATTCCATTACGATTATATGATGAAGAAGTACGCGCATAATGCGCAATTGCTCTACACAGATACCGATTCGTTTATTTATCAAATCAAAACTGATGACTATTACAATGATATAAAGCCTGACTTGGGTAGGTTTGATACGAGTAACTATCCTGCAGATAATCAATATCATCTGCCGCTAGTGAACAAAAAGGTTCTAGGTAAAATGAAAGATGAATGTGCTGGGAATATTATCGATTCATTTGTAGGTACTAAATCCAAGTCATATTGCATAAAACTCTTAAATGAATTACAAATAAAGAGATTGAAGGGGGTTAAAAAGAATGTCGTTCAGAATCAGCTAAGTTTTGAAAATTATAACAATTGCATTAAAAGTAATCCACCTGTTTTGCATAAGCAAATGTCTGTCATTAGAAGCAAGAAGCACCAGTTGTACACACATTTAATTAGTAAGGTAGCCCTTAATAGCGATGATTGTAAACGGTTTGTCATCCCAAATTCTACCAACACGCTAGCCTGGGGGCATAGTAGTATTGATAAGTACTACTTTACATAAACATTATGCTAGAGGTGTGTGTGTACTTACGTTACGCTGTCTTACATCACAAAGAGGTATGCTGAGAGTGTAGTACGGCAAGTTTAAACTTGTACATTCAAGAATTGCATCGAGAAGTACGCAAACATCACTGGGGTAAAATGATTCAAGATAAAACTTGTACATACAAGATGTAAATAAATAATGTAGAATTGGCATATTCTTTTATTTTAGGTTAGGTATTACCTTCCTCCCACTCCTTATTTGCAAGATAGAGTTTTTGTTTATTACTCATAGAAGAAGAAAGAAGGTGATGAGCAGTTTCGTAAGTATAGTTCGGTAAGTATCTCGAGAGCAGAATTTTTTTTTTTGTCAAAAAAGCACATAGCTTTGTAAAGCATGTAGAATTTGCCGCTACCGGGGCAGCACTGTTCTCTCTGGATTAAAAGCTTTGTTTCCAAACAAGAGCACGCGGAATTTGCCATCACCCGGCAGCACGGTGATTAAAGATGGCGGATGACAGCTGTCAGAAAAGCACATAGGTTTGTAAAGCACTTGGAATTTGCCACCGCTACATAGAGGGCAGCACTGTTCTCAAAGATGGCGGATGACAGCTGTCAGAAAAGCACATAGGTTTGTAAAGCACTTGGAATTTGCCACCGCTACATAGAGGGCAGCACTGTTCTCAAAGATGGCGGATGACAGCTGTCAGAAAAGCGCATAGGTTTGTAAAGCACGTGGAATTTACCACCACCACATAGAGGGCAGCACTGTTCTCAAAGATGGCGGATGACGGCTGTCAGAAAAGCGCATAGGTTTGTAAAGCACTTGGAATTTGCCACCGCTACATAGAGGGCAGCACTGTTCTCAAAGATGACGGATGACGGCTGCCAGAAAAGCGTATAGGTTTGTAAAGCACTTGGAATTTGCCACCACCACATAGAGTGCAGCACTGTTCTCAAAGATGGCGGATGACAGCTGACGAAATTGCCCGCAGCACAGTGCTCAAAGATGGCGAATGACAGCTGTCAAAAAAGCACGTGGCTTTGTTTCCCAACAAGAGCACATAGATTTTTTCAAATTGCCGCCACCACATAGAGTGCAGCACTGTGCTCTGTTGATTAAAGATGGTGGATGACGGCTGTCAAAAAGGCGGGTGATAGGTGATGAAATTGCTCGCAGCACGGTGCTCTGTTGATTAAAGATGGCGGATGACAGCTGTCAAAAAAGCACGTGGCTATGTTGACCAAACAAGAGCACGTGGAATTTACCGCCACCACATAGAGGGCAGCACTATACTCTGTTGATTAAAGATGGTGGGTAGTAGCTGTCAGAAAAGCACGTGAGTTTGTTTCCAAACAAGAGCACGTGGAATTTGCCGCCACCACATAGAGGGCAGCACGGTGCTCTCTTGATTAAAGATGGCTGCTGTCACGTGGAATTGTCTGCCACCACAGGTATCTAGCTAAAGAGGGCAGCACTGAGGTTTGCGATGCAAGATGGCTGCTGTCAAAAAGCATTTTTCAAA